>NC_073302.1:431514360-431814360 GCF_027595985.1 Sorex araneus
TTTAAAATATGAGAGAGTTCTTGATTATGTACACTAACTATATACCGTGAGTGTCTTTTTTGAGTTCTGGAAACATTTTTCAGAATTCCCTTTTTTTTTTTTTCTCTTAAGTAGATAGGTTTTTAAGTATCAAAACATGTGCTTCTGTTCAATGTCATGTGGTAAAACATTTTGTCAATGTTTTCCTATTTTCATAATCCTCTAGGAAATATTTGTTTTTGACTCAAAACAGATTATTATTTTTTCAGTCTTTGTGAGTAGTTTCCAACCGTGTTGAGTAGGACACTAATATTCCGTTAGATAATAGTAGATGATTTTGTGAGCAAAGTTCTTGGCTAATATCTTTTCCCTCCATGAAAAATTTATTTTTAGCATATGTGTAAGAAAAAAAATTCGAGCTACGTTTAGTTAGCATATTATATAGTGATCTACCTTTTTAAAGAGGAGCATCCTTGGGAATTTGGGCGACACTGTGTGCAGTAGGAGTGCATGGTATTGGAACAGTTCCATTGCTGTCCGCTTGGTCTTGTAAATTTGAGTAAGGCTTGTTGATGTCATACAATACTCTGGGTCACACTTTTACTCTCAGTTCTGATCATTTTTCATAGCAGCTCCTCTGGGAGACTTCTGTTCTATCTCCATCACTCTAATAACATTCTTACTGCTCTTTCTTCGGGTGTTAGTTCTAAAGTGCCCTGTATTCACTAAATCTGGAAAATGGTGTAATGCATTTTTTTTTTTTTTTGGTTTTGATTTTGGGGCCATATCCAGCAATGCTAAGGGATTGCTCCCAGCTTTGCACTCAGGAGTTACTCCTGGCAGTGCTGTGGGTACCATCTGGAATGCCTGGGATTGAACCCTGGCCAGCCATGTGCAAAGCAAGTGCCCTACCCACTGTGCTATCTCTCTCCCGCCCCATGGTGCAGCACAGTTTGAAATGACTACTTTAACTCCAGTAAATGCAAGATACCTCTAGTTGTAGTTTTTGGCGAGTCAGTTCTCTGTTCTTTTAAATGTAGTGACTATTTAGTGGTTTTTCTTGAAGTGAAGCGTAAATGTTACCAAGTACTTGGAAGATAGACCTCAAGGATCACTGAATTGATCATAAGCGATGCTCTTTTGGGTTGACTGTTAGCTGCCTTACCAAGTTGTTTTCTGTGTAAACGTGGGAGTGTAAAACACTTAAAATCAGGTACAAAAGAATCTTCTCTCTCTCTCCTTCTTCCTTCTCTTTTTCTCTCACACATACAAAGTTGAATGTCATGTTTCAAAGAGACACGTAGAGATCAAATGTGCACTGACAACTATTTTCTTCAAATTGGTTTGAGTACCACTTAGTAAGGTTAGTCTAGGGGAAGGCAGTGACCTTGCCTCGCTCCCATAATAATTGCTTTTTAGACTTTGAATAAGTGCAAGCCAGAAAACAAAGCACTGTAGTTTCATTAAAAAAAAAAAGGAAGTCTTTTCTCTTCTCTTCGTCACCAGGTTTTTTTGATCCACGAGGTTCCAGGATTCCCTTGCTGTGTACACATGCTCATTGCACTCCTATTTTGAGGCAATGAAGTGCGTGGTTCTGGAGGTTCCATAAAGGAAGCAGCACTTTGTTGAAACTGCTTCATAAAATCATATTGGAAATGCCCTCGAAGCTTTCATTATTCACAGAATAAATTCTTTGAGCGCGCAGTATGTGCCAGGCCCCGTGCTAAGTGCTTCATTGATGTTTAGAAACATTTATGTGTGAAAAACGCCGAAAGACGACGTTGCCATAGAATTTTTCATTTGGAGCATGAACTGTTCGGGTTAAAAAAAAATCCTCATGCAGATTCCTGCAAACAAATCGAGTGTGGATGTGCTGTGGGTGGTTTTTAAGCTTAAACATCTCGACTGGATTTAATTACCTTCAGGGATAAGCTACATGATGGGCCGCTGGTTTACCAAATTATTTTTCATTTTCTGGATCTGGATGTCACGAAAGGTTAATGCATCCTCTTTTCTCGGCTAGAGACCCGAGTTAAAATCCATTTTAGAGCATAAGTGTAAATGAATGTGTTGTTGTGTGTCCTCCTCGGGGACGTCCTGGTCATTTCGCGAGGCCGCCTTTCCATTTGGAGTGGCGGGCGGTGCGTGCGAGGCCCGGGGGCTGCTGCCACAGGGCAGCTGCGAGTCAGCGAGAGAATGAACTGGTGGGATTCGGCGGGCAGCGCCGGCCCAGGGCTTGTCACGCTGCCATTTCTTGATGCTTTCTTGGTTCACGCACAGGAACTTGTTTGCTGCTGAGGTTTGATTATAGCACATCACAGCGGATGTCTCTCTGCCACTGCATTTCCTGCCTCGTCTCAGCCCAGTTTGTGTCAGCAGTGCAAGTCTCTCTCTGTCTCTCTGTCTCTGTCTCTCTCAACTCTGGACTGGTGTTGGTCTGTGAGCAATGCTTTCATCCCGAGTGGCCCATTGCTCACGTGGTTCATTTATAGATGCTTCTCCCCCCTCCTCGTTTTTTTATTTTTGGTTAAGGAGCTGCATGTTTATATTAACAACCACATTGGAAGTTTTTACACCAGAGTTTCCCTGGCTGTTGTCTTCATCCGTACACGTGTATTTAGAACCTGAGTGGGGATCAAGTGGGTTCACCCTTTGAGAGAACCCAGCTTTTCCCTGGGAACCCAGCTTGCCAGCAGTCCTGTGTCATTGTTGCTGCCATCAGCATCACTATTATTATTATTATTATTATTATTATTTCATTCTTTGTAGTTTCTCTCTTCTCAAGGATAGCTCCAGTTTCCCCAACTTGAAGTTCTTTAACGAATCTATAGGGTTTTTCTACAGAGGGGAAAAAGCAGAGATGCCCTCTCATGTCTGTGATGGTTTGTACCCTGCCACGCTCGCTGGCTCTTTTTCCTTTGCTTTGGCTGAGCAAGAAAGACGTTTCAGAGGCAGTTGGAGTTTTCCGAGCTCCCTGTCTCCACTTGTTGCAGGCACCCTTACGCTGCACTTTCATTCTCTCTCCTGGTCCTTTTCTGTCTCTCAGGATCTCTCCACATGCATCTCCCAGCAGGAGGGTCTCTCTCCCTGCTCTGCCCACCTTTCTGCCTCATAGGGCCGGGCCATGGGGTGCCGATGCTGTGCTGGCGTGCGCGGGGCAGTCCGCATATAAGACACGCAGGGAGGCGCGAGAGCAGGGACTGCATGTGGAGACACGCGTGTACGTCCACCATCTCCTCCCTCCTGACCACTCAGAATCATTCCAGACGCTGTCGGGGCGTTTTGGGGCTTAGTTACTGGCAAGGCAGTGACTCCGATGGGGCAGAACCAGGAGTCACGGGGTTCTTGTGAAGACCACGAATGATGGGGTCTTCTCATTGGCGCCATGTCGCCTTCCGCAGCCCTGCGTGGCAGAGATATCTCACGCCTCAAGGCAGGACTCAGCTGCTGTGCCCGGCCAGCTCCAGAGTCTGAGGGGCGGGTAGCCGGTTCCTGGCACACGGCCTCTCGCGTGCCTTTCCAGCTCGTCGGCAGCCCGATGCCACCCGGGTGCAGAGAGGGCACACCGCTGGCCTCCCACAGTGCCGCCTTGCCTTGGGTACAGCGGTCGAAGGTGGTTGAAAGATGCTGTGTGGCGCGGCCAGCTGGTCTCAGCGGTGCTTCACGGTTTTCTTCTTCTTCCTCCTCAGGTGTCAGCGGTCGAGTCTCTGGAGGGCCCCTTGCTTCAGGTGGAAGGGCTGAGTGACCTGCGGCTGGAGCTTCACAGCAAGAAGATGAACCTCCACCTGGTGCTCATAGACGAGCTGCACCGGCACCTGTACATCAAGTCCACCAGCCGCGTCGTGCAGCGCAACAAGGAGAAAGGGAGAATGAGGTTGGTCAGGGGGACCCGTGACGACAGGCCTTTCCAGCCCTCTGGTGTTCCTCAAGGATGTTTCGTGTCTCCCGGTTATTATGGGACAGACGCGGCTGTTCTTCATAACAGTCTGTCGCTGAAGCCGGGCTTAAGATAGCCAGGGCTGCGCGTTCCGGAGGGCAGGCACTCAGGGTTGCTTCATTCTCTCTGTTAGGTCTCTGTCATGGTCCTTTAACAGGAACGTGCAGAGATATTTACCCTGAGCCTTAAATGTGCTGGGTCGAAGATACCCAAGTATTTCTCAAAGAGAAAAAGTCGTAAGTTGAATAGCAAGGGGCCAGGAGAGAGCTTAAAGGGCTGATACTCACACTCATTGTGCACAGGGCCTGAGGTTTGACCCCAAACACTGAGTGGCCACGCAGGTGCTACTAGGCTTAGGTGGCCTTCCGCATACCCGAGGAGCCACCATTCCCAAAGGAAAATTGGACAATGCCATCATCAGCCCAGTTAAGAAGCAGGAATGTACTGGAGCCGGAGTGTTAGTAGGGTGTTTGCCAGGTTCCATCCCCGGCATCCCATATGGTCCCCCAAGCACTGCCAGGAGATTCCTGAGTGCAGAGTCAGGAGTAACCCTGGAGCATTGCCAGCCATGGGCCAAAAAGTAAAAACCCCCCAAAAACCCAATAAACAAAGAGGAACGTGTGAACTGACATTACAAGACTGTTCCTGAGGATTGTGTTCAGCTGTAGACATTCCTCTCTCTCCGGACTCATTCAGGACAGGCCCCGGGAGAACATGTGTCTGTAGTCACTAGGCTGGTGGGAATGTGCTCTATTACCATGTCAAGGTCCAGGTAGAATTAAGACATTCATCAGGCAGTATAGGCTTGGGTCAAGAGTCAGTCTTGATCTTAAGACCATAGAGCACTGGATATTAGATAGCATGGGATGGGTTCATCCCTTGCTCCTTTCAAACAGCTGCAAGATCTTTGCAGAGGGCACCTCTGCACCATGCGCTCAAGTGAATGTGTCCGTGCTTTCTCCTCCAGCCTGAGACAGGAGAGCACTGAGAACCCCGCCCTGCTCAAGCATAAACTGCTCCCCGTGTGCACGATGCGCAGAGGCTGATGGAGAGAGATTTTTTTTCTCTGCTTCTTTTCTCAAATGGGTCTGGAAGGAACTGTCCCGTATACTCACCTTGGGCTCAGCTTTGTATGCCTGGCACGCCCCTCTGAGACTGGGTCTGATTCGATCAGAGAGAGAAGTGGAGGGTAGCCGGGGATGGTGCTAGGGGAATTCTGTCCGCAGTATCTAGTGGTGAACATCTGGAGAGATTTCGTTTTGATAAGAGGTTTACTCTTAGAATAGCCCACAGCATAAGGGAGATGAGTATTACCTAGAGGGCTCAGAGAAGAACATTTTTCTGAGAAAGCAATTTAACAGAGTCAAACTTTGCAGATGGAGATTGAAGCTAGCTTGTTTCTGAAAAGGTTCAAGTCGGAGGACCAGAGAGATAGTGCAGTGGGCAGCGCACTTGCCTTGCACACGGCCGACCCAGGTTCAGTCCCCAGCACCCCATATGGTCCCCGATGCCCCTCGGGAGTGGTCCCTGAATCAGAGCCCAGGTGTGAGCCCTGAGCAGCACCAGGTGTGGCCCCCCAGACTAACAAAGCTAAACAAAAAGCTTGAAGATGCAGGCTGGAGAGAATCCTGGGCTTAGTATGCAGCAGACCCCGGTTTGATTCCCAGTACCACACAGAGTCCTCCAAGTGCTTCCAGAATGATCCCTGAGCACAAAGCCAAGAGTAAGCCCTGCACACAGCTGAGTGGCCCAACCACCAACCCCTTACCAAAAAAAAAAAATTCAAGATGACATAGTAGATTTGATTATCCAAAAATATCCCTCCCTTGGCCCCCTCCTTCCTGGGAGAAGTGTATTTCCTGCCCTTTGCCCTCTGATTTTGCTGGTTGTTAGTACTTGGGCCACTAGGAGAGTTGTGATATGTGTTTGCGATTGTGGCCGTGCGAGCTCCTGCCCTGAGCATGATGCCGTTGGTTTCAGCAGGAGGAGGAGACAGATGGGGAGCGGGACCCACACCGGCTGATCGTCCCTGCCCGTCACACCAAGATTCATATTGTTGAACTTGTCTTGGATGCAGCAAGGAGGTAGCTTCTGTGCAGTGACTGTGGCATGCCCTTAGAACAGAGTAGGGGGAACAATGAAGGGACTCAACTCCAGCATGAACAAAGTGAGAGGAAAATCAGAGCAAGGAAGTTGGCGTCTTGTCCAGAGGCGTAGGGAGAAGACCAGGGTCAGAGAACTGGAAGGCTTTTCTGGTTGTAGAGGGGAAAACAACAAGGAGGTAAAAGGAAGAAATGGAAGCTGGAAAATGAACATCAAAACGGTGATTGTAGGTGTTCACAAGAATGGCCAAGAAGGATAAAGTAGGGGCTGGATTGGGGCCCCCCTGAGGGTCAGGCGCTGTTTCCTGGTTTCTCAGAGTCTGACTGTATTTGCAGGTAGGTAAGTCACTAACAGGATGCTAGTACGGTGGGTCCTGATCCGCTATGACCACTGTCCACTTAGGTGACTGTGTATGGAAACAGCCTTCAGCAGGCCAGTGAGTGGCCTGAGAGGGGCCAAGCCCATTCTTCCCCCAGTTTTGGACAGCCTAAATTTGGTTGCCAGAACCGTGAGTGAATACATGTCTGCTGGTGAAATCCTCTACGGAGTGGTCCTGTGACAGCAGCTCTCGCCCAGGAGCGCAGAGGGGAACAAGAGGCGATGTCAGCGTGATGGGGCAGTGAACGAAGGAGACCTAGGTAGGCTTTGGTCAACCAAGGGGCCTCGTGCTGCAGATCAGAAGGCGTCAAGGTAGAAAGGATGCACTGGACAGGAACTGCTTATGAATTTCACATCAAATGCTCTAAACTCCACCAAGAAAATTAGGCTGACTGCTTTGACAGGGAGAATTCTTTGCTCACCCGAAAATGTCTGTAGCCAGCCCAGTGGACACGGAGAGGCAGAGGCGGGCAGAATCAGCATCAGCAACAGCAACAACAGAATGAGTCAGTCGTGCTCTTTTGGGGAGGAAAAGACTTAAAGGGGAACTCTAAGCTCTGCGCCAAATCCAGGAACTTGAGAACAGCAAAGCTGTAGTTGAAAACAACCGTAGGAATTACTTGGCATTTCATGTATGGATTCGTACATAAATAACTTACACCCATGCGAGATTAAAATCACAAGCGTAAAGCTACATGTGAAAAAATGAACTGCGGTCAGGAAATACTCTGTAGAGGGAACCCAGATTTGTATTTCCATGGGGTTTGTCAGTAGCGACGGGGAAATTTGGATGGCAGGAGGTAGGAAGAAAAGTCAAATTCTTGCTTAAAATGAGTCCAAAGTTTGTATTTCGTTAGAAGCAGTATATCTAGTTCCCTTGATTTTGTTTACCGACATAGATTTTTTTGCATTTGAAGATTTCTGCATGGAAAGTCACCAGAGAAAGCAGAAGCAAGCAATAGATACCCTGGTTCCAACGGAAGGGGTGTTGGTGCCCTTTCTTGGTTGCACCCTTGTGTGTGTTAGGACTGGAATTGATTGGAATTGATTGCTCTCTGGGTCACCAGTCCCAGCACTTGGGGGGCCAAAGGGGGCCCCAGCAGCGGGGTCTTGCCACTCACAGGCAGCCCTGGGAAGGGGGTGGTGGAAGTGTCCTGCCGCAGCCGGCTGCAGTCGCTGGGTGCTTCACTTTCTTGTAAGGGGCATCCGAGTGTCCCTGCCTCTTTCCTTCACCTCCTTGAGACCCAGTGCTGGGAGCATCCCACGGATTGAACCTTTGGCATGTCTGCCGGCCGCAGCTTTTTTCCTAGCAGGACTTTGGACACTGTTTCCTTTCTTTGATCTGGGAGATGGAGCAGCTTTCCTAATACATTGACCCTTCTGCTCCTTGCTACCGACAGAGCAAATGCAGCCACACATGTATTTCTACTGTAGGAGGGGGGAAAAAAATCACACGAATAGCACATGTGTGGAAAGAACAGGTGTTCTGGAGGTAGGAATAAGATAGCTAGTCCCACTGACCGGAGAAAAGTACATGGAAAAAAAAAAAGTTGTAGGTGGGTGGGGGGGAGTCAGGGACATAGCTGAGGTGGTCGAGCAATTGGTCGCTCTGTGAATTTGATACCCAGACAATGCTAGGTATAGCCCTGGTGGGTCCCCGAGCACTGCCGGATGAGCCCAAGGCACTATTGGGATGGCCCTCCTAAAGAATGGGACTTGGAGGATATGAAAAATAAATAAACAGGCACATGTTTCATGATTTTGGTGTCTAAAGATGTCAGTCCCAGTTAAATCTGGTTTTTGAAACCATTAGACTCAAATGTGCGATGACATGTGAGTAGATAAAGAAATATATACACAGTGGAACACCTCTGCTGGCAGCCGTATGAAGAGGGGAAACCTGCCTTCTGTTCCCTCGTGGATCAGAGCTTCCCACGGTGCCAGGATCGGTCAGCCCCGGGGGGTGCTGGATGATGGGGGGTGGAGGTGGGGGGCGATTACAGCCTCAGGTGCACTTGCAGCATATTTTCTCTTTGGGTAAAGAAGTAGATTTCCAGGGGAACCCTGTACTCTTTTGTTCGTTCGTTTGTTTCCTAGAAGGTGGGTAGTAGGTCCATAAAGTTTGAGAACCTCTGAGTCTGACGGAACTAGAGCAGGTGATGTTAGTGTGTTAGTGACGTCAGTCAGAAGGAGAAGGACAGATGTGGTGAATCTCAGGGCTTGTCACGTATGGATTGTAGGGAAACAGCAAAGGAAGGGACAGTGGCCAATGAAACAAAGCCCTGGACACTGACCGCAGAACGGGAGTTACCAGGTTGTGGGGGGCGGGGTAGGGAGGGGTGTGTCAGGATGCAGGTGACACGGGACAGTGTCGGAGAGTCCCCTGCACCCTGGCGGTGGGGGTGCAGGTGTAGGGAAGCGGTACCTCCAAAGCATCCACTCCAGAGCCATCCTAACCGTGTTACTTTACTAACAGTACAATAGTAAATGAAAATGTGTGGTTTATGTGGAGGAATTAATGTGTAGGAGTTGTTAGAAGAAGTTGAGAAGGACACTTTTGAGGGATAGTATGTCTGTGTGTGTCTGTGGTGGCACCAGGAATTGAACCTCAGACCTCACACATGCAAGGACAATGCTCTACCACTGAGCAACAGGCCAGCTTCAAGGAGGCTTTTCTGATCTCATAAAGTACCTTATAAAATGACTTTAATCAAAACGGGGCTGGCATACAAATAGAAACTCATCTTGGTGGAACAAAACAGAGAGACTGGCATCATATTCCCTACACTGATGAGTATTATTTGTTATGGGCATGTGTTGTTTTAATAAAGCAATTATTGGGTACCAGAGTATGGTGGGTAAGGCACTTGCCTTGCGTGTGGCTGACTCAAGTTCAATTCCTGGCACCTTCTATGGTCCCCATAGCACAGAGCCAGGAGTGGCCCCCGAACAAACAAAAGCAAATGCAGTTATCGATAATGCTTCAAAGGGGGTTTTAAATGAAAAGGCAGAACATTTGCCATTGAAAGAAAGGCATAGTATTTAAAATTCTACACATAATGATTAACAAATGGTTGATAAAAAGGAGAGAGAGAACAAAAAAGGAATTCCCTGTCACAGGGGTGGGGTGGGGTGGGGGGGGGCAGGATGGGGGCTGGGTGGGACCCTGGGGCCATTGGTGGAGGAGAATGGGCACTGGTGGAATGATGGGTACTGGAGTAATGTATGACTGTAACACAAGCACGAAACTCTAACTGTACCGTCACAGTGACTCATTAATTAAACAAAAAAGAAAAAAATCAATAAAGTGGGGAAGAATTAAAAAAAAAAGATAAAAAGAACTTGTACATTTTTGTGATGTGTATGCTGTGCTGTGCATGCACGTGTGTGTGTGTGTGTGTGTGTGTGTGTGTGTATGCGCGCGCGTGGGCAGGGGTGGATAGACTTTTACTGAAAGATTAACTTCTTTCTATAAGATTCTTCAAATGCCTTTTAAATAAAGATTGTGCATTATTCTTTACTTTATATTAGAAAAAAACCTTACAATACCTATATAGTCAGTTAATCAGTTTTTAACTAGGCAGGAGCTTTAACCAAGCACTGGTAGCAAAATGGTTCTTTTCAAAAAGTCGTTAATACCATGAATTATGCCCCACTTTGGAATATAGCTATTCTGACCTGGTTTCCTGGGACACTCTCTGACTTGTAGAGGAGGAACATTTAACTTCATTGGTTTTCTGGTCATGTAAAGCATGTCCTTGACGACATTATAATAGCACTGCAGCACTGTCGTCCCGTTGTCCATCAGTTTGCTTGAGCGGGCACCAGTAACGTCTCCATTGTGAGACTTGTTGTTACTATTTTTGGCATATCGAATATGCCACCGGTAGCTTGCCAGGCTCTGCTGTGCAGGTGGGATACTCTCGATAGCTTGCTGGGCTGTCTGAGAGGGACAGAGGAATCGAACCCGGGTCGGCCTCGTTGCAAGGCAAACAAACACCTTACTGCTGTGCTATCGCTCCAGCCAATATTATAATATTGCCTTGTAATTTGGTATTAAGTCTTTATATTTTACCTTTATAGTTGCATGTGTCTTCATTTTTTGTGTTGGAGTTGAGGTGCTCTGGGGAGCACGGCTGGAAGTGTTGGGGATGGACCCCAGGATCTCACAGGTCTCATCCCTCAGGAATATTCTTGTTACCTTTTGGATCTTTTCCTGTCTCCTCCTTCCCTTTTCTTTTTTTTTGCACAGCTTTTGCCTCACTTTACTGTGTATTATGTCTTCATTCTTGATCTACCATTTGAGACCGTGACTTTTTTTTTTCTTTTTTAACTTTTATTCCTTCTCAATTATTCATTATTCTGTCTGTGTGTTCAGCCAGGTCTTAGAACTATGGAGAATTACAATCCGCGCCATTCCTGTTTCATTATTCAGGCGAATTTCCTGACTGAGAGCGAGTTATCTTTGACAGAGGTTTCTCAGCTCAGTGTGATCGCGCCGGCTTTCGCGAGCATTTGTTCTCTGACAGGCAGTGTGCCAGCTGCCGGGGTTAGGGAGGTGAATGCATCAGTCACTAGATTTACAATTTAAAGTTCAGCTCACCTCTGTCAAGTTCTCGGCTGACAATGAAGCCATTCACGTGAGCCACTGCTGTAAATTTTGGACGTTGGTTGAACACGGCCGTTACTAAGTGAAGACACAGAAATAAGTTCTGGTTTAAAGGCAGGTGTTTAATAAGCTATTGGCACTTCTGGCCTTTATTCTTTTGGCGGGAGGGGACACACTTGCTGGTGCTTGGAGCTCTGCTCTTGGGGAAGTTGCCTTGTTCCACTCCCCCCCTCATCTAGCAGTATTTGGAAATCTGATGCTAGGGATTGAATTCAGGGTACATGTATGCGGTTAAGCATGTGGCCCAGCCCTCGAAGCCATCTCCCTAGACCCAAACCTACCCCCGCACCCCCACCTTTGAATTATTTTGGGCCACATGCCACAGGGCTAAGGGATCATTCCTGACATTGAATGGATGGGGGTTGTGGGTGGGCTGCGTATGGGGCCGCCTAGAATGGAACCACGGGTTGGGGAGAGCGGGGCTGTGCAGGCATGGCTGCGCTTCCGGTACTGTTGCTCTGGTCTCCAAACCCTTCTTTATTTAAATGTAAAAAAATATATATTGTAGTTTAACTAACAGTTATGATAGTGTTAACTTTATTTTTGTTTTTGATTTTTTGGCTTTTGATGTCACATGCGGCGATAAACAAGGGTTACTCCTGGCTCTGCACTCAGGAATTACCCCTGGCAGTGCTCAGGAGACCATATGGGATGCTGGGAACCGAACCGGCGCATGCAAGGCAAATGCCCTCCCCACTGTGCTATCGCTCCAGCCCCCATAGTGTTAACATTTGATATGCAAGGTTCTTTGCATCCTCCACTGTGCTTAGGTCACCGAGTCACTTCTCCTCCTCCTCCTCTTCCTTCCCCCACCCTCCGTGGGACCCTCAGATTTGTAATCGAAGGCCAAGGGTCGCTACTTCCTTTCTAAGAACAGATTTCTTTTTGGTTCAGCACAGCTTACACTGCTGAAGCCAGGTCACCGCAGGTCCCGGCTCGTTGGGCCGATGTTCTCGGCCAGAACATCCCTGCGGAGGTGCCGGGAGGGCCGCTGGTGTGGCAGGAGCTGCCCCGCAGTGTCCTTGTCCTCCTGCGTGTGCTGTGGCCTCCCAAGCGTCCAGCGCCCCATGCTTTTCCTGTGTCCCCCTCCTTCCTTTCCTGTTGGTGCTCTGAGGATGGTTTGGGTGGGCCAGAGGGCGGCACACACTTGGTTGTGGTGTGCTGGTGGGGGCAGGTGTGGCTGGGCCCTGGCCACCCCACCCAGCAGGGCCCTGGACACTGTACAAGGCCCTGTGGGCAGTGCTGGGGACCAGCCTCTCAGCCTCACTGGCCAGGTAATAGGCATTTCGCAGGGTTTTTTTTTTTTTGTGGGGAGTGGGGTGGGGTGGTGGGGGGCTATTGAAAAAGACTTCAAAAGACTAGCTGATACTGTCTTTTTCAATAGCCACACATGATTCTCCATGGGTGTGAAGGAAAACTTGGTAATTACATATCTTTCAAAAGGGAGGAGGGCCAGATTGCACCGCAGGTGGCAGGTAGGGCATTTGCTCTGGCACGCGGCCAACCCAGGTTTGACCCCCGGCGTCCCGTATCTTCTCCTCAGCACTGCCAGGAATGATGCCTGTATGCAAAGTAACCCCTGAGCACTGCCAGTGTGACCCCAAAGAAGTAAGAAGAGTTTTAAAAGATTTTTATTTATTTCAAAAATAAAGAATCTTAGAGTTTACTTGTGAGAAACTTGGTATCTGCAATCTGATTTGAATATATATATATATAACATACAAATGATTTGTATCTTATATAAGATATGAGATAGTTTACATGAAACATAAGATATTTTAATTAATTTATTTTTTTTGCTATTTGGGTCACACCTGGCGATGCACAGGGGTCACTCCTGGCTCTGCACTCAGGGACCACACCCCTGGCGGTGCTCAGGGGACCATATGGGATGCTGGGAATCGAACCCACCAGGTTGCCCGTGTGCAAGGCAAACGCCTTACCTGCTGTGCCCCAAAATATAAGACAATATAAGATATATTATAAGATAATATAAGATATAATATAAATATATTTAAAATATAAAGATATAAAATATAAGATATTTTATATATATATATATATATTTTTTTTTTTGGTGGGGGAAGATGGGCTGAATGGTGCTGAGCAGGCCCAAGGCTCCTCTTGGCCATTCTCAGACCAGCCGGATACTGCAGGGACCCGGGAATGTGATGCAGCTCGGACCTTGCCAGGCTCAGGGTACACAGATCACCCTAGTGGGCTTTGGGGTCCTCCAAGGCTGCAGGGACTGTGTGGTGCCAGGGGTCCGGGCCTGGCCACATGCAGAACACGGGCTTTAAACCCTGTCCTGTTTCTTCCATGCTCAATGTTGGTTTTATTATTTCGTTTTCAAAAATACTTCCCGTGCACGAGTCCGGACTCGGAGGGCAGCGGTTAGCACTGCCAATGCCTGTGTTTCTGCTGTGCCCTGGCTGCAGCTCTCTGTCTTCACCTGAAACCAGAACCGAGTTTGTGCCTTAGAAAGGGCCCCCCTGCCAGCAGCAATCACCCCCTCTCCTTGGTGGCTCGCATCCGCGCTAACATCGTGGCGGGTTGAACCCCGCTCCTGAACTTGGAGGATGGAGGCCTTCCATGAGAGAGGGAGAGAACTTGCCTTTGGGTTAGTGTCCACCGAGGAGAACACTGAAGCCCCAGGGGGGATTTTAGCAAGAGGCATGCGTCCGTGAAACTGGCTCTGCAGCGGCTTGACTTTCGAAACGTGGATTGTCACATGTGGGTCCCCCTCCCGGCACCGGGAGTGAAGTGGGCAGGTTCTGCCCCTCAGAGGTGACGTGGCGAGCCTCCCATCCCTTGCCCTGGGTTCCACGGAAATGTGTCTTGAGGTCACAGCTAGAGAATAGCAGGAGGTTTTCTTTGAAGCAGGTCTGCGCTGGTTTATCTCGGGGACCACACCCAGGTACTCTCAGGACTTACTCCCGGGATCACTCCTGGCCAACTTTAGGGGATAAACGGGTGCTGGCGAGCCCCTCCACACACGCTCGGGCCGAGCCTCACCCACGGGTAAATCCGCAGAAAGCCCAAGTATGCGGCACTTGTGACGGAAAACTCCAGGTTCAGCGGGCCCGGGAATGGGTGATGGCCCCTCAACTCCTCCTGTTTCTGGCAATGTGGCAGTCATGCCCACAAGCCACCTCTGGCTGGCACCAGATAGTCTTATCAACGGCCATGGATCCAGAGACTCACACATTTCTCAGAAGAGAGCACAAAATGATTCCCGTAACCATGCCGCCAGACCCCGTGCCAGCATTCGGGGCATCCCAGAGGGGGCTGGGTAAGGCCCCTCCCTGCCCCAAAGAGCCAGCCCCTGCAGCTGAAAACCTCCAGAACTCAACCCTGCCGTGCTCACAGCCGCTCTCCACATGCTCAGACCGAGCCTCACCCACGAGTGAACCTATTCCTGGGTCACGTGGCTGTGAATTCCTCATACCTTACGCCATTCATATTCCAAGAGTAGCACACTACATTTGATTGGGGTTTAAAGTAGATTTCTCTAAGGCTGGGAAATATATTTTTACATATATATTTACACACACATATATCATCATCATCATCATCATCATCACTGTCATCCCATTGCTCGAGCGGGCACCAGTAATATCTCCATTGTGATACTTGTTGTTACTGTTTTTGGCATATTGAATATGCCACAGGTAGCTTGCCAGGCTCCGCCGTGCGGGCCAGATACTCTCGGTGGCTTGCCGGGCTCTCTAAGAGGGGCGGAGGAATCGAACCCGGGTCGGTCGTGTGTAAGGCAAGCTCCAGCCCCTTAATGGCCCCTGGTGAAATACAACAATCTTCACCCAGTTTCCTCTAAGGAAACTCTTTTGGAGCGTTTTCAATGGTTTATTCATAACAATACAAAATAAATTATTTTGGTTCTGCTTTGGGGCAGGGGTTGGGTTTTGGGATGGAAACATCTGAAATACGGTGGTGGGAAGGTATAATGGTGGTAGGATTGGTGTTCGACAATTAAATATAATCAAATGTTGTGAACTACTTTATGAAAATAAAAATAAAATTAAAAAAAGAAATAAACAGGTGTTGGGGATCAAACACAGTTGGCTGGGTGCTAGGCAAGCACCCCCTTGTGTCTATACTTTGAGGAGCGTGTATTCACAGAGACAGACATGGGCGCTGTGCATTTGTGTCCCCTGTTACGGCCTTGGGCTGGGTTTCCCCTCAGATCTTAGCTTCCTACGCCCCGGTCCTGCATCTGCCGGTGCTTGAGGAACAGCAGACTCCTCCACATTTGCTGTGGGCACAGCTGTCAAACGCTCCATCTCTTTCCCCGTCTTGAAACATGACGTCCACTCTTGGTTGCTCACAGTCGTGACCCTCTGTGGGACCCTCTAGGTCTGAGGCCCGGGGGGAGGGGAGAACCAGCTCTGGATAAAAAGCCGGCATCAAGTGCTTTCACAGGGTGAAAATGAGAAGCCAAGCCTGGTCAGTGTATTAAAGATGAGCACATTGGGGAGTATTGCCATTTTGACAATATTAATTCTTCCAGTCCATGAGCAGGGGATGTCTTTCCATTTCCTCGTGTCCTCTTTTATTTCCTGAAGTAGCGTTTTGTAGTTTTCATTATACAAGTCCTTTACCTCCTTAGTTAAGCTGATTCCGAGGTACTTGATTTTTTGAGGCACAATTGTGAATGGGATTGCTTTTATCAATTTCTGGCAGATATTTCTTTAGACTTCATTACTTAAATACTAAAATACAGAAATCCAAAACCGTGCGGCTGCTAGTGTGGCCGCTTGACCTCATATCTCTTCATTCTCAGCAAGGGAAAACAAATTATCAAGTGCTTCCTTTTCAGCAGGTCTGACTTTAGGGGAGAGAAACTCCAAACAATAATAGTGAGTTTTTTATTGAAATATTGAATGTAATCAAAGTAATGTGAAAGTAAAGTGAAATTTATCAGTTACACAGGTGGGGCGGGGGGCTGGGGAGGTTGGGGGAGTTGGGGAGGTATACTGTGATTCTTGGTGGTGGAATATGTGCACTGGTGAAGGGATGGGTGTTCGAGCATTGTATGACTCAGACTTAAACCTGAAAGCTTTGTAACTTTCCACATGGTGATTCAATAGAAGAATAAATTAATTAAAAAAAAAGACAAGCGCAGAACTATTTCATCTAGTTGATTAACATGCTTGGGGGAATAGCCATGGGTTTGAAAGCTAGTTGGATTTTTTTTTTTTAATATACTTCTGATGGGGAGAGGGTGAAGATTGAGTTGCCCCCAGCAGTGCTCAGGCGCTGCTGCTGGCTGTGCTGGGGGCACCGTGTGCCGTGCTGGGATTGAACCTGGGTTGGCTGCGTGTAAGAAGAGCACTCAAACCCAAGAGCTGTTTGTTGCTCCGGTCCAGGCATTATTTATTTATTTTAGGTAGGTTAGGCTTGGGATTTTTAAACTTTTCCTACTCAAACGCCCCCCCTCCCTTTTTTTTTTTTTTTTTTTTTTGCCTGAGAAACGCAACTCAGGCAAGCACTGCCAGGACCACGTCGGATTCCTTAGGCAGTTAATTTTTGCATAGTAAGAAGAAAGGCGGGGGGGCTGGAGCAATAGCACAGTGGGTAGGGCGTTTGCCTTGCACTCGGTTGACCCAGGTTCAATTCCCAGCATCCCATATGGTCCCCTGAGCACCATCAGGAGTAACTCCTGAGTGCAAAGCCAGGAGGTAACCCCTGTGCATCTCCGGGTGTGACCCAAAAAGCAAAAAAAAAAAAAAAGAAGAAGAAGAAGAAGAAGAAAGGCAGAAGTTAATAACTGGCAGTCATCCTTTGGGTCTAGGAGAAGGCCAGCCATGCCATTAGCCCTCGGTGCACCATCATTCACAAACTCAGGGCCTCGCAGACAGGAGGCAAGATACTGCTAAGCCAGATCTAACAGAATATGAACACCGCTTTCTGAAATGATGTGTTTTTTTTTTTGTTTGCTTGTTTTAAATCAGTGTTTATTGAGCTGGCGAGATAGTACAGCAGGTAGGACACTTGCCTTGCACAGGGCCAACCCAGGTTCAATCTGTGGCATCCTATATTGTAAAAAACTAAGGCTCGCCGAGGGGCGAGTACACTCTCGGGCTCTCCGGGCGGCTCTATCTCACTGCCTGCGTTCAGTGCTCTGGAACCGCTGTGTGTGCTGTCGGTCAAGGGCAGGCGATGGAAGGAAGAAGGCCAAACTGGTTGCTCAATCAGTTTATTTCATTATTTCTCCCTGCTTCTCTCCGTCTCTCCGTCTCTCTCTGGATCTGTGGATCTGGCCCCCAACCCACTCTTACAGCCTAGTTAAATCTCCACAGCATGAGGGTGTTGGGGCATACACATAGGTGTGGTCACCATCAATCAGGTTGAGGTTCCTCTCCCTTAGAGGATGCTTCTCCTAGGACTTAATTCTCTTTCAGCAGGAGGATCCTCCCAAGGGCGGAGTCCCATGAATGTGTTTCTCTTCTCCTCATCCAGCAAACATATAAGAATTCATAATATTAATTATTTTGTATGGACACAATAAGAGATGCATTAAAGCTTATAGAATTGCTCTCCTGGGGCCATCTCAATCTCAGACTACAGTGCTCAGGCCAGATCAGTCTTTCCTATCCCTGGCAGGGTGGGTCCTAGTCTCATAATTACTATTGGATCATGACAGCATTTGTCTATGACCAAGCTCTTAACTTATAGTTAAGAATTAGGCACTTTGGCCAGGCCCATCTCGATGCCAGGGTAGCACATAACTCACCGCTTGCCCTGGATCCTTCCCGTCCCTCGTTGGGACCCTGCTTTTGGGGTGCTAGGAACTGAGGGCAACTGAGGCTTAAGTGGAGAAAGCAGATGCCCGGGAGGGAATAATATTCGAGGCCAATTAATTCCCAAGTTATAAAAACATAATATTGTCTTCTTGTGTCTATACAAAACAGACATAGCTTTAAAGTAAATTATTCAAAAGGCACAAGAAGAGGAGAAAGGCAATATTAACTTATATGATATAAATTCAGTATCCTAGGAAGTTCTGACCTTACAAATTAACAGTCAGATTAAGGGAAAGCTGCGGATTAACTCTTTTAGGGAAGAGAGCCTGGAGAAGTGATTATAGCTAAACAAAGGGATGGGAGAGAACACCTTGATGGGTGTGACTGGGGTAAGCCTAAACTCCGGGAAAACCGGGACAAGCTACTTGTGGCAAGGAAGGAAAGGACAAAGTAATGTCATCCTATATCATATGGTCTCTCAAGCTGCCAGAAGTGACCCCTGAGCTCAGAGCCAGTAAGCCCTGAGCATCGCTGGGTGTGGCTTAAAAACAAACTCAGCAAACATCAGTGTTCACGATGGCCACTCAGTACCCCTATTTAGGACCACAACACCCAAAAGGAGAGAGAGAGAACAAAAGGGAATGCCCTGGCAGAGAGGCGGAGGGGTGGGGGAGGGATGGGATTGGGAGGTGGGAGGGATACTGGGTTCACTGGTGGTGGAGAATGGACACTGGTAGAGGAAGGGGTGCTCGAACATTGTATGAGGGAAGCACAAGTATGAAAATGTGTAAATCTATTACTGTACCCCATGGTGACTCACTAATTAATAAAAAAAAAAAGGAAAAAAAAACCCATCAGTGTCAGACGCATATCTAGATTTGGTCCCAGTGGGACCCACAGTCAGACACAGCCTTGCAGACTGAAGGAGCCCTGTTGAGGTGACTCCCTTTCCGGCTCACGCTGAGCGGGGCTCCCTGGGGCTCAGCTGCTCCTGCCCTTTCCCTGGGCTGCCGGGGCGGGAAGGAACTCCTGCCTGTGACCCCGGCAGAAGCCTTCTGCTGCTGATGGCGGAGGGCTTAGGTGCTGCTTGCCTTCATTGTTTTCACTTAACAGTTAACCCATGGAGGGCGATTAACTAAAAAATTTAATTTATTTTTTAATAGTCTTCGTGCCAGGTGGAATTAATGCACTTATCCCAGAGACACTAATGTCAATCATTGGAATGAGGGACCGGGTCTCTTTGGAAAAGATGAAACGGGTGATCAAATACTTGAGTGAACTGGGTCGAGATTCATAAATGATCTCTTACTGCAATCTAGGCTCTCAGCATCCTGAAATTTACTCAGCCCTGTAACCATCCCCCCCTTGTGTTCATGCTGGTGTCGGTGGTTGCAGTGACGAGTTCACACGCACCCCTAGCTGGGGCGCCCTCAAGGCATGGCACATCTCGGGCCAGACCGATAGCGCAGTGGGTAGGGCGTTTGCCTTGCAGGCAGCTCACCTGGGTTCGGATCCTTGGGTTGGATCCTCGGCGTCCTGTGTGGTCCCCCGAGCACTGCCCAGGAGTAATTCCTGAATGCAGAGCCCTGAGCATCATTGGATGTGGCCCCGAATCAAACAAACAAGACGTTGCACCACTCATGGAAGTGCTAGTAGCACCCGCGCCGAGTGCTCTCGGGGGGTCATTCTCCTTCAGTGGTGAGGCTCGCTGGTGGGGGATGGGCTCACACTTCCTGGCTGTGTTGCTTACTGCCTTCTTAGCCGTGGTGCTCCCCAGCACTCTTCCCTCGGCTGCAGTGCTCGCTCACCCCAGCGGCGGTATGGCCCGTGGTTCCGGGGATCACAGACAGCAGAGCTGCCGGGAGCTAACAGCAGAGCCCTTGGCGCAGATAGCGGCCCTGGGAGATCAGACTCACTCTACAAAGCAGATGCTCTTAAGTCATGGAGAAAAGCCAAATGGAGTGAGGGCCCAGAGCATGTAAAAAAACAAACTTGAGGGGCTGGAGCGATAGCACAGCGGGTAGGGCGTTTGCCTTGCACTCGGCCAACCCGGGTTCAAATCCCAGCATCCCATATGGTCCCCTGAGCACCGCCAGGAGTAATTCCTAAGTGCAGAGCCAGGAGTAACCCCTGTGCATCGTCAGGTGTGACCCAAAAACCAAAAAAAACAAAAACAAAAACAAAAACCAAACAAACTTGAAATTGAAAAGTACTGCAGAAAGGGTTTAGAGAGATCACCCAGGGGGGCAGAGCGCTTGCCTTGCATGCAGCCGACCCAGGTTCAATTTCTGCACCCCCCTTATGGTCCCTAAGTCCTACCAGGAGTGTGCCGTTGGCACAGAGCCACGTGTGAGACCTGAGCACCCTGAGTCAGCCCCGAGTGGCTGCCAGACCAAAATGAGATTTCTCAAAAAAAGCCCTTAGACACAAACCCCACATGTTAAACTAGACTTAACTGCTCTTAAACTTGGTTATCACGGTCTGTTGTCATTCAGATGTTGCCGCACTGCGATATTTCCCAAAACACAGACCCCGGGAGGCGATTGCGATCCCGTGGCATTATTTGGGTCTAAGCAGGTTGCCCACCTGGCCCCACAGAGACATGAATTATTTGTTCGTAAGCCTAGCTGCAGAAAGAAAACTTATAAAAATCGCAAAGACTTGAGCCCGTGGTGAGCATCTTCGTGCCAGTGTCGGGGCGGAGGCCCGGGCTGCCTCCCCGGAGACACCCCGGGAGTTTGTTGAAATCCCTCCAGGAAGCAGGCTGGTGGCAGAAGGTGCCAGGGGACAGGTTTGGGTCCATCTCGGGAAGTTTTGGGGGAAAGTGCGAGTGATATTTTTTTTCTCCCCTTCTCCTCCAGCTCCCTGGTGAAAGATGTCTCGCCTCTGATTGACGTCACAAACCTGCCCACGTCTCGAACATTCCTGGACGGGTCTCAGTTCTCTGCTTCCGGAAGCTCAAGTGGTAAGTGCTTTCGGGTCGTCTCTTTGCCTCACTTTGTCTCCAAGTAGTGCCCAGGGGACCCCCGAAGGCCTCTCCTGGAAATTCCTGGCCAGCCAGGCCACCGGAGGGCCTGAGGCCGCCGCACTGGGAGCCCCCAGAGCTGCCCAGAAGGGGTGAATTTTCAGCCCCTGAACTTTCTGAGATGCTGCAGTTCTGAGGGAGGGGCCTGAATACCTGCGGAGCCACAGGGGGTGGAGGGGGTTTGAGGCACATGTCCTAGTGCTCCACTCCGGAGCACTGGTACCTTGACCTCTGTCCAGCCGTGTTGGTCCCAGAGAATGAGACAGACACAGTGACGGTCCATGGAGTGGGGTTGCCTGAGCAGCCCTTACCTAGGGATTATTCTGGTCTTTTTATTTAGCCTCCTCCCCCTGGCTCTGAACAAGTGCTCCATTGTTTACAAGCTAACACACTCCTTAGGACCCCAGGCTGACATAGTTACATGGCTGTGGGTCCTGCGGTGACTCAGCAGGTACCTCTATCTATCTATCTATCTATCTATCTATCTATCTATCTATCTATCTATCTATCTATCTATCTATCTATCTATTTTAATGATTCACTGTGAAATACAGTTGCAGACTTATAAAGTTTCATGATTGCATTTCAGTCAAACAGTGTTCGAGTACCCACCCCCTCCACTAGTGCCCATTCTCCACCTCCAATGTTCCCAGTATCCCTCCCACCACCCCAGAATCTGGGAAAAAACCTGAATGCCTGAGAATAAATGGCTGGTTAAAGAAACTTTGGTATACTACACAATGGAATACTATGCAGCTGTTAGAAAAAATGAAATCATGAAATTCGCATATAAGTGGATCAACATGGAGAGTATCATGCTAAGTGAAATGAGTCAGGAAGAGAGGGACAGACATAGAAGGATTGCACTCATCTGTGGAATATAGAGTAACATAATAGAAGACTAACATCTAAGGGTAGTAGAGATAAGGGTCAGGAGGATTGTGCCGAGGCTTTGAAGCCTATCACATGTGCTGGGGAAAAAGGCAGCTGAGATGGAGAAGGGACACTAAGTCAATGGTGATTGGAGGGATCACTCGGGATGGGAGATGCATGCTGAAAGTAGACTGTGGACCAAACATGACAGCAGGTGCCTTTCATGGAAGGCTGTGCAGTTATGGTAATCTGTTCTGCCCTGTGTTCTTGCACATGCTGTGTCCGTCTAAGCTCACTTGACCTGGGGACTCTCCTGACCAGGTTTTTATTGGTGATAGTGTGTGTGTGTGGGGGGGAGGGTGAGATCCCACACCCCGGGATCCTGGGTGAACCCTGTGCTGCTCTTACCACAGAAGCAGTTGGATAGGGGCTGTGTGGAGACCCCTGTGCTGGTGCCAGGGCTGGAGTTGGGCCGCGGAGTCTAACCTCTGTTGAATCTGCCTCGGAGGTCTTCGACTTGCCTGCCTTGGCTTGCCTTTTGGTGTGAAACGCTCTCTGGATGCCATGCATTTCCCTCTGTGCCCACCCCTCTCTGTCCCCTGTGGCCTTTTCCTTTGGACCACTACCCCCCCCCCCCCACCACCCGGCAGTGCTCAGGGACTCCCAGCGAAGTGGACATGGCGTGGCGGGATCAATGCCAAGCCTGGAGGAGGCGTGGAACTTGTCTTGCCCGCTGGAGGAGTGGGATGCCACCTGGGCCACAGCTGCTGGTGCTCAGGGCCGGGGCCTGTGGTGCTGATGTCGGTGGGCCCCATGGGTGGCTCCTGTGAAGCGGGGAGGAGAAAGATGGTCACTTTCTCCCCATCCACCTCTGTTTTACCCAGGACCAGGCTTCCTGGGTTCTTGTCTCACCTTGCAGGAAAGAATTCAGGAGTAGATAAGCCTGTCTACTTGTCTTGCCTTGCAGAAAAGAATTTCAGGAGTATATAAGCAGTGTGGGGCTGGAGCGATAGCACAGCGGTTGGGCGTTCGCCTTTCACGCGGCCGACCCGCATTCGATTCCTCCGCCCCTCTCGGAGAGCCTGGCAAGCTACTGAGAGTATCGAGCCCGCCCGCGAGGTAGAGCCTGGCAGGCTACCCGTGGTGTATTGGATATGCCAAACACAGTAACAATAAGTCTCTCAATGAGAGATGTTACTGGTGCCCGCTCGAACAAACCGATGAGCAACGGGATGACAGTGACACAGTGACAAACAGTGAAGGAGAACAGATTTTATTTGGAGGTTTTTGAAGGGGAGGAGGAAGAGAAGATGGGAGAGAGTGGAGAGTAACGTGCTCAAGAGAGAACGTGGACTTCTCCTTGGGCGGGGAGAGAGCCCCTACACACACCCCAGCGTTAGATATGGAAGCATGAAAGTCCACATCTCAAGAGGGGAGCGGGCGACACTTGTGCTCAGGTACCACGTGTGCTTGGCCACGGGGCGCAAGCAGCACCTGGGCCCCAACAGCGTGTGACCGCCCTCCCTTTGTTCACGGTGGCCTTTGTAGGGTTTCTCCAATCTGCCCCCCATGTGGGGCTTCTATCTGGGTCAAAGTCCGTTCATTGTTAAAGAGGCTACCATGGGGTTGGGAGTGGTGAAGATCTTTGAAATTCCTTTCCTGGCCTTTGTTTCTGCTGGAGCTTCTCTGGGTCTGTTTTAGATGCCAGGTGAGGGTCTTATCGCCAGGTGAGGGTCTTATCGTGCCTTAGTTCCTGTTTTCTGCAAGGTTGGCCTGCTCAACTTCAGGGCTGTTACTTCCTGGGAAGTGTACTGCCATCGCCTGAGGAGGGGCCTTCCCTGCCTGCCTGCCTGCCTGCCTACATCAGTGCCAGGGATTGAACGTGGGGCCGTGTGTGTGCCAGCCATGTGAGCAATCGCCCCGGCCTTGCCCCTGTAGCTCTTCTGCCCCAGCTATTTCATGTGTCGTGTTCCACGCCTGGACCTTGAGAGATTCTACATGTATGTATAACCACCCTGGTGTACCTTCCTTATAGCGTCCTGTGTTTGTATGTGTGGAGGCAGGTGCTTGCACACACAAATGTGCACACGCACACAAAAGACACTTTGAGGACCCAGCCAGGATCACGTGACCTTGTGATCTGCTTTGAATCCGGATGCAAAGATTTAGTCGGAGGTCGCTTGGCCGGAGGTCGCTCTGTTTGGCACAGCTTAGAGGACGTCCCTGCCATGGCGACTCTGGGCTGGGGGGCGGCGGGTGGAGGGCGGGGGTGCCTGTGTGGGACAGCCAAAACCGTCCAGGCCTTTTAGAGAAATAGTGAAGTTGTTTGTTGTTGACTTTCTGAGGAAAAGAGTTTTAGTGGTTCTTGCTGGTGCTACAGTCTTGAATTAATGAAAAGCTTAAAAAAAAAAAGAAAATGCTGTGGATCCAATCAATATATTTTGTGTAACTAATTGAAAGTGTTTCTTTTGAGTGCCTAACAATATTGTTGCTGGGGCATATTTAATTACCTTTTAAAATATTTAATTAAAAGTTAAGGTTATTTAGGCTTGGAGTCTTGAGAAATTTATTGGTTTTACTGTGGGGAAGTGTAGGAATTATTTTATAATAGATTTTTTTTCTGATAGTCTGCTTAGCACTTACTTTTATTATGACACTTGACGAAGGTTTGTACCCAAGCTTTTTCTAGAAGTTAAAAGATTGAAGATTTAATTTTCTCCCTTTTTCTGAGTCTCTGTTGCTTTTCATTTATTTGCTTTATCTATTTATTTGCTTTTAGGTTCTGACTCGGTTTTCTGCTGTTACAGGGTTTGTGATGATGATTTAGAAAATATTTATAATTTTGATTTGTCTCTGTCTTCCATGGGAATTACCCATTGTTACTTGCATCTTTGTGTTTCGCAGTGCAAATCAATCATTGCTTTGCCGGTTACGGTTACATCAATTTACTTAAACGGTGCCAAGTCAATGGCCAAGTGAAATAAAAATTTTAATTGTTTATAAAGAGATGATAGGTTTACAAAAGTGCCTGATCAGTGTCCAATAAGCTCCAAAATGCCAGTTCGGGCAGATTTTTAGTACGAGCAAGTTCTGCTCCATCCATTCATTTTCAGAAGACGCTTTTCCTGTTTGATGGACACTTCTTCTATCAGGGCCTGTGATCCGCGTTTGTCACAGTGCGCCGTGCACGGTGACCCTCTGACCTTGACCTCTCTTCCTCCGTAACTGACCTGACTCTGACAGAGACACAGGGTCGTTCCTTGCCACTGCTGCCGCTCCGGAGGGCGCTTCCCCTACGGCTTTTGAGACTGTTGATCTCAGGCGCTCTCCTCGGGTGACTGAACAAGCAGGTAGTTAAAGAACGTTCTTGACTCAAGTCAGTAGCTGCAGAGCCTGACATATTTCCTGCCCGTTATATGTCAGTCTCGAAGTGGCACCGTGTGGGCGGGGCCATGTGTGTTCATGTGGGAGAAGAGCTTGACCAGCACAAATGCCACCAGACTCATCTAGGAGCAGTCTCCGAGGAAGCTGCCCGGTGGCCTCCTTTTACAGGTGAGGAAACCGAGGCATCCGTTACCCAGCATTGGTGTAAGACGATACAGCTCACAAGTAGGAGAGTGATGATTTCAAGCCAGCCCCTGGGTTCTGGCGCGTACTATTCTAAGTGGCTGGCTTCCCTGAAAACAATTGAGCTGGGCCTTGTGTTTAAGTGTTCTGTTCCTGTGTGCAAAGTCTCCTAGGCGGGTCAGTTCCGAGTGTGCTTGGTGTCCCCTGGGGCTGACCTGGACTTCTGGGGCTGTGCTCTCTCCGGAGACTCTGCGGAAGAATCTATTCCCTCACTTTTCCTGCTCCTAGCACCTTTGCTGTCTTTGGCTAACCGCCCCCTCCCTCCACCTTCTCAACCAGTGCTGGTGGTTCTGACCCGCTATTCAGCCTCCTCCCTCTGCTCCCTGGGACCCAGGTGCTGAAGCTCCATCCTGCCTAGGTAATTCAGGACTTCGTCCTCTCTGTCAAGTCTCCTTGACTACAGGAGGGAGCTTTCACAGAGGCCCCCAGGACACACATGTCTTTGGGGAGGCATTGTCCTGCTTACACTCTGCACAGATGCTTTTCAACCCAACCCAAGTTATCTTAATTCATATGTTGAAATTTGACGTTCTTGAAATTGTCTATAGAGTCTTACGTCATTGCAGTTCTAGCCCTTCAGGACCATATTAATGTGGTCACTTCATTAAAGGGGAATGTTTGAATGAGGAGGGCGAAAACTATGTAGAGAATTGCATAGAAGGTTACTAGGTACCCATAAAAGGTGCAGTGCTGAGGAAATGTCTTGTAGGGTTCTGTCCTCTTCTCATTAATGGGTAGTATGCCCTAATGATCTTATTTTCGAGGGGTTCTGTGAATCAGCCTGCATAGAAATATTCATTTCTCCAGAGAATTTAAGCACGGGCTCTCAAAGCGCCCCTCACCTTGGGAAATAGGAGGATTGAGGGTATGATCTATTAGAACTGACATTTTTATAGATGAAGTTCCAATAGGGAACCTCTGGGTAGACCAGATCTCCCATAGGGGTGCCATAAATTAAGGTTAGAGGTGATTCTGAGAACTTTCAGATTATTATTAATTAAATGAGAATTTTGATTGCTTGCAAATGAGTCATTTTTCAAATGTCTTATTTAGGGGTAGAGTCATGAGTGGGTTTTTTTATCGGAGACTTTTTACCAGTTTACATGATAGAATTTGCAAAGTGCATTGTATCATTTAACTGATATAATAATACTATGATACTATGAGTTACTTAGGGCTATTGCTAATATTATTATCATTATGATTATCATATCTGTGGTATATGTCTCGTCAAATATTTAAATTATAAAATATATATAGTGATGTCTGTGCATTATCTAATTAAAACAAACCATTTAATTATAAATGGCAAAATCAAAGCAGGTTGATGGAAGCAGCCCATTAACAGAAAAATGATTAGCATCTACTTAGCATTCTTACATATTAATAATAATAAAAAAAAGAACAGGCGCAATAAAGAACTGGTTAAGTAATGGACAATTTATAGATGAGTTCGTATATGTGCAAAGAGTGGCCTTTTCCCCAAAGAGATCTCTAGAATGTACAAAAGAACTCCATATAAATCAACAAAATAAACTTATTGAGAAATGGCAAAAATATAAAGAATAGTTTAGGTCAGAAGAAACTCAAGCAATACATATGCAAAAGACTGCTGTGTTCTCAGTTAGTATTTTAAAAAGTCCGTTTATAAATTAAAATAAAATATCCCTAAAAACTCAATTCAAGGAGGTTGAGTGATGGCTCAGGTTGAACAAGATGCTTAAGGTTGAACCCTGGTGTCGTGAAGTTCCCAGTCCAAATAGATCAGGGAGGTGATTTTCAGTCCTTTCTCCTATTATTCTCATTGCTCATACTATTTAGTTATGTGCAGAGAAACTTACATCTAATTTAGATGTAGCGATTCAGCTGTAACTTAGGACGAAGGATGGTAGAAGTATGGAGAAAAATCCAATAATTGTTATAAAAGGTTGATTTAAGCTTTTGGAGTCCCGGTCTGTCCTTTGATTTGGAAACTGCCCGGGGAACATTCTGACGTGAGCAATGACTCCCAGGGTACAGAGGCTTTTCATTTGTGTCTTCTTTACTCATTTTCTTCGCACTCCTGCTGGGATTGCTACGACTACAACTCTAATGAAACCAGACTTCTCACTTATTTTTGGTACCAGCATAGGTTAAGCAACAGTATCTAAATGCAGCATAAATAAATTTTTCCCCCCGTTCACTGCTGCCTTTTTAATTTTATTTTACAAAGTCCTATTCTGAGATTGTTATATAAAAGAATTTTGAATTTTATATTTACTTACTTTTGCCTGTGTTGCCGTGAGAAGGAGGAGGGGTATTGGGGCCACATTGGGGTTCAGGGCTATTCCTGACTCTGTGCTAGGGAATGACGCCTGCGGTAGTGTTTGGGGAACCGTTTGTGCTGCTGAGGATTGAGAGGATTGAATCGAGGCAGCCACTTACGAGGCAAGCACCTTACCCCAGGCCATCTGTCCAGCCCCGGGTCGAAAAATTCTGTGCTTCGGGGTCAGAGCTATTACTCAAAACATGAAATGAGGTAAGGTGCTTCTTCTCGGCACTTACATGTCTGGAATAGTAAAAAGATCTGTTTTTTTTTTTTTTTTTTTTTGTGAGGATAGTGCAGATCTACTTGTATGTTCATTGCAGCACTATTTTTTATTTATTTATTTATTTATTTATTTAAATTTTTTATTGAGTCACCATGTAGAAAGTTACAAAGTTTTCAGGTTTAAATCTCAGTTATACAATGCTCAAATACCCATCCCTTCACCAGTGCTCATATTCCACCACCAAGAATCCCAGTATAGCTCCACCCCGCCCCCTCACACCCCTAACCCCCCCACGCCCCTAGCCCCTCCACCCTAAGCCCCCCCCCGCCTGTATAACTAATAAATTTCACTTTACTTTCACTTTGATTGCATACAATATTTCAACAAAACTCACTGTTATTGTTTGGAGAGTCTCTCCCCTAAAGTCAGACCTGCTGAAAAGGAAGCATTAGATAATTTGTTTTCCATTGCTGAGGATGAAGAGGTATGAGGTCGAGTGACCACACTTAGCGGCCTCTCAGTTTTGAGTTTCTGTATTTTAGTATTTTAGTAACTAAGTCCAGAGAGATATCTGCCAGAAGTTGCATCGTTGCCAACTTGTACTTCTCAGTTACATTATGTTCCACATATGAGTGCAATCTTTCTATGTCTGTCTCTTTCTTTCTGGCTCATTTCACTCAACATGATACTTTCCATGTTGATCCATTTATATGCAAATTTCATGACTTCATGTTTTCTGACAGCTACATAGTATTCCATTGTGTAGATGTACCAGAGTTTCTTTAACCAGTCATCTGTTTTGGGGCACTCTGGTTTTTTCCAGATTCTGGCTATTGTAAACAGTGCAGCACTATTTATAATAGCCAGAATCTGGAAAAAACCCAAGTGCCTGAGAACAAGACGACTGGCTAAAGAAACTTTGGTGCATCTACACAATGGAATACTATGCAGCTGTTGGAAAAGATGAAGTCATGAAATTTGTATATAAGTGGATTAACATGGAGAGTATCGTGCTAAGTGAAATGAGTCAGAAAGAGAGGGAATAACAGACATAGAAAGGCTGCGCTCATCTGTGGAATATAAAGTTACAAAATGGGAGACTAACACCCAAGGATAGTAGAGATAAGATCCAGGAGGATTGCTTCATAGCTTGGAACCCGGCCTCACAGGCTGGGGATAAAGGCAGCTCAGATAGAGAAGGGTCCACCAAGTAAAGGGTGCTAGAAGGGCCCGCTCGGGATGGGAGATGTGTGCTAAAAGTAGACTACAGACCAAACATGATGGCCACTTAATGCCTGTTTTGAAAATCACAACACCCTAAAGGAGAGAGAGAGTAAAAGGGAATGCGTCTACCACAGAGGCAGGGTTGGGGGGATGGGGTGGTGGTGGGAGGGATGCTGGGAACATTGGTCTTGGAGAATGAGCACTGGTGGAGGGATGGGGACTCAATCATTGTATGACTGAAACGTAAGCATGAAAGTTTGTAAGTCTGTAACTGTACCTCACGGTGATTCATTAAAAAAAAAAATAATAATAAAAAGAATAGTGCAGATCTGATTCTCCAAAAGAATGACACCTTTTGAGTTTCTTCTTTGTACCTTCTTTGTCAGGGCCTCACTTGGCATTTTTAAATCACTTGTTCCTGAAGTGTCCCTGCATCTGTTCTTGATAGAGCAATCAGAAATCTTTGCTAATTTCTGTAATTGATCATAAATAGAGCTAGGAGGTCAATACAAAGGAGGTAAGATAGAATTAATAGTTCACATATTTCTAAATGAAGCAAGACCAGCGGGTTTTTTTTTAACTGATTTAAAATATATTCATTATAAATATGTATTATAAAATATGAATATTACATTATTCATCTCAGATCAATATAACCATCACCATGTACTTCCCACTAGATTAATAAATGATAGTATCTTTCCATATTCACTTCTTACCCTCTTTCGAAAAAATGAGCCGTCGCAGAGCCAGGGAGAGGGAGCCGGAGGGGCTGCAGTGTAGGCTTTGCAAACGGGAGGTCTGGGTTTGATCCTTGACATGACATGGTCTCCGGAGTCCTTCTGGAAACAACCTTCTAACAATGAGCTAAGGCTAGACCCCAGGCAAGCAGTGGGGCCCCCCACCGCCCTCAAAAATAAACCTCAGAGAAACGTTATAGATGCACTTCATGAATACATGAATTTTTGAATTCCTTTTCTCTCTCGTACTCCAGGTCTGATTGCTGTTTTCAGATTGTTCCATATGTTTTTTTCCAGAATGTCTTAGTATTTACACTGTTTGTATATAAATGTATATTATATATGTATCCATCATGCATTCATTAGATACGGGAAAGTTCATATAGTTAATATACGTAACTGTATCCTTATGTATGATATTTGTTTATATATGTGGCAAACTTAATTTCTTGAATAATTTAAAGCCATAGTAATTTTTACTTATTTACTGTATAACAGTATTTTTAGCTGTGTAGTTTGCTTAAATTGTATAATCTGTTTGATTATACTTTTGGAAACTTTTTTCTTTCCCCCCCTCTATGTCAGGGCCTTGCAGTTTTGCTGAATTACTTTAAGCAGTTTTAATAGCATATTAGCGTATCTGAAAAATGTGTATGTTTTCCTGAATTTTGTATATAAGCAATCATAACGTCAGCGCTTGCATTGAATTTTAAGAAACAGAGACAGCATGGTCCTTAGTTGTCAGTTGTGCTGTTCTTCGTGTTTAAAAAACTTTTCCTGAGCTTAAATCTGCAGCCTCATCGGGAGGCGGTAGCAGGCTGAGCCTTCCAGGAAATGATTCTCAGGTGTCGCCATTAAGTATGATATTTGCTTTTTGTTTTTGACAAATCATCTACCCTTCTGTTAACTGAGAGCTATAGATCTCATTTTTCTTTTTTAGCACCTACTGTGTTATGGAGATATTAAAAAAAACAACAACCCCTCAACTGCCCATTTTTCTTTCTTTAATGTGCGTTGCACACGCAGCTATATCCTTGCCCACAGCGCTTACTAGGTGTTTGCCAAACTGTGATTTTTCTATTGTTCATCATGTAATCGTTGGGATTCTGATAGTGAAGAGTTCCTATGAAGAACCGTTTTCCTTCTGCATTTATTTATTCATTAATTTTTCCTATTGGCAAGGACTCATGGATATTTGTATTTATATATTTATCTCATTCCGTGGGTTGTAGCCACCCACCAGCATTGTTCGCTTGCCTTGTTTTCGATTTGGCCGTTGGTTGTTTCTTTACGATGGTCAAGTACCAGCACAATATTTCTGATGTCCTTTAGAATCTGTCACCCGAAGACCTTTCAGGCCATCTTACACTCACCCCTGCTGCAGCCTTGGGATTTGCCATGTTTCCTAAGGAACTCTGATTTCTTTAATAAATCAGTGGTCTTTAGGAGCCAAGTTAGCATTCTTGCTGTACTCAGTGTTGTGGAGATGTCATTCTGGGTGTTACTACATGTCACAACAAACGCTTCCTGTTGGTTGACAAAGCTAAGAAATAAGATCCCGTGTGCAATTCTTTAGATTTTACTTACTTACATAATCCTGATATATACAAACAGTGGGTTGGGCATTTGCCTTGCACGCAGCCAACCCGGGTTTGATTCCTCTGTCCCTCTCGGAGAGCCCCGCAAGCTACCGAGAGTATCCTCCCTGCATGGCAGAGCCTGGCAAGCTACCTGTGGCGTATTCGATATGCCAAAAACAAGTCTCACTATGGAGATGTTACTGGTGTCTACTCGAGCAAATCGATAAACAAAGGGACGACCGTGTTACTTGTATATAGTCTGCATATGTATTTTCATGTTTTTGGAGCTGTGTCACCAGGAGAAATGTCTAGAAGAGAGATAATCAAAGGGCAAGCCCATATGTGTTTGTTTTTAGGTGCTACTAAATTTTTCTGCAAGAGTCTTACCAGTCTGCGTTGCTGCCACCAGAGTATGGAAAGGCTTGTTTCACCTCATCCTTAGCTATAGGATGCACTATACCCGATCATTTTCACTAGTTTGAGAGATGAAAAGGGTATTGGTAACACAGAAATGGACATTTCTCTGATGATGAGTTGGTAAACAAGTTTTCTTATGTTTTAGGTCAATTTTTAGATATTTTCATGAGTATTCTTATTATTTATCTGTTTTTCTATTTTAGCTTTAATTGTATTAACATGACCTGTCAGTGCATTTTAAAATATTGCACTGATGATTCATTCCTAGAAAAAAATCCATCTTGATCCTGTTGTGTTATTCACTCAACATGGTTTTGAATGGTTTGCTATCGTTTATTTAGTTTTTTTTGGTTGCAGTTATTTTTGGTATTAGGTCTTCTCCTGATGCTGTCTGTGGGAATTTGGATTAGGGTTGGCTGCATGCAATGCAAGAGCGTTAACACCTGTACTGTCTCCATGGCCCTCGTTTAGGAATTTTGCCTGCATGTTTATCAGTAAATTTGGTCTCTAGTCTTTTTTTTTTAAAGCCAGGAATTGAATCAGGGAATCTGAACCCTCACATATGCAAGGCAAGTATATTTCCTGAGTTACCGAGTTACATCTATCTCCCCCCCTTAGTCTTGTATTATTAGATTTTGATTTTAATCTTGGATTCATAAAGAGAATGAGAAAGTTTTCCTTCATATCCACTGGTATAATTTTTGGAACTCTGAAACAGTCTGATGTTCCTAAGGTTTGCCTATTGTGTTAGAATCAGAATTTTATATATGTCCATTAGATTGTTTCCTACCTCATTTTCTGTTTTTAATCTTTACTCTGTGTGTTTGTATGTGTGTGTGTGTGTGTTTGTTTGTTTAATTTTGTTTCTGGATCACACCTGGCGGTGCTCACAGGTTATTCCTGGCTCTACACTCAGGAATCACTCCTGGTGGTGTGATTGGGAGACCATATGGAATGCCCTGGCTCTGCTGAGTGCAAGACAAACACCCTATTCACTGTACTGTCTCTCTAGCCCACTTTGGCTTTTTGCTTAGAAACTAAGGTCATGTATTTAAGCTCAGTGATTGGCATTTTCCTTTTATCACTTTAAGTGTATTCTTAAGACTAATATATATGGTCTTTTCCATTATATATATATACACACATAATTTATATATATGTGTATATGTATACACATATATATAAAATAATTTGAGGGGTCAGAGCCGTAGTATAGAGAGTAGGATGCTTGTCTTGCACACAGCTGACCCAGATTTGAGCCTCGGAACCACATATGTTCCCTGAAGCCTGCTGGGAGTGATTCCTGGGTGCAGAGTCAGGAGAAATCTCTTGAGTTCCGTTCTGTCCCCCCGCCCTCCTTTTTTCTTTTTTTTAATTTTATTGATTCACCGTGAGGTATAGTTACAAGCTTTCATGTCTGAGTTACAATCACACAATGATCAAACACCCATCCCCCTACCAGTGCACATTCCCCACCACCAGTACCCCAGTGTACCCCCCCTTTCCCACCCTCCCCCTGCCTCCATGGCAGACAGTATTCCCCATACTCTCTCTCTCTCTACTTTTGGGCATCATGGTTTGCAATGCAGATACTGAGAGATCATCATGTTTGCTCCTTTATCTACTTTCGGCATGCATCTCCCATCCCGACCGATTCCTCCAACCATCGTTTTCCCAGTGATCCCTTCTCTATCCCAGCTATCCTCTCCCCGCCCGCTCGTGAGGCAGGCTTCCAGCTATGGGGCAGTCTTCCTGACCCTTCTATCTGCTGTCCTTGGGTGTCGGTCTTGGGTTATGTTATTTTACACTCCACAAATGAGTGCAGTCCTTCTGTGTCTGTCCCGCTCACCCCTCCTTTTATTCCTCTTTGTGACTGTTCATTTTCCCTTGCTTCCTTTCTGGGGACCGGCGTGTTCCACAGCATTGCTAGCTCCCTGGCTCCCTCTTCTGTTGGCAGAGCGACATCTGGGTGCCTCCGTGGAGCTCTTCTCTGCGTTGGGGGCGAAGGAAGATTGTTTTCTGAACTTTGCTTCTCCGGTGGGATACTGAATGTTCCTTCTTGCTTCTTTCTCCCTTCACCAGCCAATAGCCAAGGGCAGTTCTCTTGTTCCTTTTTATTTTTATTGTTTTTATTTTTTATTTTTACTTTTGGTCTTGTTTCTGCCCCGGAAACATCGTGTCTCCAACACGGCTGCTTCAGATGGTAACTGCTTTGAAATCTCTTCCCTCTAGTCCACGCTCAGAGCCCTTCGCATAGTTTTCAGTGTTTGGAAACTTCGGGTAAGATGTTGTCTTTCTAGGGGTGGTCTTAGATCCTGAGCGCGTGGCCGCCTCCCTGCTCGCCTCGTCCCGCTTTCCCCTGGCCCTGCACTGCAGCCGAGCACGTGGCAGAGCTGCAGCGTGCGGGGCCCGTGGACAGTTAGTTTGAATTTGGGGCTGATTTCTCCCCTCAAGTTTTCTCGAGGCATGATTTGTAATTCTCTTTATCTTTTTTGTTAATCCTCCTTGTCTTACAGTGTGTACGTGTGTGTGTATGTGTGTGTGTGTGTTTGTGTGTGTGTGTGTGTGTGTACGTGTACGTGTGTGTATGTGTATGTGTGGGTGGGGGTGGGGCGCATATATTCAGAGGCAGGAATTCTCAGCCTCTGACTTCCACAGTTGGGTATCTGGAAGCCCAGGAATTTGGGAAGTGTATTCTTTTTTTTTTTCTCCCCTAAATTTTAATGAATCACCGTGACATACAATTACAGACTTAGAAACGTTCATGATTGCATTTTAGTCAGTGTTCACTACCCATCCCTCCACCAGTGCCCATTCTCCACTACCCGTGTTCCCAGTATCCCTCCGCCCTTCTGACCCCCTGCCTCTGTGGCAGGCTCATTCCCTCTTACTTTCTGTCGTTTTGGGTGTTAATGGTTTGCAATACAGGTATCAAGCGGCAATTATGTTTAGTCCATACTCTACTTTCAGCACACATCTACTATCCCAAATGAGCCCTCCAACCATCATTTACTTAGTGCTCCTTTCTCCATCCCAGCTACCTTTTCCCCCAGTGCATGAGATCGGCCTCCAAGCCGTGGGGCAATCCTCCTGGCCCTTACCTCTACTATCCTTGGGTGTTAGTCTCCTATTGTGTTACTTTATATTCCATAAGGACTGGAGCGATAGCACTGCGGGCAGGGTGTTTGCCTTGCACACGGCTGACCCAGGTTCGATTCCTCCGTCCCTCTCGGAGAGCCCGGTAAGCTACCGATAGCATCTTGCCTGCTCGGCAGAGCCTGGCAAGCTACCCGTGGCATATTCTATATGCCAAAAATAGTAACAATAAGTCTCACAATGGAGACGTTACTGGTGCCCGCTCGAGCAAAATCGATGAACAGTGGGATGACAAGTGCTACAGTGCATATTCCACACATGAGTGCAATCATTCTGTGTCTGTCCCTCCCTTCCTGACTCATCTCTGGCAAGTGCATTCCTGAACTTCATGGAGACCTGCTGTGGGATTTGATGGCGCAGGACCATTTGCCATAGGCACCGTGAATTCTACGGCCACTATACAGGTGAAGCCATGGTGGCCCAGCGGGACCCGATGATGTGGGGGAGAGCACCCATCGTGTGGTGGAGAGCACCCATCGTGTGGTGGAGACGTGCTCAGACCTCAGCTTGCCTGAACCTCACCTCCTGCAGAATCCCGCTCCCTCCCCTGGCGGTTGGCACTACCCGCATGTACCTTATTTCCTGGGGCAGGCAGCCGCCCACATTTTAGCGGTTGTTGGTATTCACCAGCTTCCTCCTGCCCTCCTGCTCCTTCTCTCATCCCTGTGGCCGTTCTGGTAGCCTCTTCTCCACGTGGACCTTCAACGGTGCTTCTTCCTTGTTCTCAATGAGATGATGCTCCTTTGATGCTGTTCCAAGAGCAGCCGTTTCCGGAGAGAGTAGAGCCTTTTTTTTTTTTTTTTTTTCAGCAGGGAACCATCCGTTTTGCCTTTCCCCCAGCCAGTACACCGTCATCTCCCCACCTTGCCTACTTTCACTTACGGCTGGACCAGTGCTCCTTTCCTCCCCTGCTAGGTGTGTCGGATTCGTCTACCCCTCTCGGCTGAAACGCCCCTCTGCAGAGGCTGTGAAGACTCCTAGTTTCATATAAATGACAGACAGCACCCCGCACCCCTTGACAACCGCCTCTGGCACTTTCCTTTCAGGAGCGGGGTGTTATATTGTGTGCGGTTTCCTGTATGATAATTTAATCTGCACCTTAGGAGTGCTTAGTTAACATTTTTCAAGTACCTTCATCAGAGATCCACACTCCAGGGGCAGTTAGTTAAAATATCTGAAAGACCCCAATCAAGATTCTGTCCCCCCAGAGGCCACCCGGGCCCCAGCCCTGTCTTCCTCTGTCTGTGCCAGGGGGCTCAGTAATGGGCCCTGTAATTAGAACAAAAGAGGTTTGAGGTCATTTTTTTTATTGGCTAAATGTATTTAAGAGAAGTGAATGACCACGTGCTTCCGCTGGGACCCGAGTGCAGGATAGCGCTCGGGTGAGGCCAGGAGCTGAATAGCCGAGTTCTCAGGCTTCACTTGGTCTTGTGTTTGCTGTCTGGAGTGGAGGGTTTTCTTGCTCGGTTTTTTAAAGCTCATTGACCCCGTGGAGGCCAGATCCTGCCTCCCTCGGTGTCTCCACCCACAGGTTATTATTTGCCTTTCTGCATGGCAGATGACGTTCTCATGCTTGAGCCAGGCCTTTTTCCTTCTTGAACAGCTTAACTTACATTTTACTTCACATTTATACGTGTAGTATGTGGAGTTGTATTTTGCACAGCTTGTATACCTGAAGTATGGAATTCATAGTGCCAGTTTGTGATCATATGTAAGTGGTCAACTGCTGCTTATTTTTCATATCTGGCTTCTGTCCAGGCATGGGCCAGCATTGCAGATATGTCATTTTCTTGATACTTTTGTGGTCTAATTAAATTAGTCTTGGTCATTTTTTGAGGTCTTTTTTTTTAAAAAAATGTTAAATCCAGGTAGATATTCTATTCTGTAGAGGGTAGTGTGGTTGAATGCAGGCTGTAAATTAAGTCCCATAAGATGGAATGGTCTATCTATACCTACCTCTCTGTGTATGAAATTTACTTTGGGTCCTGTGTGCAGTTGAAGAAATGTCATCTACCAGAATTTTATTTATTTATTAATTTATTGGGGGAAGTTTTTGGGCCACATCTGGTAATACTCAGGGATTATTCCTGGCTCTGCGCTCAGGAATCACTCCTAGTGATGCTCAGGGGACCGTATGCGTGCTGGGGTTTGAACCAGGGTTGGCTTCCCTGCTGTACTATTGCTCCAACCCCCAAAGTTTTTAATAGTAAACACTGCAGTTATCTCTTACATTGTGATCAACACGAATAGACAAGTGATGAATGATATGCTTTATTTAACAAAAAATTTATTTTGAGAATCATTTTTTCTTTAGTTGGAAAACATATGTAAAGGCATGGCATGTGGTCTTGCTCTTTTCATACCATGATACTGAGCAAAGAAAATAACATGCACGTGTTTAGATTTCTTTCTGTACTCACCAGGAGGTAAGATTATTAAAATGTAATTTTCTTGAATAGAATATTTTGCTGCATATGTGGAATATTCACCTTGTTTACTTTTAAAATGGACTATCTGTCCTATAGGTGTATATAATTAGCTATATATAGTCTCTGAAACCAGAGGTGGATAGATTTAATGGTTAATAGAATCATGAAATTGTAGAATTGAAAGGTCCTTAGATATCATCTAGGTAATCCTTTCATGAGTCGTAAGTATCTTAGTTGGTGGAAAAAAAGAGGATTTTAGTTAAACCTTTCTTTCATTCTTAATCTTATCCAGACATTATTTATATTCACCCAGGCTTATATACCTGTACCTATAGACACCCCCTCTCTTTTTGTAATATAATATCTTTTTGAGCCTATAAGATATTAATAGAAATAATTGCTCAAAGGACATGAAAGTCTTCTAATATTTAGCTCTTAGTTGGTGAGAATCTTCAAAATCAGATTTAAAAAATCCATACTTGATAAGATCCTTCAGGCAAAATATGCAAAAGATTATGATTTGGGAAAGGGAATAAAAGATTTCTTTTTTTTTTTTTTTTCCCCCACAGCTGGCAATGCTCAGGGCTGACTCCTGGCTCTGCATTCAGGGAGCACTCCTGGTGGGCTTTGGGTACCACATCGGATGCCAAGATTGAACCCAGGTTGGCCGTGTGCAAGGCAAACACTGTACTATGCTCCAACCCCAGGATTTCTAATTTTGAAGTGTTCTAAAACCTACACACTGAGTACATGCTATATATAACATAGTAAATATGTTATAACACACAAAGTAATGATTTGGGGATTAGTAGTTTGGCATTTTGTGCATTTTGTTGTAATTGTGGCGTGAGGCCTGTTGAACTTCAGTTAAATTATTATTATTATTATTATTTTTGTAAAAAGCTTTTCCCATAAAGCCCAATAATTCTATCTGACCCTCACAGGGTTTTCGTGATTATTAGGCTAGTCTTTATGGTTGATTATATTATCCTCCTAAATTGCCTTTCAATTTTCGGCTGATGTAAGTGAAATAGATAATATAAATTAATTAATATTGGATCTGTTCAGTGTTTATGCTCTAGGAGATTTCAGAAGACAAACAGAAAGATAAGGTTCCAGACAAATGTGCCATTCAGGGCTGTGGCATTTTATTACTCATACCTTGCTTACTTGTTATTTCTTTAATAGGCAATCCATCATATTAGTGTGCGCATAAAGAACTCTATGCCACATCATCTCGGGGCTCATTGATTTAAACTACACTCACCTCATCAACAATTATTCTTGTGGCAGCAGTGACGTTCAGCCGGCCCGGGTGCATGTGAACACATTCCTAACTTGTGGCTTTTTAGTGGAACTCTTCATCCCAGCAAAATGTCTGTTACCCATTTCTACTCCCTCTTACCTCCACCTGAAGGTTTGGTTTTGCTTTATTTTCCTCTCTAACCTGCTGGTGTGAGCTGTGTTCTCGGTAGCTCGGTACTTGACTCTTCTTCCTGTTGGGATGGAGTAATTCAGTGGCCTGCGATCTCTTACTTATTGTTTAAAACAAAACCTGTAACTGGAATGTCTGTCCTTGGAATGTCACATTTGGAAATAATGACTTTTTTTTTCCTCAACCCGCAGAATGATCGTATCTCTAGAAGCTGATGGTTTCTTGGTTCTGCTCTAGGTTTACCTTCACATTTTTTTTTTTTTTTTTTTTTTTTTTTTGCTTTTTGGGTCACACCTGGCAATGCACAGGGGTTACTTCTGGCTCTGCACTCAGGAATCACCCCTGGCCATGCTCAGGGGACCATATGGGATGCTGGGATTTGAACCCGGGTCGGCCGCGTGCAAGGCAAACGCCCTCCCCGATGTGCTATCTCTCCAGCCCCTACCTTCACATTTTTAAATGACCATACATATCATCCAAACTCCTGTACATTGCAAAGGAAGGCGTAATACCATGGCCATTTTTGTATTTCTCATTCCTACGGGTTTTCATGGTCTTTAGGATCTAAGATAAAAGCAGAACAGAGTTGTGGAGATAATTATATTGTGATGTCATTATGTGCCTTTGGTTTGTAGTTCAGTGTGGTTTATGAATTGGCAGTCAGACACCAAAGGTGATTGAGACTAGCCTACCTGTCATTTCAGAGGAGAGTCAAGGAGCTGTTTCGTAACGGACATTACAGTAATTCTGTACCAGGACACTTTCATTCTTCCCTAAATAAATAGATTTCAGTACCTCCCAGTGGTGCTAGACAACTGCTGTAGTTGAATTGGTCTACTTGGAAGAGTGTCCATACTCGTTCAGAATCTCCCATTAAATAGAACATTCTGGCTGCTTTGAGGAGTAGCCAGAGGGGAGGACGGGGAAGCTGTTGGTTGTTACGGTGCATCTTTAAACTGATCATCCCTTTGGCTTTGGTCTTCATCTAACCTTTCACAAATGAGAGATTCAGTTTTAGGCCAGAAGTCTTAACCTGTTATTCTTTGAAAAAACTTTTTTGTTTCACATCTTGTCATTTTCTGTGGTTATTCCCAACTCTGTGTTCAACGGATCACTTTCAGGGGTGTTGCTCAAGGAACCAGCGAGTGGTGTGTTGGGATTGAACCTGTGCTTTGGAGCCTTTTTTTAATTTAATTTAATTTTATTTAATTGAATCACCATGTGGAAAATTGCAATGCTTTCAGGCTTAAGTCTCAGTTATACAATGCTGAAACGACCATCCCTTCACATATTCCACCACCAAAAAGAAAAAAACCCAGTATACTTCCCATCTTGATTTTACTGAATCACCATGTGGAAAATTATAATTGTGCACGTAGCCTTTTGAACTCTCTCTCTGGCTCCCTAATCTGTAGTTCCTTTGCTGACAATAAACCGCTGAAGTCTGTATGATAGTTTCTCCCTCTCTCTCTTTCTCCCTCTCTCTCACACACATACATACACATATATACATATATGTATGTGTATACACACATATATGTGTATATATGTAAATATATGCATACCATTTTGAGGGGACAGACATGACTTGTAAAAAGGATCAGATTCTTTTAAAAATAATGATCTACTGGGGTCAGAGTGATAGTTCAGTGGGGAGGGTGTTTGCCTTGCATGTGGTCCACCCAGGTTCGGTCTCTGGCTTCCCCTGTCATCCCTTGAGCACTTTCAGGAGTGATTCCTGAGTGCAGAGCCAGCAGAACCCCTGAGCATTGCTGCATGTGACCCACACCCTCCCCCTCTCCCCAAATATATATATATATATATATATATATATATACTGAAGAGAAGTCTGATGAACTATGGAAATTTTCTCAAAAGTAACTTTAAGTCATAGTCTCTGCACATCATCAGATTACAACTTTCTTTTTAATATTTATTTATTTATTTTGAGGGAGATAGAACTTTTTTGTGCTTTTTTTTCTTTTTTTTTACTGTGAGATACAGTTACAAAGTTTTCATGCTTGAGTTTCAGTCATACAGTGATCAAACACCCATCACTTCACCAGTGCACATTCCCCACCACCATTGTCCCCAGTAAACTCCCCTCCCCCTTCCAACCCTCCCTCTGCCTCTATGGCAGACAATTTCCCCCATATTCTCTCTCTACTTTTGGGCATTATGGTTTGCAATACAGATACTGAGAGGTTATCACATTGGTCCTTTATCTACTTTCAGCACACATCTCCCATCTCGAACAGTTCCTCCGTCCATCATTGTCTTAGTGATTCCCCTCTCTCTTCCAGCTGTACCAGCTCATGAGACAGGCTTCCGACTATGGGGCAATCTTCCTGGCCCTTGTGTCTACTGTCCTTGGGTGTCAGTCTCATTTTATGTTATTTTATATTCCACAAATGAGTGCAGTCCTTCTATGACTCATTTCACTTAGCATGATCCTCTCCGTGTCCATCCACTTATAAGCAAATTTCATGACTTCACCTCTCCTAACAGCCGCATAGTATTCCATGGTGTAGATGTACCAGAGTTTCTTTAACCAGTCCAGACTACAGCTTCCATCCAGACTGTATGGTGTGGGGGCCAGAGAGCTAGTCCAGTGGCTCGGACACAGCCCTTGTAGGAGACTGACTTGGGATTGATTTCTGGCACCTCATCAAAGGCTTTCCCAAGCCTGCCAGGAGTAGCGGAGCCAGGAGTAACCCCTGAGCATTGCTGGGTGTGACACCGGATGGAAAAAAATAAAAGACCCAAACAAAACCAAACTGTCTGGTCTGGGGTTCAGATTAAGCAACCTCAACAGTGGCTTGAAAATAAATTTTTTTTTTTTATTGTACTTTGGGAGTCACTTTTGTTGGTACTTGGGGACCACGTGGTGCCGGAGTTGGAACTTGGGCCTCCTGCATACACAGTACATGCGTCAGCCCTGGGAGCACTGTCCCCGGCCTAGAAGGTTGTTTCACAGTATTTACGGAATATACTATTACTCTTTTTCCTAAAGGTGTTCTCTCACTTTACACACAGTTTTTGTCCCTTTCGATATTTGTCAGAGCTCTAGCTTCTGCTCTTTCCTGTGAATATTTATGATTTGCGTTACCCAGCTGCTCACCTCCTCTGATGCTCATCGAACTTGAAGCTGGGATCTAGCTCTTTAGGAATTTCCTACAGCACACAGGATGACATTTTCATAAACAGCGAATTCCGAAAGCAACTTGATCGCTGTGGATGTAGTAGTTTATGAAAAACATCTGGTGGAGTTTGCTTCTTAGGATTATATTGCTTTTGCTTTTTATTTTTACAAATGGATGGACCCGGTTTGGGGGCTATAGCTGTTCCTGGATGGCTCTTAGATGGTTCACTGTCACTGTCATCCCGCTGCTCATTGATTTGTTCGAGCGGGCACCAGTAATGTCTCTCATTGAGAGACTTATTGTTACTGTTTTTGGCATATCCAATACGCACGGGTAGCTTGTCAGGCTCTGCCGCGCGGGCTCGGTACTCTCGGTAGCTTGCCGGGCTCTCCGAGAGGGGCGGAGGAATTGAACCCGGGTCAGCTGCGTGAAAGGCGAACGCCCAACTGCTGTGCTATCGCCTAACTGCAGATTCACTCGACAGATGTTCTCCGGTTCCTTGCAGGAATCATCCAAGCAGTTATCCTATTTCTTCGACCCGTCCTGCCTTGAATTCTGTAATGAAATCTGTCTCTGTTTCTTTCCCTAAAATAGCGCGGGAGGTAAACCTGCAGGACATCAAGGAGGATTCGGAACTGGACCCCGAGGAGAATAGCACCCTCTTCATGGGCATCCTCACCAAGGGGCTGGCCAAGCTCAAGAAGATCCCCGAGACCGTGAAGGCCATCAAGGAGCGCCTCGAGCAGGAGCTGAAGCAGATTGTGAAGAGGTCGACCACCCAGGTGGCAGACAGCGGCTACCAGAGGGGAGAGAACCTCACATCAGAGAACCAGCCGCGGTGAGTGGGCTGGTGTCTGGTCTTGGTGATCTCTTCCCTCCCCTCCCCTCCCCTCCCCTCCCCTCCCCTCCCCTCCCCTCCCCTTCTCTTCTTTTGGTTTTGGAGCCACAACCAGTGCTGCCGAGGGCTTACTCCTATCTCCGTGCTGAAGGGTTGTTGCTGGCACTTCTTGAACTTGGGGCACCATAGCCCCTACAGACGGGTTTGTGGAAGCAGTGGGAACAGGCATGATTCATCTGTCTGATTTTCGATGTACTGGAGAAGTTATAAAGTCCATAGTCAGGTGAAAACACAGAGCAATGATATTGAATTGTTAACTGAGTATTAAGTACTCGAGGCAATTTATGCCTGTTTTTTTCTTTTCCATTTAATTCTCACTACAAACCAGAGAGCTACTTCCCAGTATCCACATTTTATTTGTTTACTAGTCTAATTATTGTAGTTGTGACAACATGGTTAAAATACTGGCAACATTTAGCATCCATATTTCCTTTTAGTGACTTTTTTTTAATCTGTAATATTTATTTTTAAATACTTGATTGCATAATTGCACCTTTTTCTATATTAAAAATACTACAAAATAACACGTATATGATATATATAACAAATTAAACTAACATAATAAGCAGTTATATTTCAAAACAGTAATATATACATACCAAAATAAAACTACTGAATATAATTCAATTCTTCCTTTCTTTCTTTCTTTCTTTCTTTCTTTCTTTCTTTCTTTCTTTCTTTCTTTCTTTCTTTCTTTCTTTCTTTCTTCCTTTCTTCCTTTCTTCCTTTCTCTAGATTATTTTTATGGAATCACTGTGATATAGACCCTTACAAAGTTGTTCAGGATTGGGTTTCAGTCATACGGTGTTCTAACACCCATCCCTCCACCAGTGTACATTTCCCAGCACCAGTGTTTCAAGTTTCCCTCCCATCGTCTCCTACCCCCACCCCCACCCTGCCTCTATGGCAGGTGCTCTCTCTCTCTCTCTCTTCTCTCTCTCTCTCTCTCTCTCTCTCTCTCTCTCTCTCTCTCTCTCTCTCGCTCTCGCTCTCTCCTCCCTTCCCCCCCTCTCCTTTTGGCCATTATGGTTTGCAATACAGATACTGAAAGATTATCATATGTATCCCTTTACCTACTTTTACACTCAGTCCTTGTCCAGCATGATCATTTCCAGCTATTTATTTTAGTGACCTTCTCTGGGGCCCCTTCTGACTGTTCTCAGCTCCCTGCGCCCTGTGGGTCCGCACTGAGGATGTGGGTCTGCTCAGTCCCTCCCAGGCCGCCCTGGTGTTGCTCACAGGCCTCCAGGGCTTTTCCCGATGAAGCTTAGAGAACCGTGCCGTGCTCGGGCCCAAACTCGGGTTCTCGCAAGGCTTGAACTGGAACCCTTGCACTGTTGTGCCTGTGTCTGGAATCCACAGTCAGGCAGCCTGAGCTGAGGGGTTTTGGTTAAGGCCACATAAGTAGTTGCTGCTTTTGGAGCTGGTGGAAGTCCATGGCCTTCCTCTGATCATTTATTTTTCTCTTTGATTTTTTTGATATCTGCTAGCAGGCAAATCAGTCTCAGGAATTTTTATAGCTATTCAATTTGAATAGCCCAAGTCTTCTTTCCCAAGGGAGGGAGACCTGAGTTGGTCCTTATAATTCTGCTATCATCAGACACTTGGGAGAGCGTATTTGCCAAACTATACATTAGGGCATAAAACTTTTATGTATCCAGAAAGCATTGATTATGCCTTTAAGCTCTTCAAATATCAATTCCCTTATGTTATTGAGAATGAATGATGGAGCGTCCCCCCCCTACCTTGGCACTGAGTACTGCAGGGTGCGGATTTTGATGAGTTTGGCACTTATGATTTCAATTATGCGTGTGTGGTGCCCGGGAGTGGACCCTGGTATGTGCCCTACCACTGAGTCAGCTCTCTGGCCCAAGCATGGGTGTTAGTCAGGGTCGAGTGGGCTTATCTCTTGACTGCCAGTTTTATCACTATCACTATCATCCCGTTGATCATCAGTTTTCTCGAGCGGGTGCCAGTAACGTCTCCATTCGTCCTAGCCCTGAGATTTTAGCAGCCTCACTTGACTCGTTCTTCCCAGCGATGCCGCATTGGAGGCTCTTTCAGGGTCAGGGAAATGAGACCCATTGTTGTTACTGTATTTGTTATATCAAATACGCCATGGAGAGCTTGACAGGCTCTGCTGTGCGGGCAGGATGCTCTCCGTACCATGCCAGGTTCTCTTAGAGGGAGAATTAGGCCATAAGAGGTCACTTTCGGGAGCGTTGTTTTATAGTCTCTGGATCTTGGCCATTGGTGGATTTATATGGCGCCAGGGGCAGTTTGTGGGTGTGGCTGCCAAGCTGCTGGAAAATGGGGGGTCTGGGTGGAGGAGGCCCAGTCCCGATCAGAGCAGGTTTGGAGATTTGCACACACCTGCATTCCTCAGCCGGTTCCTTCATGTGTGAGGCTCATCCAGACATATGGAGAGGGGCCTTGAGCATGGCTGTGGTTGGGTTCCGGAGGTCTCCAGCTGCCGGGGCTCTGCTCAGGGCAGGGAGGAAAACTCAACCCGCCCTTCTCCGAGGAGCCCCCGTGAAGACAGCCAGGCGCGGGGGCAAGAGACTCTGTGTCAGTTTTATAATATGAAAGAAATAATACCTGCCTTCTAGCGGCACCTGCTTGGGAAGAGGGGTTCTTGCAGTCAGTGCTCAGTAGACGAGCAGAGGCGAGAACTGCTGTGTACGTGCAGGAGCCTGTGAAGACGCTCTTGTTCCTGCTCATTCCTTCCTCAGCTTCATGTTCTTTGATCGCCAGCCTCGTGACTGAAGAAAGCCGGCAGACAGTTCTGAATAGAACTCTGCTTTTTTCTTTTCTTTGCCGATGCCCAGATTTCCTCAAGGACCTCTTGACTCCTCACTAACGAACACTCCAAAGTTCTGGTTTGCTCTTTGCCCTGTTACAGCTGGTCTCAGGATGAATCCACTGAACTTTCCTAGGGAAATCACATGTCTGTGGTATGTATTGGAAATAAAATGAAGGGGCACGCACACGAGGATCAATACCTTGACTTCAGATTTTGTTATGCCACCCTTAAACACAGTATGTCTCTCAAAGGATGTGGACTTCTTCCAGTGGCATCCTTGAGGCCCCTTCCTGAATTAGGGTGTGGCATCAGAATGGCGTCACTCACGGTAGAACTGCAGCGTGCTTGCCGCCCCGGGAGTCGATGAGTGTTTCTCTTGGAGGAATGAGCCCGCCACACGGATTCTTTCCCATCTTTTAAGCTTCATTATTTTGGCCTGTGTTTATGTTGGGGATGGGGAACGGCACACGCTGCTATGAATCCCTTTTAACAAACTATACACATCTTAGCATTTGGGCCAGAACTTTGTATCATGAGACAAAATAGTGTAGAGGAAACCCGTGTATGGGGGCGAACCACTGTTTGAATAATTTCAAAGATGAAATTATTGGGTTGGGTTACCAAATGACTGCAAAATTTTAGCTCATCTCTTAGTAGCTTTTTTTTTTGCTATCATCAAGCGCATTAACAGTGTTACTCAAGACTTACTCAAGACTTCCCTGGAAGTTTTCCTTGAACGTGATTGCTGCTTCTGGAGGCTCAGGATTCTGGAAGAGAACTGATGATCCCTTGAAGCTTGCTTGTTGCTCTGTATGTGCTGACCATTACTGGGAGGTGGAAAGGTTTAGCAGACGTTTGTTTCAGAGAAGTAAGATCACAATACCATTTTCATTGCACCGTCGCCAGCGTGATCATTCAAGGGATTCATGGTCAAGTTGAAACACAGGCGGAGAATGACACACTGCCTCTGCCCCCATGTGAGTTCTCTCCATGCCTCCGTCGGAAAAGACTCCCGTCCAGATCAGTAGCATTTAAACAGAGGCCGCTGGTACTGCAGCCTTCCCTCAAAGGGTCACTACTCGGCATCCTCTTATTAAATAGATTCTACTCGTGATGCATTGCAGGCCAGTTTTCATTTGTCTCTACAGAAGTGGAATTAATGTTGTGTGCTCTTCTGCTCGGGAAGTAGAAGGAAAAGTATCGCGAATTCGCGTCACTTCTTCCAGAGCTGGGTGTTTTCACTGCCAGTTTAAAAAAAAAAATCACGTTGGTGACCCACTTGTTCTATTGTCTTTTTGACCTCCAACTATCTCTTGTCTATTTATAGGAGAAATATTTTTCTTTTGTTCATTCATAATACAGTGTCTGTCAGCCACTGCTTCCTATGGAAGGAGAATATTCAACACCCGTTGCTGCCAGCCTGATAACCGTTAGGGGAAGATGCGCTGCGCTAATCTCCCAGCACCACCTGCGCCCGGGAAAGACAGCCCGTGTCGTCCGTTCCTGACGGCCGCTGTGGTCTGCGGTTTGTGTGGACCAGAGCCAGTGTTTTCCACTCTCACCACCCAATCATTCTTTCCTGCGGCTGAGCTGGGGACCATTTGCACTCTGCCTCGGTTTCAAAGGAGCGAGAAGTTCGCTCACAGTGCAGGAAAGCATGAGGAATGGGTCTTCTCCAAGGTGTGATGCGGTTAGAGAAGACAGAAGGAAGAGAAGGATGATGATGGGTGAGACTCAGTGCTGCAGCTATTGGAAAACTGTCTTGGTGAATCAGGGGGTCACACGTTCCATGCTGAGCGAGGTGCTCCCCTCCTGCTCCCCTTCAGTGACCTCGGCCATGGCCAAGGGTTGAATGAGCTGAAGTGCTGGTGGCCGGTGAGACCGTTTTTCTCTTTTGGAGTGAAATCATTTTTATGGTCTTTGTCTTGTTTGTGAACCAAGGAAATAGGAAGACGACTGGTCTGATCGCCGAGGCAGGGAACATCACACATTCTCTGCTGATTGTGAGACTGAAGAAAGATCAAGGGGAGTATTGGAAAGAAATAGACTTTAAGACTGTGTTTGGGTTTAAAATGGAATTTACTAAAAGAAAAAAATTAATTTGCATTGTGTCTCCAGTTATTTTCATCAGATACAAGTACTGGTAGTGAAGATACCTACAGGGAATGTCAGCGTGGAAAAATGAATACCTCTGTAGACCACTTGGGTCATGCCTTTTAACTTTCTCTTAATGAAGTGTGAGTGTGTTTAAGGCAGTGTGTGGGGGTGCGATTGTGTGTCACCCTGTGGATGTGTGTGTGTGTAAGAGGGTGTTTGCGTTTGCATGTGCATGGTAATTTCTTTTTTTTTTTTTTGACCACTTTAGTAAGGAAGCATCAAGAGAAGAGAGAATCTCTGCATTATTTGGAGCCCTATTTCCAAATATAGCACGGTCCCCACCTGGCCCATGATGAATATTTGTTAAAATAATAAATTCTTCTTCGTGGGTCATTTTTGGGCTGAAAGGCCAAACACAACCCAGGGCTGCCCCTCTCCTTATGGAGTTTTATGAGGTAGAGGAGGAGGAAGGCATTGAACTGTGAACCTTAGACCAGGTCTAATTTTAGAAACTGTGGCCGGTACTATAGTGGAAAAGGCAGTTAGCCTATGAGAACACAGGACTGTGGTCACCTGGTTTGGTGTGGAGATGTGAGAATCAGGAAGCAACTTTTGCTTCTCTCTCTCTTTCTTTCTCTCTCTCTCTCTGGCAGGCATCTTGTGGGGGGGAGTCTGCAGGAGTGTTGGGGTCCCCAGGGCTCCATCCAGTGATGCTTGGGAGGGCATGTGGTGTAGGGGCTCAGAACAGGTCTCTCTGCGTGCCAGGCACTCACTCCATCCCTTTGAGCTATTTCCCTGCCCTCTGTTTTCCAATTGTCAAATAAGTTTGCTCTTATTATTTTATACTCGTTGCGGCGAGGAAGCTCTGTGTGTTGGGTTGCAGTGGCGGTGGTTGTTCTGGCTGCGCTGTTCCCTTCACATCAGCATGTGAGACAAGAGAGGGAAAGCTGCCTGCTTCTCACTAGGCCATTTTTAAAGTTTTTGCTGGCCCCGTGATTGATGTGAGTTTGATAATCATTGCCAAACGTGCTTTTCTTAAAGATGATAGAATTTTTTTTTTAATGTCACCATTGGTGTTTGAGAGTTTCTATATTTCCTTGCCAACAGATCATATTATCAAGTGTGTGTGTGTGTTTTTTTTTTAATCTTTGCCAATCTGAAAGATGAAAACTGATATTGGTGAGCAGGGTTTAATTAGAATTTTTCTTCTTCTGACCGCAGTTAGGCATCTTTTTATGTCTGTAAAGATAGTTTAATTTCGTGATACCGCTTATATCTGGAGGCAGTGCTTCAAAGTAATCAGAACTAAGAGTGGTTAACCATGCAGACAAAAAGAAATTAGCTGTAAAAGGACCCCTAAGCACGTGATATGTACGGGATGGGTCAGAATCCTGGGATCATTTATTTTTCAGTGTTTTGAATTTTCAGTAATATATGTTCATGCTTCTTTGAAAAATTTCCCTTTGAGGGGGGCTATATTTTTCGAGCACGGTTTTATCTTTTTTGTTGGTTTGCAGGAACTCTTTATTTAAGATGATTAGTTTGGGTTGATTTTGCAGTCCTACTCTGCCCCGCCCTATCCCTGGCTTACTTGTTTCTCTTTTGGCGTAATGATGTCTCACTCTGTTCCATTGTTTTAGTTTCTGTGAGTCGGTACTAATGCTTGATTTTATAGATTCTTGATTTTGTGTCGAATGTAGGTTTAGTTGTCAGTTAAATGTCATGAACTTTCTTCTAGTATGCCTGGTTCTTAATCTTTATATCATGTTTTAATCATAACAGATATAATGAAATTTATATCATTATGAACACCTCTGGCTGAAGACATAGCCATAGTACCTTTAATTGTCCTTTTTATTTCTTCTGTGTCTGTCACAGAACTGATTGTTCACGTTTCGGGTAAGTCTCGAGTTTCTGAGAAGGGCACTGCGTGCACTGTCATGATCTCACAAGTCCTGTGGCGAGTGTCAAGCGTTTACCGTCACTTTCATCGCTTTTCTTGGCGGTGAGCAAAGTGCTCTGCCCCTGTGTTTGGGAAATGCAGAACTGTGTGGAATTGGTCTGTTCAGGTGGGGCGGGGAAAGAAAAGTCACTGCTGGCAGCTTTGGGGCAAGGTCAAGCATTTGTCCTTGTGGCTTCTCCTAGCCATTGCCAGGCTCGGCATGCGGCACCCGGACAAGCTCGGAATCAGGAAGGGCCTCCATGCAATTTAGATGAGTTGTTTTAATTCGAATCAAAGCAAGCGGGAAGCAAGTAAATTTAACTTCAGTGATTATGATTCCATTTGATTAAATCTCTACTTTTGATTACACGTATCAGTGAGAACATGCTTTAAATACACCCAACTATTAAACACTGAAGGGTACGAGCAGGATGAACAGGGACCTTACAGGAGGAATTCTTCTGTGCCTCCACTCGGATGTATATCCCCTGCAGCTTTCCCGGAATATTTTTAGAACAAAACGAGAGGAGCTAATTCTTTACATGTGGGACTTATTACACCAGTTGTTAACTAAAATATACAATTCATTACCACGGAAGGCAGTGGTGGTTCCAGATCTCTCTACTTCCTGGTAGGAAGAAACGAACTGATAACGGTTCCGTCACGTGATGCGGATTCCTAATGCTTGTAACGTTCGCAGCTCGCTCACGGACTTGAAGTTGAAGGTCTGTCACTCTAACTGTAACATTGTCCTTGGGCTACCGTCTTTCTGGAACAAGAGTGTTGGTGGGATGGATGGCAGTTCGTAGTCAGCATTGTGTTTCGCACATCTCTGGTTTTATTGGCCAAAATGGAAAATATCTGCTTTCCGTTTCTCCAGCATAGTCCAGAAGGTTCGAGTCACCGACCGAAGCAGTTTCGGGACTAATGGATAAAATAGGTGTCACGGGTTTGATACCGTTATTGAGGCGTCAGCCTTCATGCTGTGTTAAGACCACATCTTGATTTGACAGAGTGGGGGCCGTCTTAGGTCTTAACCCTTTCCTCTGCCCTTGTTGGTATGAGTACAAAAAGCTCTTCGTGTTCAAGTTGACACGGAATCTCTTTTATGGTTAAAATAACATTTAGAAAAGCATCTAATGCCATCACCGCCCCACCCCCCCAGTAGTGCTTAGAGTGGCGACATACATCATCAATGTCTATGTAATTAAATCATGAATGGTTATAATTATTGTAGTTGTATCTCCAGCGGTCTGTCCTGTCTTCCGGGCGCTTCTCTCTCTTGGCCCGTTCCTTTGTTCTGATCTTTAATGAGAGTGGGCCAGGATTGAATAGGATAGAGGTTCATTGTGAGCTTGTAGTCATGTTTAGTATGACTGGGCCTTTAGTAACTGCTCAGAAAGGTTGCTAAGGGAATAAATAGCACTGTAACACTGTCGTTCCGTTGTTCATCTATTTGCTCGAGCAGGCACTAGTAACGTCTCCATTGTGAGACTTGTTGTTACTGTTTTTGACGTATCGAATACGCCATGGTTAGCTTGCCAGGCTCTGCCGGGCGGGATACTCTCGGTAGCTAGCCGGGCTCTTCAAGAGGGTCGGAGGAATTGAACCCTGCATGTTGGCCATGTGCAAGGCAAATGCCCTACCAGCTGTGCTATCGCTCCAGTCCGAGTGAATAAATAAATGATGCAAATTCTAATATGTGGCTATTTAAAAAATATATTTTGACCTCTCCATAGTGCGATCTACGGATCATCAGCACAGATGTCACTTGAGAATCAGAAAGGCCTTTTGTCCCCGTAGGGGAGGGAGCGCTAAGTGGAGTTTTGGGGTGGAGGACCTTCAGGACACAGCGTGAGGGGGTTCCGGGGCCTGTGGGGATGAGGGCACACCTGGCCCGTCACATACAGCAGAGCTCCCGGTGCCTAGTGCTCCCGCCTTGCAGAGTGGGCCAGCTGCTCCCCCACCTAAGGGAGCCGCCCAGCGTCCAGCGTGGGGAGAGGCGTTGTTCCTCCTCCCCGATTTGCCCAGGGAAACGGGAAAGCCTGATCTGGCAGTACACAGAGCTTGTTGGGGGGCGGAATTAGGTTAAGAAATACGGGGTCTCGCCCTGGCATTCCGAGTATAAGCGCGGCAGTTCAGAACGTGTTTCCTGCGCCTGCTGTTGTTTTTCCTCAGAGAGAGGCATAGAGGCTGGGACCTAACCATTCTCCCACCTCTGGCCTCTATGACTTTGTGATCAGTGGCCGCTGCCCTGAGAGAGCTGGGCAGGTTCAGAAACGTTGAGATGGACAGCCATAGAGGAAAGGTGGCCGGGTCAGCTCATTCTAGAATCAAACTGAACCCCGGAGACCTACCTTCCTTCCTTCCTTCCTTCCTTCCTTCCTTTCTTTCTTTCTTTCTTTCTTTCTTTCTTTCTTTCTTTCTTTCTTTCTTTCTTTCTTTCTTTCTTTCTTTCTTTCTTTCTTTCTTTCTTTCTTTCTTTCTTTCTCTTTCCCTCCCTTCCCTCCCTCCCGTCTTCCCTTCCTTCCCTCTTTCCCTCCTTCCTTCCTTCCTTCCTTCCTTCCTTCCTTCCTTCCTTCCTTCCTTCCTTCCTTCCTTCCTTCCTTCCTTCCTTCCTTCCTTCCTTCCTTCCTTCCTTCTTTTTGGGTCACACCTGGCGATGCACAGGGGTTAATTCCTGGCTCTGCACTCAGGAATTAACTCCTGGCGGTGCTCAGGGGAGCATATAGGATGCTGGGGATTGAACCTGGGCCGGCTGCGTGGAAAGCAAAAAGCAAAAACCCTCCCCGCTGTACTGTAGCTCCAAGCCCCGAGCCCCTCAGACCTTTTACATTTTTGTCACTGTCACTGTCATCCCGTTGGTCATCGATTTGTTCGAATGGGCACTAGTAACATCTCTCATTGAGAGACTTATTGTTACTGTTTTTGGCATATCCAATACACCACGGGTAGCTTGCCAGGCTCTGCCGCCCGGGCTCTCCGAGCGGGGCGGAGGAACCGAACTCGGGTCGGCCAAGTGAAAGGCGAACGCCCAACTGCTGTGCTATCGCTCCAGCCCAACAGTACATTTTTGTACTGACAGTAATATCGGAGCATGTGTCACACAGGTGTGTAGAGTTTGTTCTGGTAGTTCCCAGGATACACCTGTATGTTTCCCCCAATTTTATTTAGACGCCATGATTTACAGTGCTTTTAATGACAGCATGGTATGTATATAATGTTCCAGCGTCACACTCTATACCAGTATCTGTTCCACCTTTTTTTTAATAACTATATTTCTATAACTATATTCATGTAAGCTGTGCACCTAAAGTCTTGTTACCTTTGGGTAATGGATTTTTGAAGAATATTTATAATGTTCGCCTGTAGCATAATGCAATTTTGTTATGGGGCAAATCTACCCTTAACTGTCTTGAGGTAAAATTGAATATCACAGTACATGAATTTAAAGTGTACCTGTGTCATTTTGATGCACTTATGTGTTGTGGACGGATCACCAGCCAGTATCTGTATCACTTTGCACCTTCTCCCTCTCCTCTCCTCTCCTCTCCTCTCCTCTCCTCTCCTCTCCTCTCCTCTCCTCTCCTCTCCTCTCCTCTCCTCTCCTCTCCTCTCCTCTCCCCTCCCCTCCCCTCCCCTCCCCTCCCCTCCCCTCCCCTCCCCTCCCCTCCCCTCCCCTCCCCTCCCCTCCCCTCCCCTCCCCTCCCCTCCCCTCCCCTCCCCTCCCCTCCCCTCCCCTCCCCTCCCCTCCCCTCCCCTCCCCTCCCTGCTATGCCCCACTCCGCCTGCTTCCCCTCCCTTCCCTCTCCTCCCCTGACAGGTAACTTGGCCCTGTTTTTCTTTGTGGGGCTTAGGGCCCGGTTGTGCTTTGAATGGGTTTAGTATGCACGTAAGATGGGCTCCGGTTTTCTTCTTTTGCATGTGGCTGGCCAGTTTTCCCAGCACGTTTGATTGGAGCGGCTATTCTGGGAAAGACTTTAGGAAGAATGATATTTATAACTTTCGTTAAAATAAAGGGACCTGGGTTTATTTTCTAATTTCAGTCGCTGACTTCCCTCATGCCAGAATTAGAAGTTCACTTGAGGTCTTCTACCTGAAATTGAGGCGCTGAGCCCAAGGTGGAGGGAGTAAAGGGGGGAGAATTGAGGAAGGAGCCAGGACCCCAGTGAGCGTCCTTTTCCTGTCACCATTTCTAGATAGCTAATAATTCTTTTCCAGTTCTTTTCATGGTGCAGATGGCGAATTAGTCAGCAGTCCCCAAATAGTAACTTCCTTTCGCATGAAGATGATTATTAATAAGTGGAGAAACTTATCTCTACCCCTTAAAAGTAGGTGTTAGATAACCTTGAGGATTAAATGGGCATCATGGCCTGTTTGAAATGAGAAAGACTATCTCCGCCACGTTTATGAAGGAAGTGTGTGTATGAGATAGAGGCAGGTGAAACTAGGACAGACTCGATAGGAAATAATTGATGATCAATTCCTCCTAGATTTTCATGTGCAGTGCCTCCTCTCGGAGTCCAGAATTTCTTATCTTTTGGAGGACAGTGGTAGGGAAATAAATATTCTGTGTTTATTGCTGTTGTCCGTCAGTGGGAAAACGCTGAGCCTTGATATTATTAAGGTCTCAGCAGATGAGACGAGAACAGAAATGGTCTTCTGCTGCATATGTCTGTACACACGTGCTCGTGCGTGTGTGTGTGTGTGTGTGTGTGTGTGTGTGTGTGCACGCGCGTGCACGTGTGTCTTCGCTTTGTGACCAAGTAAGGCAGCTTCTTGGCTGCAAATACTGGCTTTCCAGCCAAATGACTAATGCAAGGTTCCCTGGGTGTTAAATTTAGATTTAGACAGTTGTATCTCACCTTAAATATTGAGCGTTTGTCTCAGCTTGATGATACAGCTTTATACCATAGGCACTAGTACTAGAGACACTTTTTTTTCCCCCTCTCCCCACGTTTGTTCATGATGATTTGTTACCGGCATTCAACATTCCAATGCCAGTCCCACCACCACTGTCACCTTCCCTTCACTGTTGTCTTTGCTTTCCCAACTACCCCTCCAGCCTGTCCCCTTAATAGGCTCATGGTCATTCACGTTACATTACTTGTTACCATTAATGGCTCACAGAATGATCAAAAAATTAGTTCTGTAGAAGAAAATCTGTGAAAGTTGTTGTAGCTCACCCTCGGGGCATGAATTCCTTGTCTGAGGGTGTGCTAGGGTGTTGTTGCAAGTTAAGCCTTCTGAGTTCAAGTTTCATTGGTTGGCTTCTGGGTTCTATATCCCACCTAATCTGGTGCGCTCTTGTTGGGATGTCAGTGCTGCAGTTTGGAGCACGCACTCATGGCCACCTGCTCCAGAAAATTCAGCATATTTAACGGGGCGGTTAACTGGGCAGTTAACTAACGAGCTGGGGATGGGGGCCAGAGATTGCCCATCTTGACTCCTGGAGGGCCTAGAGTTTTTATCCTGAGGTAGTGGGGCCCAGCTGGAGGCCTGGCAGTGGCTGCCTGGGCTTTGTGTGGGTGGGGACTGGCCCTGTCTCCCTCCCGCCTCTGAGGTCACCCCGGAGGCCTCAGCTGGGAATGGGTGTCTGAGAAATGTTTTTGAGGTTTATTTCCGAGTCTCTCTCTGGAGCAGGGCTGGCAGAGGAGCTCAAGCGCCCGTGGTGGTGGCTCACGGGTGTGGCTGTTGGGCCTTCTGAAGTACGGGGGGTGGCGGTTGGAGACACGTTTCACTGTGCAGCTGGGACCGTTTCTTAACATTTTCATCTCCCGCTGCCTTCTTTTTCCTTCCTCTTTCCACACTTCCACAAGGCAGAAGTTTGTTTCCCCTGATGCTTGATGCTGGGGACCAGAAGAGATGCTCTGGGGGGCTCCGGTGGGACTCTTTCCCCGACTCTGGAGGGGCTCCTGTTCCAACAGGAGGGAAGGAAGAAGTGGGCGGGAGCAGGCCCCTCTCTCTGATCTGTTTCTTTATTTTTATCATTGGTTAACAACCTGAGGGCATTTCAGGGGTTTGCTCACCACACCCTCTGCTGATATTTCCCGCACTATCCCACCACCCCAAACGCCCCTCTGACCACTCCTCCACCCACTCCCCATTTCTCTTTTGGAACCCCCATAGTTTTTTTTTTAATTTTCTAAATTTTATTTTTATAAAGTTGTTCACAGTACCCCCTGACATCCATCCCCATACCAAGCCAAACCACAACAAAAACCTGCCCCTCCACAACCCCAAGAAACCCAGGTTATATAAATTTAGTTTTTTGAAAAGTCAATCAATGGACCTGTTTTTATTTTGCTACCTACCACTGGGCAGAGAGTCTCTTGCCCACACGCCTGGCTGTCTTGCCCGGGGCCCCTCGGAGGGGATGGACTCCAGCTTCCCTCCCCATCCTGAGCAGAGCTCCCAGGGGCCAAAGACCACCGGAACCTAGCTACAGCCATGCTCGAGGCCCCTTTCCACATGTTCGGATAAGCCTCATGCATGAAGGTACCAGCAGAGGAACCCAGGTGTGTGTAATTCCATCAGTGGCCAACATCCAGAGACTTAAAAGCAAGCTCCCAGAAGTGCGCGGCCGCAAAGCAGCCATGCGATATCTTGTAGCCTACTTCTCCCTCTGGGAGAAACTAGCAAGCTTCTGAGAGTTTCCTGCCCACATGGGACAGCCTTGCAAGCTTCCCATGGTGTATTCATATGCTAAAACCAGTAACAAGCTGGATCTCCTTCCCCTGGCCCTGAAAGAGCCTCCAGTGCAACATCTTTGGGAGGGCCGAATCAAGATAGTCTTCTAAGATCTCAGGGAAAGGACGAATGGAGAGGTTACTGAGCCCGCTCGAGAAATCGACGATTAACGGGGATTTTGTGATTTGTGACCTAACACTGAAAAACACATTATGGCCTGTGGATTGATATTGGGGATCCAAAGCTTACCAACTCAGCATAAATCCTTATTTGAAAAGTAGCACCTTCCCTTGATCAGGTGCTTTTCTGTTGTGTCGCCAGAGAGCAGTTTTAAACAGGTACTTTCCCCACGTGGAATTAACCACTTCGTCTCCTCTCTGCTGGCATTTGAGTGGTTCTCTAATAACACAGCTGAGAAGGAATTGTTTGAGGTATTTGTGAGTCTAAATATGTGAATTGACCTTTAGAAGACCAAAAGAAAAAAAAAAGGGAGGATGGCCCCTGTTTACAAATGCTGTTCATCAATCCTGGATTATATATCTAGACTGGGAACTGCATAAATTTTTATTGATTGTCTCATCTAAATTAAAATGTCAAGTAGATATTAGGGTTTTATCATAAGGTAGTTATTGGCTGTCACATTGGCACATTCATTATAATAATTGGGCAGTAAAGAAGCCGTAGGAGGAGAGAATATGGTATAGGTTTTGACGAGGTGTTAGTTATGGCCCCTTATTTATGGTTATGAAATCTTGTTAACTGACACCACCGACAAGCTCTTCTGTTCTCCTTTTCTCCTAAAGAGACTTATAAACCGGCTTCCAGTTTATAAGTCTCTTTGGGGGAGCTATAACCTGCGCCAAACCATCCACACGCAAGGTCCCGTTCACAGTTTCTCTGCACTGGTTCCCAGCGCATTTATTAAATTCACTCAGCAAATATTTGCTCATCACTGTTTGAAGGGATCTGGATAGAGATGTAAGACGCGGGGCCTCCACGGACAGGTGAATGAGGGAGGGAGCGGGTACCGCGTCTGAATACAAATAAACGCGCATCCCCCTTGCATCATGCCAGAGACGTGAGCCACGCGCCGCGGCAAGTTCCTGCCGAGCGGGGTAAATCATGATCCTTCAGAGTGGGATACACAGCCGGGGAGGAGGAAAGAGCGATCTCTCTGCCCGGGTATTCAGCGAAAGCTGTCAGGCCCAGTGATGGAGGAGTGGCTCTGTATCCCGGACACGGAGCCCTGTCCTGTTCCCCAGTGTGTATCTCCATTCCAGCGCTCTAGCCTCGAGAGGTGAGGGGCTCCGTGCGTGCGCTGACATGGAAATCCACTTTTGTTTCTACTAGGCCCAGCTGCCGCGCAACCTCATTTTGTGTCCTCGAGTATATAAAATGGATGTAATGATATGTGGCCAGCATGGCTCACTATGAAAGATGAGATAATGCGGGGGCCTGAGCTGCTCCCCGTGGGGAAACTCAGATCGCCTGGCAGGTGTGTGTGTGTGTTTTTCCCCCGCCAGCTAACTCAGGCCATACATTTGCATGGGAAGCCAGTGCCGCTTTGCACAGCCGAAAGGATTAGTGTCCTTAGCCAAGTGTCCAATTTATTTGCTAGGGAATCGCTTATTCTCTGTAACATCTGAACTGGTGTCTGAAAAATTGCCCGAATTCCTCGGAGAGCCCGTCTGTGCGAATCCAGACAGAGGACTCACTGGAACTGTGGTCACTGAAACATGTGACAAGGCAAACAGATGTCTACCGAGAGCTCCTGCTGGGCTCGAAGCTCGGCCTTTGGCCTTGGAACCTGTGATTCTCGCCGCGTTTTGGTCCGGGAGAGGAGGAAACCGAGGCTCACGCAGGCGTCCAGAGGTTGCTTTGGTTCTGGGAGTGTCACTTCGGCTCCGTCGAACTCTCTCCCCATCAGCACCAGGTGCCGCTTCTGCGTGGCTTTGCAGCCGTCCTGGCGGGCCTCGGCGGCCCGTCTTGACCTGTGCCTTTCCTCCGTCCCTCATTATCCGTCCGCTTCCTCCGCCAGGTTGCTTCTAGAACTGCTGGAGCTGCTGTTCGACAAATTCAACGCCGTGGCCGCGGCCCACTCTGTGGTCCTGGGGTACCTGCAGGACGCCGTGGCGGCTGCCCCGACTCAGCAGGAGGACGTCAAGCTGTACGACATGGCCGACGTGTGGGTGAAGATCCAAGATGTCCTGCAGGTAAGTCTGCAGTTCAGAGTGACAGGGGGCAGCAAGAACAGAACAAGCCTGCCCCCGCCCAGGTGATCCTTGACCTGCAAATAGGACGAGAGAAGAAGGTTTCCGTGGAGGGCAGTGCCCCCCGTGATTCCCTGCTCTTTGATTCCGTTCAGATGATGTTTTCTTGAAAGCTGTCTTTTTCATTCTTTTTTTCTCCCCCTCTTCCCCCCTTTAGGACCATCCCTGGCAATCTCGGGGTCAGTAATACTGGGGTCCATGCACTGCCGGGGTTTGAACCTAGTTTCCTGTGCCTGCCAGGAATACACTCTACCACGTAAATCACCACCCCTCATACGCGCAGCCCCTTCTAAAGGCCTTTTAACAGAGTTTTCCAGGTTTTTTCTTTTTTTTTTTGTCTTTTTGGGTCACACCCGGCGATGCACAGGGGTTACTCCTGGCTTTGCACTCAGGAATTACTCCTGGCGGTGCTCAGGGGACCATATGGGATGCTGGGAATCAAACCCGGGTCAGCCACGTGCAAGGCAAATACCCTACCTGCTGTGCTATCGCTCCAGCCCCGAGTTTTCCAGGTTTTACAAGGGCAAAGGGCCAGAGTGATAGTACAAGCAGCTAAGGGGCTTGCCTTGCATGCAACCGACCCAGGTTCAATCCCTGGTATTCCATATGGTCCCCAGAGCGCTGCCAGGAGTGGCCCATGAGTGCAGAGCCAGAAGTAACCCCTGAGCACTGCTGGGTGTGGCCTATAAACAAACAAACAAAAAAGTTAAGTCTCAGCAGGTAGCAGTCAGGGATGTGCACTTAGGCTTTCTGTTACATTGTTTCACTTATCAGTAAGCCCTTCAGTATTGACACGTTCCTGTATGCTATTTCATACATATATCTGTAGCCTAATCATATCACCATTTTCCTTTGGTTAACTTTTGAATATTTTAGAGTCAGTGGCAGATCAGGGGCCTATTTTGAGAGAGGAAACGAAATTTGTAAGTTTAAATATATCACCACGATTTTTGAAGATGAAGGAATGGTAGTAATGCTTGGTATGATACTGCAGAGATGGTATTTAGAAATATTTATTATGCTTTCTCTCCATGTGTCAGGAAAATAGATTTGATTTGTTCCAATGAAATTAGAAATAAGATTAAGAGTTAGCTGAAGTAAATTTGGCATAGCTAAATAGAAGTAATATAGTTAGGCAATGCCAATTGATGAAAAAAATTAAGTATTTGTGGAGAATTGAAGAATATAGTTGTCAAAATGAAATTTCTTGCCTGGCAAATAGTTTTCGTAGAAAAAAATATGACTGTAAATTATCATTTTTGAGAGTACAGGCATGTTTGAGAGCATAAGCACAGAATTATATGTTTGATTTTTGGTTATTCATGAGATACATTTTGGGACTACCATGCTTTATTGGTGGATGGTTCAGTAGGAAAAATAAGAGGTTGTAGCTTCAGTTCCTGAGGTGTTTATTTATTTATTTATTTTTGCCACCAGGTCTATTATATTACCCAAGTGAATATATATGTGAGGCATTTAGGCATTTGTGTATTGAACAAAATATTTTTATTTCTTGGAAAGTGGTAACCTATCACTTTGCATCTTGGTTTGCTAATCTGTGGTGGAGATATATTCTTTTGAGGGCACACATTTGTTTGAAGGATAAACTAAGATAATAGAATTCAAAGCTATTTCAAAATAGTTAGAATCAGGGACTTTTGATTCTGTCCATGATGAAGCTACTACCAATGCATTGAAAGCTGAATGACCTAAGAGAGAGAGAGAGAGAGAGAGAGAGAGAGAGAGAGAGAGAGAGAGAGAGAGAGAGAGAGAGAGAGAGAGAGAGTTGATTCTTTCCATGATGAAGCTACTACCAATGCATTGAAAGCTGAATGACCTAAGATATGAGAGAGAGAGAGAAAGAGAGAGAGAGAGAGAGAGAGAGCAGAAAAGTGGAAATTGAAGTCTAATAAGTGAGTGCCAGGCTCTAAACAAGGGGAAGCGAAGCGGAGACTGGGGTTCAGGGACGTGGAAGCAGCTAAAACTTTTGATGTGGCATACTGGAAAAAGGAGGACTCCCCTGGAGACAGTACTTCAGACATTTGAAAAGCTTCATTGGCCTTTGGGAAGACCAGAAATTGAGTATTCAGGGCTTGGCAGAAGACAGCTGCTGTGGAACTGTGAACTGAGAGGAGATTTTCGAAAATTCCAGACGCTCAGAAATGTGGTGTTCAGGCCCCCCGGCGTGGGGAGAACCGTTGGGTACTCTGTGCTTTCAGGTGTGAGTTCAGGAAGACCGTGGCGTGCTTTTAGCTCTAGAGATCTGCTCGTGGTCTCCCCTAACAGAGGCCCAGAGCAAGTCTCTGCGGCACCAGCCTTACAAGGGCAAAGGGCCAGTGATAGTACAAGCAGCTAAGGGACTTGCCTTAGCTAAGTGACCTGTAAGTTCACTCCTGCCACTGTAAAGTGAAAGCGGCACAGCATAGACTAGGCGCCAGCTTCCCAAACTGTGGACTGACACCCAAAGAGCAGTGTGTAACTTTAGAAACTTTATTTTAGAATACACTTCTTGGGGGCGGAGCCATAGCACAGAGGGTAGGGTGTTTGCCTTGCATGCAGCTGACCCGGGTTTGATCCCCAGCATCCCATAGGGTCCCCCGAGCACCGTTAGGATTAATTCCTGAGTATAGAGCCACTGGTAACCTCTGAGCATTGCCAGGTATGACCCAGAAACCACCCTTCCCCCAAAAAACTATAAAACCCCACATTTCTTTATGGTTTATCATCAATAAATTATTGACTTGTACACCTATATTATATACACACTTACTCAGGATTGTGCAAAACCTTCTCTGGTGAAAGGGAGTTGTGAGTGGAAAAATATCTGATCTAGATTATTAGTAGCAGAACACTCACAGAGTGTTCAATGTATAATTCTGTACTTACGATGAAGCAGAAAAATTACTCATAAAGAGGATTTTAAAAAGTTGACAAATAAATGTGTCTGAAATTAAAACTCACCAGGTGGATTTTCAGCAGATAATACAATTTTCATGTATTGTAGAAGAAAGGATCACAGAACTTGCAGATAAATCACTCTAAGCCTTTGAAAATGAACAGGATGAAAAGAGATAGAAAAGCATTGAGAATAATTATACATAATTGATGTAACTATAAACTTCTTTTCTCCTTCACCTCTCCAATTTTATTTCTGTTATGTTCCTTCTTGATGGTAATTCAGGATTCTTATGAAGTTGCTTGGGATGACTTTTCTATGAGCTGACAGACTGACTATCAATATTTTGAGTAACTTAATTTTTCTAAAGAAAATGTACTGAAAAGAATACAGAACAAAAACATAATATTCTGTGGAACTGTTCTGTGCCTTCTAATATTTGTGCAGTTGTAAGTCCAGAAGGAGAGAGGAGTTGGGATAGAAAAGTTTTGGAAGAAATGATGACCAAAAAATTCTAAATGTCTAGAAATAAATAGAAATCTATAGATCCAAGAGGTGCAACCAATTTCAAGCCAGTGTAGCGTAAAAAAGACCAATACATAGGTATATCATTAAGTTCTTGAAAACCAAAAGAAAAAAAATCATAAAAATCATTAAAAAAATCATTTCCAGCCAGAGGAAAAAGACATGTTGCTTACCGGAAAACAGGGCTAAGATTTCCACTCACATTGCAAGCTAGAAATCACTGAAGTCCATCTAAAAAGTGCTGGAAAATTGTCAATCTAGAATGTTATAACTACTGAAAATATCCATTGAAACAAGGTAACAGAAAGATACTCAGATAAAGTTGAGATATCAGTGCTTCAGAAATGTTCTGGAAAGTGTTTCAAGATAAAAGAAAGTAGTGCCAGAATTTTTATGATCTCTAGTACTTCCTTGGGGGCCATACCTTGGAGGCCTCTCCTGGTTCAAAGTTTGGTGAGGCTGGAGGCCACTCCCATTGGTGCTCAAAAAGTCATGTGGTGCTGGGAATTGAACCCTGAGCTTTCGTATACAACGTACGCTTTCAGCTCTCTGAGCTGTTTTTCTGGATCTGTGATCTCTTGATACTTGATCAACTTAAATTTATATTCTAAAATCAAAACAAATTATAAGTTTATTAAGATCCTCTTTGTCATATTCTTGATAATGGCTATAAACAAAGTAATAAGGTGATGCTTTACTTTGGGATATGTCAAATGTTTGATTTGAAATGTTGAAATCAAATATGATTTCTATACTTTTGAAACCAAAACCCATCATCTCAAATATGTTTATAATTAATGAACTGTGAATTCCATCAAATATTAGCAACAAAAATGTAAACATTATTAAAAAATGTTTCTGGATTATAAAACACGTAAGAAATAGTCATTTTACACATTTGGTTTCAAGTGAGTGGTTTGAGCCTTATCTTTATATTATGCCATGAATTATTAATTTGTTTAAACAGCATTATTGAAATATAATTTGCATGGCATAAGATTCTTACATTAGCCATATAGATTTCAATGATCTTAATGTAGTTGTGAAATTGTGGAATTATTATTATGATATAATATTAGAACATTTTAATTACTCTATAAAGAAACTTAATATCAATTTCCAATCCTCCCCTCAGCTGCAAAATGTTTAAGACACTACAGAGGAATGTTGTGTTATCTTAGTGACGCGTCACCCAGTGACAATGCTTGGTTGGTCTTTCCTGTTAATGTGTACGTCTGTCATCAGCTGAAAGTGTTTGATATCCAAGAAACAGAAGACCCCAACCGATCTAATCATAGGAAGTGAGGGGTGTGTCAAAGAAACGGTTCATTCCGTGTTGTCATGTTTAATTGGCAAGCTATGATAATACTATTTACTTCCCTTTTCCGTATGTTTCCATTTTCTTCTCCTCCTACTTTCTGCCATCAGCTTCTGTTTCTTTCTTTTTGGGGGGTGGTGTGGGGTGGATTTTCAAGTATTAGTTAAGTTTCTAATTAGTTAAGTTTTTCCCTTTATTAGTCAAGTCATGATTCAGGATCCCCTGGGCAGGGATGCCCAGGTGCCATGGTCCCTCCTCAGCATCCAGGGGAAAGGACAGAGGACAGAAGGGGTGGAGCCAGTTCAGATCTTTCCCGGAAATGTGCTTTCTGTCCGTGGTCATCCTAAGTCAGGAGTCAGGACAAGGGGGAGATGAACTTGTGCATATGCCGGTACCTTTCGCACACACAGGCATCGAACTGCCGTTTTGCGGTGGTAGAAGTTCAGGTAGCTCCGCTGGCTATTCCAGGTCTGGGTCTGGTTGGTGAAGAGGCCCTCAAAAGGGGCATCTGGTCTTGAGTTTCCTCCCGATGTCTTCCGCCACGATGTTGACTCCTCAAAGCGGCCCCGAAGCGCCTCGTAGCTCATTGTGACCTTCAGCAAAGATGTCATGATGCATCTGGAAAATCGGCTTCTGTTTCTGAACCGTTACCCTCTACCTAATTATTCTTATCTTTTACTGTTAATTTAATTTAGATGTGGAGAAAGGCATTTTTAGTACATTTATATCAATATTTTAGATTGCTGGTTCGCAGTAAAAATTGTTAGGCAGCTTTCAAACTGTTTAGTTTACTCTATTTAATACACCCTCTTAGAATTTTGGGTTAAGAGCAAGTGTCCTTACTCTTCAACTGTCTAGACCGCTTTGATTCGGGGGACATACACATACATGAACTAACGTTGCCAAGTGTGGAAACAGTAGATGGGACAGTGCATTGTATAATCTGAGACATGTCGAGCGGATCAGGAAGGGTTCATGGTGAGCTGATTTTGGGGCAGTTCATAGAGGTAGAGGAGAAGGGGGGATGCCCACTTCAAATTGGTGGATGGTATGTATGAGTGTGAGAAAGATGGGATCAGTAAGAAGAATGGCTTCGCTGTCGCTAAAGGTGTATTTTTTGTGGACTAAAAGATAAATCGGGAAAGGCAGATTGGCTCCATGTTTTAGAGGCTTTTAGAGTCATTTGAGGGTACGTGATTTATCCTCCACCTACTTAATAGTTTTAGAAGCTGGGGGCTGCTAGGTTCACCTGCCGATTATTTCTTAGCCCTGTCCCAGACCTGTTGAATAATAATTGTTATAGATCAAGAGTCTGTGGTTTGCTTTGTTTTGCTTTGGCTCCAAAGATGATTTGATGTTGTTTGTTTCCGATCCTGTAATTGGATGCTGTTGCTTTAGGCCAGTGGTTCTCAAAGAGTATTTCCTGGACCCACCTGCATCAGAGTTACTTAGCGAATCCCACACCCTAGGGATGGGGCTCTACAGGCTGTTTTAACAAGCCCTTTGGGTAATGCATATGTATGCTGATGTTTGTGGACCTTTGCTTTAGGTAGTTAGAGGACCATGGGGAATTTTGATTGGGGTGTGATGAGGTGAAGTCACATTACATAGTAAAATTAATGCTGCCGTGTAAAGGACTAAATGGAAATGCTCAAGACCAAAGCAGAGACACTGTTTGCTAGGTTCATAGAAACTGCATTGCATTATTGGAGATTGTTTTCTGATAGGAAAATAAACAAGGTGGGCCTTCTTGGGTTATGGTAAAACTATATAGAGGAGAGACAAGATTTTGTGGATCTTTTGGGAGATATTTTAGGAAATCTGGAAGACCATGAGGTTTCCAATATGACAAGTATTTTAGTGGTGGTTTAGCGCTAGGCTGTTGGACCCCAGGTGTGGTAGTTATTGCAGGGGCGTGGTCAGTAAAATGCTTGTAGACTTCGGTGAGGTGTTTCTTTGGCAGGCGTTTCTCTTTCCGGCTAGTTGAGCACGGGTGACCTGGCAGGAGCAGATGCAGTACTGTGGGCTCAGAAATATTAAATATATGATATTCTGGACAGTTTGGAAAAGAAGATTTTGGCTCAAGTTTCCATGGAGAGTTTTCTAATTGCTTTTTGGGGGGTTTGGTTTCCCAGGCCATCCCAGGGTGTGGTATGGTAAAGGAATACAGAGAAGAGAGATACGATTTTGTAAATCTGTTGGTAGTCAAGGGCTACTTGTGGCCCTGAGTGTGTTATGGTAAAGAAATGCAAGGAAAAGAGGTAAGATTTTGTAAGTCTTTTGGTAGTCAGGGGCTACTTGTGGCCCACGTGGGGCCGGAGCTCCAGCGTGGATCCCTCCACCGCCCTTTGTGGTATCTCCCCAGTTCGTCCGTGAAGGATTTTGTGCTTAGGACCCGTTGAGTTACACATATTGGCTTATGCTGTTGGTATAAACTTAAAAATGCTTGTTAGGTGAAAAATCAGTCCTGCAGAATGAAATGACTAAGAAGAGCAAGAGAGGATGCCAGCAGGCAGGCCAGTTTCAGGGTGAATGAAGAGGTGGGCGTCACATTTGGTGGGTGGAGTCCCCAGCTTTCCCAGTTTAGGTTTGTTTCAGTGTTGCACTTTGAATCAAAAATGTATCTTCTCAGAAGCTTGCCGCAAGTGTGTATGTGGAGCGAAGGGTAGTTAGGATAGAGAAGGGACCAGTATGGCAGTAATAGTTTGAAATGATCACTCCGGACAAGAAGCGAGTGTTGAAAGGCGGTAAAGGGATATACTGGATAATCTTTCGGTATCTGTATTGCAAACTGTAATGGCCATAAGGGAAAAAAATAGAGAGGGAGCAAGCAAGAGAGAGAGACACAGAGAGAGAAAGAGAGAGAGAGAGAGAGAGAAAGAGACAGAGAGAGGGAGAGACAGAGAGAGAGAGCGAGCACTCTCATAGATGGTCAGGAGGGAAGTTGCGCGCATTGGTGGTGGCGAATGTCCACTGGTGAAGGGACGGGTGTTAGAACATTGTATGACTGAAACCCAATCAAGAACAACTTTGTAACTGTGTGATTGTAACATGGTGATTCAATGAAAGAAAATTTTTAAAATGTTTCTTCTTGGAAATTTATTATTGTTGTTATTATTATTATTATTATGTTTTCTACTCCCAGTGATGCTCAGGGCTTACTCCTCCTGGCATATATGTAGCGATACCTGCTGCCAACTCTGGGGACCATATGTGGTGTCAGGGATTGAGCCCAGGTTGGACACCTACAGGGCAAAGGCAGTACCCTCTGTACTATCCCTCTAGCCCCAAGAAAATGAATTTTTGGTTTTGAAAAGATTTAAGCTGCTTTTTTGCCCTTGGGGCCTACGGCTCTCCCTGGCAGGCTGACTCCAGCCTGTGTTGGAAGGCTCCTGGTCTCGGCGTGTTTATGCCTGGGGACAGCCTGGGGAGGGGACAGGCCTCTAGCTAGCACGCCGACAGGGTGCCAAGACTCGCCTCCCCCTGGCTGCCCTGTGCCCGCACACCGTCGCCTCCCTTCTCAGTGTTACACTCCTTCTGAGACGGTGATAATAGAAACGCATGTTCCTGCCCTTCCGAGCAGCAGCACTGCCTTCCAAAATGTCACCTGCTTCGTGACATGCCTATCATGTCGTGCGTGGCCTGCGCATTTTCGGGTCTCGGAGCGGGCGCAGCACCTGCCACTCCCCATTGGTTGGCGAATTCTTCAGAGCCAGGGACGGGAGATGCGTGCGTGGTCCGAGAGTCCCAGAGTGTGACGATTCTGGAAGAAACACCTCAGTTTTGGACGCCTCATTGTCAGGCAGAACCAGACCCGGCTCCACGGTCTTAGCTGGACCTGGCGGGGCGGGACGGGGCCTTCTGCTTAGACCCTCCCCCTCTGGAGGTCCCCTTCTCCCCCCCCACCCCCCCCACCCCCCGTCTAGGCAGTGCTCTGTGCAGCGCCTTGGTTTCTTCATCTGGACATGCAGAGAGGCAGAGTTTTAGTTTTGTGAATGGCCGCGTGGCCGTTTGAACAGGGAGGAGACGTGCCTCCTGCAGTGAGTCCTGGAAACGCTTGCTGTCAGGTAAGGGGGTCCACAGGCTCTGCCCATCCCCACCATGACCTCAAGGTTTGGTTGTTTTTTTTTTTTTTTCCGGAGCAGACGGTTGCAATTTCTATTCTGAATCCAGGACTGAGGCTAGCTTGTTCTCCGGCGGTATGTCACTGGATATTTTGCTTGGCTGAGGACTCCAGGCTTTAAAGTAGATCTTGCTTCCCCCGCAATTGTTTCAGACTGGGCAACACGCGCGAGATTATTGCCACAGAAGTAGGTTTTCTTTATTTCCCAGCCTTTACAACTTTGCGATAACCCCTACTTTAGCTGGCATAATTGAAGTCACGTTTCGGCCAGGCCATCGGGAGAGATTCCAAAAAGTTTCTTGGTCTTGGAAATTTCCTTCTGTCATCAGTTTGGATGACAGAATTCTGCTGGATGAATAGAATTAACATTTGAAATGTAAATAGAAACCTTTCTCTGAATTGAAATCTCTCTGTGTGTGTGTGTGTGTGTGTGTGTGTGTGTGTGTGTGTGTGTGTGTGGGTGCGAGGGCGTGGAGGGCCATTTGGACCTCACCTGACTGTGTACCGAGCTTACTCATAGGTCTGTGCTCAGGGATCACACCTGGTGGTACTTAGGGGACTATTTGTGGTGCCGGGGATCGAGCCAGGGTCTGCTCTCATGGGAGGCAAGCACCTTTTCTGCTGTCGTATCTCTCTAGTGCTAGAATTAGTTTTATGGCACCAGGAGTGCCCTATGTTGCTTTATGTTCATTACTAAAGCGTAAGACAAATGTTCATGGGTAGCCAAGGAACTCTCTCCGACTCCCGTTGCCGATAGGGCCAGTGTACATGTCAGAGTTCAGGCAAGGGTGTTCTCATGTCCAGTGAAACCCATGTGATGAACATTCGAATACAGAGCTCAAACTTTCATAAATGGCGTCTTGCTGGTAGACACCCCGGGATAGCTAGGGCTGGGTGACAGTTGGCTCCGTTTTAAATCCTGGTGACCCAGAGTGTATCTGCTTGGACCAGATTCGGTTTTGCTTCAGAGAGGCATTTCTCAGCTGGGAACCAGATGGCCCTTTCTAAGCCCCCAGAACGTTCTACGAGGGCCACAGATGGAAGTGACGTGATCATGGGAGGTTCCAGCAGGACAGTAGTGGGCCGCTTGGTAGGACAGGGGGCCACAGGATGGAGACCAGCGGGGAAGGGAACAGTGGGAGAAAGGTTGAGAAACAGTGAATCCAAGACAGTGGCGTCCTTCCTACTGACCAGTGTCCCTTCAGTCTGCCATTGCCAAAGCTCAGCTCTGCTTTTGTGTCCAAGGACGGACTATTGAAAGTCAAAGTCCTGTCAGACCCTGTGGCTTGTCAGGCGTGTCTGGGCAAGCTCGAGTGTGAGAGCTTAGTGCTGGTTAAGGTGTCCTGTGCCAGAGCTAGGAACCAAGACGCCGTAATTGAGCGATGGGGATTAATGGCTGTAGGTAAAACTGTATGATGTGCATGGACTGTTCATACACACTATGGCATGAAGGCACTCCTGAAGGCTAGAGGATACAGAACAATCTCGGAGCACTATCCGGTCTGGTGTTTCAAATAGAGCCTGTTACTCTGTCTTCTGGCAGAATCTCTTGCCCCTGCACTGGGCTGTCTTTACCTGCGCCCTTTGGAGGGGGTGGGTTGAGATTCCCTCCCTACCCCAAGCAGAGCCTTGGCAGCCGAAGACCTCCAGAGCCCAGCCACAGCCATGCTCAAGGCCCCTCTCCACTCATTCAGAGGAGCCTCACCCATAAAGGAACTGGCAGAGGAACCCAGGTGTGCGGGACCCGGGGCTGAGATCTCCAAGCCTGCTCAGATCGGAACTGGGCCTCTTCTGCCCAGATCCCCCATTTTCCAGTAGCTAGGCAGTCACACCCAGAAACTGCAGCCCTCCTCCCCCCCCCCCCGCCCCCAGCACCGTGTAATTCCATCAACAGCTAAGATCCGAGACATCTAATAGCCTAGTTCTCCCTCTGGGAGAACCTGACAAGCTACCTAGAGTTTTCCTGTCCGCACGGGAGAGCCTGGCAAGCTCTCCGTGGCGTATTCATATGCCAAATACAGTAACAATGAGGGTCTCATTCTCCTGAACCTGAAAGAGCCTTTAATATGGCACCATTGGGAAGGACGAGTAAAGAGAGGCTGCTAAAATCTCAGGGCTAGGATGAGCAGAAACGTTACTGGGCCCGCTCAAACAAATCGAGGATCAGTGGGATGATAGTGATAGTGATAGTGCAAGTGCATGGACTTGTTAGGTGATTTGAGTGAAAGTAAAGTAAGTGGCATCACCATCCACTGGCATTGCTTGTGTCTGCCGCCAGGGAAGATTTTGGAGCAACATCTTTTTTTTTCTTTTCTTTTCCTGACTGGGCAATTCTTTGTTTCTTTTTCCTAAATCGGTTCTGACTGTGGACGGGGTGTGCTTGTGTGTCTAAGTTCTGGAATATGGTGATGGTGTGATGGTTCTCTTGGTTTGCTTCTCCATCGCTGAGTGCTGAACTATTCCGAGCTTTAGCGGAAGCTCTGCTGGTTGGGGTCCCGATTTCTGTGGCTTTGGCTGGTAGCTTTCATTTGGTGATGAGAGGATCCAGAAAGACTGGACAGCGGGGCGGCCTTGGGCCAGTGGGATTCTTCCGTGGCAGCTGGCTTCCTAACGGGGAGCACGCCACAAGGCAAAGGTCTAGTGTGGGCCCTGCCTGAGGCCCGGCTTAGACATTCCATGGCATCTCACTTACCTCCCTTCTTGTCAGAAGAGCGGCCTGGATTCAGGCGGAGACACAACAGCAAAGGCTTCCTTCAGCGGGAAGGATGGCTAAGAGTTTGTGGGGGCTGCAGCTTTACTTTGCCCTGCTGGATCAGACACCGGCAGAAGATACTCTCAGAAGGTCAAGGCCAGTGTCTCATTCTTTATCACTGCTCTTAATTGGTGAGGGCACATTTATGATTTTTACTTATTTTGGGGGGTGGGCCCGGGGGGTACAGTCCCCAGGAAGTGCTCAGAGGGCCCAGGGCACCAATCTTGGTGATTCTCGGCCAAGGGGGATGGACTGTTGAGTGCAAGGGCATGAGGATATGGTGCGGCTCTGGCCTGCAGTATCGGGGTCCACCTGGACTACATGAGCAGTGCTCAGCAGCCTCCGGGGCTCAACCCAGCCATGTTTGGGACCTTCTGGTCACCTCGGTGGTGCGTGGGGCTCTCTGGAGTCACAGCTGGCGGTGCTGGGGAGCTTCGAGGGCTGTATCTGGTGTTGCTCTGGGTCACTGCGGTGCGGGATGGAGTGAGGGTCCGGTGCCTACGAGGCATGTCCCCTGACTCCCCAGCTGCCCTCTGGAAGACCACAGTGACTTTTACAGCTAGCTCAGATGAACACAAAGCCTCGTCCAGATGCAGTTTGGAAGATAGGAGTCATTCCAGGAATGGCCCTCTTCCCGGGCGTGTGTGAGAACTCTCGCAGACATTACACTTTATCTGGTACTTGAGATTCAAGCCCTGAAATGATTTCTTGCATATCTTATTACTCCCTCTAACCTTTCCGTTACCATTTGTCTTGTTGTTCCCTTTTCAGAGATGAAGAAACTGAGATAGGAGCTTTAAATCATATTTTTATCATCCACGAGTCAAATGCAGATCTCCGCTGGCCCTAAATTTCTTTCTTTCTATCTTTTTTTATGATGTTGATATTTCTTTATCACACAGTGTCTCTTAAAAAAAAATCTCTCGGAATTGAAAAATTAAGGTTGCTAAGGGCTTGGCTTGATAATCAGATTCACAATTTATGATGCTCTTAAGCACCTCTAGGTACCTCGTTTTGGATTTCTTATTATTAATATTCAGATGCCTTTAGGTACCGAAAGCTATCTTGAGCAACTTACGCAAAACGATAGAATGAATGGTTTTCATTTAGTGCAGTTTTACAGTCCCACATACTGGTTTTGATTCGCTATAGATTTCTCTTATTTCGGGGGTTATTATTGGGTCTCCTCAGCTGAGCTCAGCGGGCACCCGAGTGACAGCTGGCAGTAGTCTGCCAACCAGGCGGTGCCTTTCGGTGCTTGGACCCCGGATGCCGAATGCCACAGACCCCTGAGGTGCCAGGAACTCCTCCTGTGCTTGGGAGAGGGGGACCGTCACACGTTGTTGGGATTGGAACTTGAACCCCTGTGCATGCAGAAGCCTGGGCCCCTGAGCACTGAGCTCTCTCCCTGAGCCCACCCCCCCCCGACAGATTTTACATTGTCGAGGTCTGTATCGTTCATATCCTGTCCTGTTCTGCAGCCATGGTTTTTTCATTAGCTCTGGATTCCATTAATGGAGGATTCTCCCAGTCCCGCGCTGGTTCTCAGATCAGTGCCTGCATGTTCTCTGAAATGAGAAGCAATGCTATTTCTCCGTGCAGCATGATGTTTCGTACTGAGTTCTCATACGTTCTCTCTGAGCAGAATGTAAAACAAATATTTTTTTGAATTACATCTTTCTTTCCAGAATTTGCATTGGCATTTGCATTTTTGTTCCTTGCTCTCTTGAAAAGATAAAAAAAAAATAAAGTCATTGATGTATAAGCCTACTTTGGATTGTACTTTGTTGCTTTGGCATTTTACTTAAGGGAATCTGTGATACACTTTTTGTTGATTCATTTAGTTGAAATGATTTTAATTCGCATATTTTTTTTCCTTAAATGAAGGCTCTGCTTTGAGGAATTTGTCTCCTGGTATGTTTCTAAATGTATGTTTGGAAGTGTATTTATACCTCCCCATGTTGATCTGCATTCAGATGATGAAAATTGGGAATTTCAGGTATCAAATCACAGTCGTGAGATGGAGATTTGTCTTTTTTCCCCGCTTCTAAAATGCCAAAACTTTTGATAAATGCGATGCAATTGCTCCAAGGCTTTTGCTTGGCCACACAGGGTCACGGAAAGAGGCCAGAGATTAGGGGGCCCCTCAGGGATGAATGAACTCTCAAACCCTCTTCGCACCGACTCTAAGGAAGGGAGAGCCCTAGTGACGGGGTGGTTTAGAGTCCAGGCAGCCGAGAATCCAGAGTAGGCAGACGGTGCTTTGGGCCTGTGAAGTTTGAGGTCTTTGCAGAGTATCCCTGCGAATTGTGTTACAGGGGGCTGGGGAGTGAACACAGGCGGTCGGGGAGAGGCTCGGCCTGGAGAGAGATATTGAGAGATCATCCCTTTGCCTATGGATGGCAGTTGATGCTGCATCCATGGACCCACCCTGAGAGGGCCTGAGCCACTGCACAGGGCGTTAGGTACCAGCCTTGCACGCAGTGACCCAACTCTGATCTCCCGTACTTCATCATCCACCAAACAAGCTCCAGGCCAAGCGCACAGTACCCCTTGAGCACCACTGGACATAGCCCTAAACAAGCAGCAACAACAAAACCCAAAATGGGGAAGGGGAAGGGGAATAACTCATGAGTGTCAGGTGTGAAGCAGGGTTGGCCTCCCTTACGGTGTGCCTGCAAAACCAGTCACCGCAGGGGACCGGAGTGTATTGTCGCTGGAGAGGTAGCATTCTTTCAGGGGTACCACTCTTGCCTTTTTTGTATGTCCATGTTCTGTAACCTCCCCGCCTCCCCTCCAGCACACACACACACACACCACACACACACACACATACACACACACACCACACTGTATGTGATTTGGTATGGCAATCTTTCTGTGACAAAGACCCAGATGCCTTTCAGGTCCAGGGTGGTGCCTGGGAGAAGCCGACAGTTCCCTGAGGGTAGGGGGGCTGGACAGTGTGTGGGGAGAAGGAAGCCCCTCTCTGAACAGGGCAGGGAGCACTGGAGCAGGACAGCGAGTGCATGGAGCCAGTCATAGAGTTGAGACCTGGGCATGGAGGCGGCTTGGTCCTTGTGGGTCTCTCAGTGGCTTTTGTTTTGTAAAGGAATGGGCGAGGATGGCAGTGCCTTCTCTCCTGGGAAATGGGAGATGAAGTGGTAACCCCAAGCGGTTGGTCCACAGTAATAACCAGTGATAACCAGTATCAGCCAGGGCCTCTTGATGGGGGAAAAAAAACGCAGATGTTTTACGGAGGAACAAGGTGGGGCGGACTTGATGCATGGAAAAGAAACATCAGGCCGTGAAGTGACGGAATTGCTTCCCACCCGAGTGTAAGACAGCCGAGCAGAAAGGAAGGAGGAGATGCAGAATGTAAACCTCAGCACGTGGGGGCCGCTTCCTTCCTGTAGCGAAGGGGATTGGCCCAGAGGAGGGTCCCCCCAGGGAAACGGGCTTGAAGCGTCTGGATATTTGATCCTGACAGGATTGAATGAGGATCAGAGGGGAAGTAGACGGAATATCCCTCGGAGGCGGTTTCCGTCTTTCCTCCCTGTGTCTGGGCCCTCACGGTGTCCTTTGGCCCAGTGCGATCAGAGGAAATTTGTCCTGTTCCTGTGCACCCAGGCCAGGTATGCATGTGTTCTGCTGATTGACACCCGCTCGAGGGGCCTGCTGGCCCCGGCTCAGCTTCCTGTGATGTGACCGGAGTAGCTGGCACCGGTTGATCAGGCGGGTTGGCGTGCAGTTGGAGCAGGGTTTTTTCTCTGATTCCGACTGGCCCAGCAGCCCCGCACGGGGGCTTCCCTCGCCTCCTTGGGGAAGAAGAGCTGGAGGACTGGACCGTCTGCGTCCTCCCACCCTCAAGGACTTCAGGGCCAGAGACGAGACTTTTGAGGCCCAGGTGACCATACATGAAAGGATCTGTGTGCAGAAACGGGATCTTTCCAGATCCCCGGAGCGGGGGGACTCCTGGAGAAAGCTGCACTCTCCTGGGGTGGGGGTCGCAGCCAGCATCAAGCTTGCTGGCAAACCCCGCCCCCGGCCACACTGCAGGCAGTGTATGGGACTGTTTGGGGGCCTTCGGGGGGGTGGGGGGGGCAGCCAGGGTTTTGCACACGAAGGCCCATGCTCAGTCCCTTGAGGCACATCCCTGGTCCTGTGTTCCATTCCGTATAGTAGCGTCCTTCTAGAATCAAAGAAATTAAAAACAAAAAAAAAAACCCCAAAAAACCACTGTATAATCAGGCACATTACATGAGGTCTGTGTTTTCCTGTAATAGTTATCTGGGTAAGATTGTTTTCTTAGCTTGACATTCACATAACTTGCACAATTTGGACTAAGTCTGCTTTTCCTTGCTTTCCGTTTTTTTGTTTGCTTGTTTTTTTGTTTGTACTTTTGTTTTCCCTTCCTTCCAGAAATGCTGTGTTCGGATGAAATCAGTCTCTGTGTCTCCCGAATACAGTGCTGTCCTTTCTTACACAGGGCTTTCTTCATGCTACACATCTGTCTCATTTACTTTGCCCTCATGCCATCCCTTAATCCCTTCTCCAATGGCCTGACTTACCTCGTCTCTTTGAAGCACTCATTGATCGCTTCCTTTCAAGGACTCCTTCCTTTCAAGGACTCCTCCTTTTTGGCATTGTACTATTCATTCGAAGTATCTGTGGGCTATGTTTGTCTTCCTCTGTCAAATCTACCTTTTCCTTTTCCATCAGCTGAAACTTCTTCAGAGTACCGTTTCTTATATGTCTTTAGATTTCACACTTTCAGTTACTAATTGATTTTTCAACTATTCTTTTAGTTGTTGTTTTTTTGTTTTTTGTTTTTTTTGGTTCTTTAGGCCACAGCCAGTGGTACTCAGGGCTTATTCCTGGCTCTGTGCTCAGGGATCATTCCTGGTGGACAGTATGGGGTTTTGGGCGTCGAACCAGGGTCAGCTCTGTGCAAGTGAAGCATCTTACCGACTGTCCTGTCTCTCTGGCCTGTGACTTTTTCTTTTTTTTTTTTTTTTTTTTTGGTTTTTGGGTCACACCCGGCGATGCACAGGGGTCACTCCTGGCTCTTCACTCAGGAATCATCCCTGGCGGTGCTCAGGGGACCATATGGGATGCTGGGATTCGAACCCGGGTCGGCCGCATGCAAAGCAAACTCCCTACCCGCTGTGCTATCGCTCCAGCCCCTGGCCTGTGACTTTTTCAACACTTTGGAGAAAAGTAATTTTCATGGTATCCCCTTCACCCCAGAGTTTGGCATAATATCTTATGTGTAGTATGAACCTTAATGTTTCTTGAATGAGTAGTATGTACCCAATAGATGCCTATGACAAGTAGCTTAAAGATTAAATTTTAAATGCTTTGTGCATTTGATAAACTCTATAGATTTTTTAAACCATGCAGTGAGGAATCATGAAACAGTGAAGATTTGCCTAGTTTTTTTTTTTTTTTTTTTAATGGCTATGCTCAGGGATCACTCCTGGCTCTGTACTCAGAAACTACTCCTGGTGGTGCTTGGGGAACTGTATGGGGTTTTCAGAAATCTGATCCTGGTTGGCCACACGCAAGGCAAATGCCCTACCAGCTACATACTACTGCTCTTTCTCCAAGTTTGCCCAGGTCTTAAGAAGCCAGTTCAAATTTCCTTCTCTTAGAATGGATAGTAGTTCAGTTATACACAGGGTTTCTGTTGACGTGACAGATTAACTTAGTCTACATAAGTGGTATAAAATAATGTTGGCAAGAAGAAAAACATTAATAATTGAGACTATCACAATATTGTTACTAGATAACTCATTATTTTAAGCATTGTTTTTATTTTATGTATGATAATATATAAAATAAAAGGAAGATTGATGAAAAATTTAGCTGTTGTTTAAATTGAAATGGAACCATCCAAAGTCGCCCTGAGGTATTTGTTGGGTGGGGGTGGGGGAGGAGATTGTACATTTAGACTTTCCATTTTGATTTCCTTATCCTTACTCCAAAGTTTTCTTTGTATCTTATTATAAATTAGATCAACTTACAGTGATAACTTTTGTATGTGATTATCTTAAGTGTTCAGTTCTTCTTTTGAATCATCAGAGTTTCTGTTATGTCATACCTCTAAAAAAATATTATTAGTCAGGGCCAGAATAATAAATAGTACAGTGGGCAGGGTGTTTGTTTTGCACGTGGCCCATCTGTGTTCACTCCCTGGCATCCCATGAGACCCCCTGAGAACTGCTAAGATTAATTCCTGAGTGCGGAGCCAGGAGTAACCTGTGATCATCATGGGGTATGCCCTATCCCCACCCAGTAAAAAAAAAGAAATGCTGTTTAATCAGGGGATGGTTTCACCAGAGGGGCGGCTGGGGCCACGAATGTGGCTCAGTGCTCAACCCCATGCCAGGCTATTGCATTCTGGGCAACCTGGAGGGGGCAGGGTGAATTCCCCTCCCCACCCCAAGGGGCCAGCCCCGGCAGCCAAAAACCTCCAGAACTCCGCCACCACCATGCTCACGGCCACTCTCCATCCACACGCTCGGGCTGAGCCTCACCCATGAGGAAACCTATTCCTGAGCTGCGCAGCCACGACGTCTCATGCCTCACACCACTAGTATTCTCTGCATTCACTGCATTTGATGGGGTTGTAGGTAGAAGGCAACCAATCTTAGAGGGAAATATGTTCTTACAGATCTGTATGCACACACATACTTGGAAGCACGCTAGCATCAACCTTGAACAACATATTAGTAATCTAGGAAGGGCTTCACGGTCCCTGGGTGGAATATAACAGTCTTCACACACTTTCCTCGAAGGAAACTTTTCTGGGTCGTTTTCAGTGGTCTATTCACAGCAAACAATACAAAATAAATTATTTTGGTTCTGCTTTGGGGCAGGGGTTGGGATTTGAGATGGAAACATCTGAAATATGGTGGTAGGAAGGTGTAATGGTGGTGGGATTGGTGTCCGAATGTTAAATGTAATCAAATATTGTGAACTGCTTTATAAAAATCAAATTAAGTTAAGAAAAGAATGTGGCGGAGGGGGTTTCTTCAGAGTGGAGCTGGAGGGAGGCCTGCTGTTAGCTGGGGGGCCCTGAGCTGCTCTGGGAATGTCAGGTGCTCACTGCAGCTTTTGGTCTGCAAATGAAACAGCCATGCTAACATCATCGATGATTCTTTTGCATAATCGAAGAACCAAACAAAAAAGTTATATTAATTTTCAGCTCCATTAGAGATGCAAGATTCAAAAAGAGATGTTTGCCAAATGGGAAGGGACTAAATTGGTAGCAGAAAGAAATTTCAATTTCAAGCTTCAAGAGAATGTTACAAATCTAGCATTAAAAAAAAAAAAAAATGATCGTACTCAGAGTGCCTGATTGTGTCCTTTTTAAAGACCAGCAAAGTTCCAAGGGGGAAAAAGTGGGAGAAATGAACTACTGCAATTGGTGGGTAAAATGGCAATAACAGGATTTATTTATGGCAGCAAATTATCAGAGGGACCCTCAGTTTGAAGCTTTCCGACTTGTAAGCGTCCCATAATTGCTAATTCTTTATAGTGTTGCTGATCAAATATTGGGGCTTTTGCCTTTTCTTTTACCTTGTAACAAGTGAAGATGATGAAAAAATCATTTGTGGATGAGTAAAGGTGAAACTCCTACAGTGAAGCAAAGTCATTTAACGGTGCTCACTTTAGGTTGGAGAGGTAGTACAGCGGGTAGGGCCCTTGTTTTTGTGGTCTTGGGTTCCATCCCTGGTACCCTGTAGGGCATCCTGAGCCCATCAGGATTGATTTCTGAGCACTGAACCAGGAGTAAGCCCTGTGCACAGCCAGGTGTGTGGCCCCAAACTAAATAAAACACTCACTTAAAAGATAGTTTGCAGTTTTTTAATGCGAAATAATCTCATAATAGCCCTCTGTGAAGACATAAATACCACTCCGGTATATGGGGAGAACTATTGTTGATTTTCTGGGGCCATTCATCAGAGGACCTTTGAGACGGGAAAAGTGTATGCAGGGGCGAGCAAAGGCGTTTTCTTTCTTAAAAAACCCAGAGAGTCGGGAATGCCTCACTTTCACATCTACAATGCTCCTGATTTTCCATCGACTCTCTCTGTTCTCATCCACGGCCCACTGGGATGTGATGGGGTATATGAGCAGGTCACAATATTAAAGGAACAAGTCAATAGAACCCCGGAACCGTGGCCACCAGTGTACTGAAATTATTTGTATTTGAGCCCCCTGTGACTCCAGAGGCAGTGAGTTTTACTGCTCAAGTGAAAAAAAAAAATGATCCTTTCGCAAGAGGACTGAGGAAAGAAAAGGCCATCTGTTCTGCTTACGTTTCTGTGGGGATTTAACTTGACGCGAATCGCTTGGGGTTCGTGCTGAATAAACCTGCACTGACATTTTATGCGAGAGGGTAGTGCCCTGGGCTTGTTGGGGGACAACCAGAACTTCCTCTTTTGGGACCCGGTAACTCCCAACTCAGAAGCTGACCCTTCCCCTTTTTTGGGGGGGGGGGAGGAGGGCGTGGGTTTTCTTCTTGGCCTTTGCTCACAACAAATGATTGTCTGACTTTTTCTTGTTAGCCTTTTCTCTCTCTCCTGGCCGAGCTTCAGTCCTTTGCGTAGCGTGAGATTTTCTGAGGGTGAATCTTAGCACCAGGTGTAACTGCAGGCCCCAGACCGGCGGTGGCAGCTCCACTTTGCAAGCGGTTGCAAGGGCCTCTGCTCAGCTTCTCTTGGGCTGGTGGGAGGTAAGTGGTGTGCCACGTGCGAGCCAGGCTAGAGACATGGGGGCCAGTGCCAGCCCCAGCCCTGCCTTCGTGCTCTTCCTCAGGCAGCTGCTCGGTGGCTGAGCAGACTTCCTCCCGAGAGTCCCAACATGACTTTAGGGACATATTCCTGCCCCCCCCTAAGGCGTCGCTTCCTGTGACCTCCAGGATGACTCGACTTCTTGCCACACATGCTTTCCGCGCTCACCCTGGGAACCAGAGCATGGAGGCATGACCTTTCCAAGGCCATTGCCTGCTCTCAATGGGTGAGTGCATTAGCATTTGCTTCCGTGCATAGTGGTTGGTGGAAAACGGAATCTTGGCCACCGGCATTCACATTGAAGGGTGGGGGTGGAGGGTGGTGGTGTGGGGAGCAGGACATGAGTCCCCAGATCTTGCAGTCCAGTCTCAGAGCTGAAGTAGCTTCTGGGCCTGGGAATGGGCTCTTTGCCCTCAGTTATACAAAAAGAGAACCCTCATGGGTTCTCTTTTTTGTCTCAAGCTTTGATTCTTAACAGCATTGGGACCAGTCTGATTCCTATCCCACTCAGGACTAATGTAACCATATTCTTTATGTTCGTTTGTTTTGGTTTTTTTGAGCTACATCCAGCTGTTCTCAGGGTTCCCTCCTGGCTCTGTGCACAGGGACCACTCCTGGTGGGCTTGGGATGCCTTATGGGGTACCCAGGATCAAACCCGGGTCAGCCACGCCCAGGGCTAGTACCCTGTCCCGTGACTGTTGCTTTGGTCTATAACTGTATGTACTCTTTACGCCCGTGATACAAGCTGTGTTTGTGTCTACACCCCTCCCTTTCACTCCATATTCCCTAAGCCACTTAAAGTTGTAATTTCTTCCACTGAACTATTATTAGCTTTTTTGGTATTGAGAGTGATTTTTTCCCCATCATTTTTGTTTGTGAAGTAATGGCGTTTTATAGTTGACACTCAACAATTTTCTAAAGATTTTGATTTTTTTCTGTTATATTGATTATACCATTTAATTTTTTTTCTTAAGCTGTCTCTTATGATTATGTTCAGGTCTGCCTTCTGTGTATTGTTGGGTTTCCTTCACATTTATAATTCATCACCCGTTACCTCTGAGCATTTGTACTTGCTTCTGTTCCTCCAAGTTAGATACATTAGAAGATTTCAGTCTTCTCTCTAAACGTATTCTCTTACTAACAAATAAAAAATTGTATTTTGCACATAGTTCCCCATTTATTTCCCACAATGATGATGCCATTATTCTTAACTGAATAAGTGACAAAAATCAGATTTGAAGAGGTAAAATAACTTCCCCTCGCAGTTAAATGGTGAGACAGAGATTCATACTAGCTTTGTCTGATCCCAGTTAAATTCTTGACAATTGCAATATAATCTCCCCATAGTTATAAAATTTTATGTAAGTCTTTATGACTTTACTTCATTCCCTTTATTATGGTATCTTAGTTATGTATTTAGTTTAACATGCTTGTTTTAATCTGAAAAAAAAAAAAGAAGAAAGAGAACTGTTCTCATTACTTCTGTACTAGGGAGAAGGACTTCCAGGCCAGAACTCCCACGTACAGAACCTTATAAATTGCAGGGGTGAGGGACCTTCTCTTTGCCAAGGACCACTTGGATATTCGTGGCATCCTTCATGGGCCATGTCATACAGGCAGACTGGCTGTGTTCCCTAAGGTCCCAGAGCCAGACCCTGTGGCTTCTTGGGCCTTATGTGGGGCCTTGTACTGCCTCCCTGGTGAGAAGTCCTCAGTATCTTAAGGCTGCATGATAGAATGCAGTCTCCTTGATCAACGTTTATTTCACATGACGTGTGCTGTCCCTTCATGTAGCAGTGACATAGTCTAATGTACGTGTTCAGTACCTAAGCATGTTTTTACTCGGTGCTAGGTGCTGTTTTGAGTCAGGAGGAGGACAAGGTTGCACAACACTCTCCCGTTATATGCATTAACCATGCATTTTGCTAGTTTGGTTTTGTCCTTCTGATATTGCAGACAGGCCCCGTCAATCCAGAATCTCGGTGGTTTTGTACATGTTCATAAAAACCTTTTCATTCATTTCATGCCCACTCTCTGCACTCACATTATTCAGTTGTGTAAAGCTGTTAGTGTGGATTCTATGTCTTGGTAAGGCCATATTTTATTTTTGACTTAGTTTTCTAATTTTGTCTGCTCTTATTGAAGTAACATCGCATTATAATATTTTACATGTTTTAGGTATGAATTATAAAAAAATCAGTTTTTGCATTATATTACATTAAATTTGTCATTGGAACGCATGTCTTTTATTCTGTGTTTGTCTCCTTTTGATCTTATTTACTCACTTTTCTACTTTTCAACTGGTAAACAGTAACTGGCCTTATATTTCAAAATACTCTTTGATTTAGTTCATTTGTTTGCTTTCTCAGTATGCCACAGACAAGTCAAATTATATGATGTTTATCATTTTTCAATGTATTTCACTAATTCCATCTACCCTCTAATTCCATCCATGTTACTGCAAATGGTAGGATTTCATCTTTCCAGTTTTATAGCTGAAAAATATTCAATTGTATATACACATCATGTCTTTTTTTTTTTTACCCATTCATTCATCAGTGGGCTTTTAGGTTATTTCCAGATTATTGTAAACAGTTCTGCAAAAAGCATTGGAGTGCTTATATATCTTTCAATTAATGTTTTTAACTTTTTTAATACCCAGAATGGATATTATGGAACCTGGGATTACTGGATTTCTTGGAATTTAATAGATTTCTTAGAATTTCAAATAGAATTTCTTCCATTTGACCCAGTGATCCCACTTCTTGGTACCCACCTCAAAACACGGATTTTCGTCTTCATGATATTCCCTTACCTGATGTTCTCAAAAATCTTTTCTTTTTCCAAAAACTGTGTTTACAGAAACCACTAAAAGCAGAACAAAGTTGAGTGTTTTTGGCCTCTTCCTTGTTTGTTTCCTTAAGTTTCCCATTCTTACCTGAGTTTGGAAGGATCAAAAGAATTTCAGTACCTTTGATTCCCTGCCCTATAAGCAGTGTCTTGACTTCTGTTTTCTCCAATTGGGAATAGTTGATGGCCTGTGGCTTAATTAGTATCTCTAAGTAGATTAGGGAATGTAAAGCGGTATTAAATGACTTCTTTAAAAAAAATTACATTGATAAAGGTTAAAATCCTGATACTTCAGTCATCATTATCACCATCATTTAGAATTTGTGCACCATTTGCATTTCCGATGTGCTTTATTCATGTAAATGAGCTGGTCCTCCTGGCATTTCTATAAATTATGTTGATATTAGCCTCTGAAATGTTGACATTTTGTATTGTTTTGGTTTCTGTTTCCACCAACCTACACCTTGTTAAAAGGGTGAAAGTGATTAATAGCTTTTAAAGCACCAGAGGAAACATTGTTAAATACCTTTGAGGACGGCTAGTGGCCTAGAATTCCTGAGATGGCGTCTGTGCCAACATGGGAGAATTGATTTCCCCTATACCGGTTCCGTGTCTGAGCCATCTCCCTTCCCTCCTCTCCCACCTTCCTCCCCTGTTCCACTGCTCTACCCATTGTCAGAAGACCCATCACCTGCTTTCATTTGCTTTCACAGCCAAACTGCATGTAGCACTGCACTGTTGTCCTTTGTTCATCGATTTGCTCGATCGGGCACCAGTAACGTCTCCATTGTGAGACTTGTTGTTACTGTTTCTAGCATATCGAATATGCCACGGGGAGCTTGCCAGGCTCTGCCGTGCGGGCAGGGTTACCCTCGGGCTCTCTGAGAGGGACGGTGGAATCGAACCTGGGTCGGCCGTGTGCAAGGCAAACGCCCTCCCCGCTGTGCTATCGCTCCAGTCCACAGCCAAACTATACCTGCTTCGTTACACCCAGTTAGGAAACAACGCGCTCCCAGCCTCATAGGTGCTCCTCTCACTTCCTGAAGTTCTCCGGGGTGTGAGGTGCCCGTTCGTAGACTGGAGGTGTTAAGTTTAGCATTGTGGCATTGGGGCAGAATGCCCCTTCTGTCCTGCAGTCTCCTTTTACCCATTCCAAGATAGTCTAAAGCGCCACCCAATATTCAACAGTGCCCAATGCCTGCTCCAGGAATGGTCTCGACCAGTGACTGGACTTGGTGAGAAGTGGGGTTGTTTTTCGTTTCCCCCCTGCTTAGAAAAGCTTGCCGTGGAACTGGGCTCAGAGCTGCTGCTCTCGTTGGAGAGCTTGGACGCCGGAGTGGGGTTGAGTAGAGAAGCTCAGTGAGGAGATGGGCGCGGCGTAGAGTCCAAGCAAGAAAAAGAGATTGTGTATGTGATGTGTTTTCTGGTGACTCGCCAAATCTGCTGGGAGTCGAGAAAGTCTGCAAGGCCAAGGCCGTGCTCACCAGTCAAGCTGCCTAAGTAACGAGGGCCCAGATTTGGGGCAGGAGCACGCCTGCTAGCTAGCGTAAGAATTCTCAGGGAGCTGATAATTAAGCAGCGCTGCCGTGTTAGACATTCTGTCCCAGGCTTTTATCAGCATATTGAGTTCACTCTCGAGATCCTTGAGCTCTGCAGACACAGTTGAGTGGCTCAGAAGACTTCAGATCGTGCTGGGGAGGGAAATCGAGGCAGGTGAAGCAGCAGGGGACCACTGCATTTGATCAGATGTGAAGGGATGAAACCGTGGCTTAGCCTCGTCCTAAAGCCTTGTAGATCCAGCGACTCTGTGGTCCTGAGCCTGGAGAGTTCAGACTTAGATTTGCTGGGCAGTGCTGCAGAGACTCACATGTAAGGCCTCTGAGATCGCCGGAGCTGCCACCTACCCTAGGTGGCTTGCTCGCTCGGCCCTTCTGCTCCCTTGGCACTGGACAGTTTGGTGGCAACTTTCTAGTAAGTGACTTCCCGATAGTTACACGTTACCAGTTTGGGGGTCACCCTATTGACTTTACAATGCTCTCTCAAGTTTTTGCTTGCCTTTAACATTTTTTCTTTTTAAATAACAGCATGCTAATAATATCAGATCATCACCTCTGATTCCAAGTTTCTCACTTTTTTTTTTCCCTTTTCACTTCATCATTTTAAAGACAACATACAGATCTCTGAGGAAATTCCTCATGACCTTTCTCCCAGCGCTGGCTCTGCCCTGTCCCGTCCCTCGTCCCTCCCAACCCCTGCAGTTTCTCTCCGGCCCTCCTTTCTGCCCATCACCCTCCAGAGGACTCGCTTCTCTGTCTTAGGTTAACCGATCGGTTAATAAACTAGACAGTGAGAGAATAAAATGCAGCGTGGTGTGGAATTGAGGTTGGTAAGAGAAGGGCCAGTCTGGAAAATGAGTTGCGGTAGGTAAGGGAGAAAGTACTGACGCAGGGTAGCAATACAGGGAGGAAGCCCCACCACCAGATGCAGAGGGCATCGAGAAGAGCACCTGCATGGCCACGATGGTGTTGCGGGGAGCCACGTGGCCTTAGTTGACGTCATTTTCTGAAGATCGTTTCGGTTCCTCGTGTGTTGAGTCACACCCGGCGACGCTCAGAGGTTACTCTTGGCTCGTCACTCAGGAATTACTCCCGGAGTGCACAGGGGGCCCTAGGGGATGCTGGGGATTGGACCTGGATTGGCCTCGTGCAAGGCAGACGCCCTCCCCGCTGTGCTATTGCTCCGACCCGTATCCTGAAGCTCTTAGCTAGTGTGTCCGTCCAGGAAGGAATGAAAGACTAAGCTTTATCTTTTACATATTAGCAAATTGGAAAAGCTGTTGTGATGTTGAGTTCCACACCCCCCCATGTGCCCGTGAGTTCTGCTCATGTTGCCCTTTACCTGCAGACAGAGGCCAGAGGGCATAGCAGGTCACTAGGCCTCCTGCCGTGGCCGAGTCTGAGACTGCCATTGGTCCAGAGTCCGGGAAGCGTCTCTTTGCTTCTCTCTCCTGTTTGCCTACTGTTCAATTTCCGTGAGTTTTGTTTTCTTAAAAATGTGATTTTTAAACTCGGTGCTTTTTTTCTTTCCGAGGAACACAGACTCGCAGTCTGCATCTTTCACTGGAGAGCGACAAACCAAAGCGCCCCAAACTAAAGATGCTGAATAGTACATGTGCTTTGATTTTGGTCCCTGACCGGGTTTTCTTGTCTCCTACATGGTAGCCTATTGCATTTTCAAGCCTTTTAATCTATTCCTGAATAGATTATTTTTAATAGCGGCGGTGTTTGTTTTGGAATGTGAATATTAATTACCCCTTTTAAGGCATCTCGCTCTCCAAAACACATCTCACTGTGTTTCCACGAAGAACTGCAGTCACACATTTTCACCTGAAAGTTAGCTAATGAAATAGTTACCCCCCTCGGCCCTCCCCCCCCCCCCCCGCCGAACCCCCCCCACGCCCTACCTAGCATATCATTAAGAGCTTATGCAGAGTCCTTTGAGAAACTAAAAAACCAGGCTGGGTTGGAATAAATGGGTAGTAGAGAAGATGTTTTTCCTCTCAAAGTGCTATGAAGCAACAAATCATAATTATATGATTTGCACTTAAGCATTCTGGCCCACTGACTGAGAGAGATCCTGAAGGGGCCTTTTGGCTCATACTGGTTTCCAGCAAGTAGCAGCTTCCCTCTCTACACAAAGTGTGGCATTCAGGGTCACTGAGCTCCTCCTTCCATTAGAAGTGTCTGGGCCAAGGGCTGTGGTGATATGGGCGGGGGGCTTTATTTTAGCCTTAGAGGAATGGGTTGTGGACAGATCCCCTAATTCAGGGCTTCTCAAGCTTCATCATGCAAGGAATCACTTGTTCATCTTCCTGATGCCAAGTGTTATTTTATTTTATTATTATTATTGTTTTTTATTTTTTGGTCATACCCGGCGATGCACAGGGGTTATTCTTGTCTCTGCAGTCAGGAATTACCCCTGGCGGTGCTCAGGGGACCATATGGGATGCTGGGAATCGAACCCGGGTCGGCCGAGTGCAAGGCAGACGCCCTACCCGCTGTGCTATCGCTCCAGCCCCCAAGTGTTATTTTGTAAAATTGATCTTGTTATGATTCCTGGGATGGAGCTAGGAACTCTGTGTTTCTAACCAACTGTCCAGCCATGTCAGTGGGTCTCGGGCCTCGCTTTCAGTCCCCTGTCTTCAGTATTTCCCCGAGTACTGGGAGATACCCCAGCATCTCCCCGCCCCATCCCTTCCCTCCCCCACGCCACAGTGCACGCTCACTGGTGTTATCATTTCTCTCTCTGAGCGGCCGGGGTGCTGTTCGGGACCTGCCAAGGGCTGCTTTCTCGGTTCTTGCTGCTCCCCTCTCCCTTTCTCCGTAACTGCCCTGCTCTGGTAGATGGACCAAAGACTGGCCCTCACAGGTGACCCGGCATTCTAGAGCCAACCTTTCTCTCTGGGTGGTCAGCGCCAGCAGAAGCACATTTGACCTCGTTCAGTGACGGGTTTGTACAGGGCTGGCGGCGTTTTTTGTTGAATCTGTGTCTTAGCTCAGCACAGTGCAAACCTACTGTGTGTTTTCCACCTCCGTGGGTTCTGAATAGTCCCATTCCGGGTGCTCCCCACTGCAGATGGCCTAGACCAGTGGCTGCAGCTTGCACTTGGTATCCTTTCACATTCCTGTGACCTTCCCTTTTTCTTCCTCTGTCTGTCCCCTTCGCTAGCACCAGCTCCCCTTCTCCTCCTGCCCCTCCACCTTTCTCCTGATGGTGTAGCTTTGTTCAGATTTGCCTGTCACATTGCAACATGCTGGATCATCCTTGAAAAGGGCGAATCCCTCAGTGGCCAAGCATTTAAAAACATTTTTTTTTTTTAAATTGAGTTACTGTGAGAACAGTTACAGGGCTTTTAGGATCGAGTCTCAGTCATACTATGCTCAAACACCCGTCCCTTCACCAATGCAGATGTTCCACCACCAATAACTCCAGCATCCTCCCCCCCCCCCACTTCCCCTCTGCCTGTGTGGCAGATGATTTTCACTTTACTCTTTCCTTACTTTGATTACATTCAATTTTCAACAGGAAACTCACTTTCATTATTTGGTGTTTTACTCCCAACTGTCAGACCTGTCGGAATGACATCACTAGATTGGATGTTTTCTATTGTTGGCAACCAAGAACATATGATATTGCACGGTCAAGAAAGTGGCCGCCCAGATTTGGGATTCTGGTATTAAGTTCAGGGGTATTTCTGCCAGCAGCCGCTGCATTCCGAGATTGGTTTCTGTGGTGCTGGGATCATGGCTGTTCAGGAGCGGAGGAGCTGTCCATGGGCGACTGCTCGGGGTCTCGTTTGGGGAGGAGGCAGTCAGTGGCCAAACATTGGTTGGGGTGTGTGTGTGTGTGTGTGTGTGTGCGCGCATGCTGTGCCACAGTAGGCAGTGCCCAGGGTGCTGGGGGTCAAATGTGGTTCAGTTGAACACAAGACAGGTACTTTAACCCTTTACTATTTATTTTTTTTTGATCTTCCGTTTTAGTTAAATTTGGTCTGTAGTATTAGGCAACTTCAGTCTTTTACATGTCGGTGTCCATTTAAGTTTATTTTGGTCTCTGGTGTAAGGCCAGAGACCAATATCAGTCTTTCTGTTTTGGGGGGCCGTGGGGGTGGTGAGTGGGGGCTGTACCTGGCAGTACTTAGAGCTTGGCTCTCAGCCCAGGGCTCCCTCCTGGTGGGCTCAGCAGGCCGTGTGGGGTACCAGGGATTGAACCTGGCTGGGCTGCATGCAAGGCAAGCGCCCTCCTCATTGTACTGAATGTCTCTGCGGTCCCGCACCTTCAGACCTGTTTCCTCACAGACCCTGCTGTTAGAGCTCAGGCCTATTATTCTTCCTGCCTGGCAGAAGGAATATCTGCTGAATGACTGACGTAGAGAAAGGTTGGAGGTGAGGTATTGTGCGTTTATTTGGTCTCAGGGAGAATTTGCAGTGACTCCGGGGCTGTCGAAACTCGATATTAAAATAATACGACGTGTTGGCATCGTAGTAAGTTTCGTATGTGTATGTAGCAAATGTCAATCAGACAAAGCTTGCATAACTTGATATTGGTGTGTGGTTCATGACTGCGTGCACGGAGTGGGACAGGACAAATCTGGAACAGTAACCTTGCGCCCGGCAAGACGTGGTCAGTTGAGACAGCACACTGGGAAATCGCTTCCTCTCTTCACCCTTTCTCTGTTCAGATCACGGCACAGACAGTGTAAGTATTGCTGGCAACTACTGACACTCTCGTTTCTTGTTTCCTGAGTGTGACTTTTGTTTGCCTTTCACTTGGGTGGGACAGGGATGCCATCCTAAAATGCCAGGGGGGTATGATTTAGAGTTCCCAGGAGAGAGCACAGCTGAGTTCATCCATTCCCTGGTGGACCCCCTCCCCCGTCCTATTTGCCTCACTTAGCAAATGTCTGACTGCCTGAATACTGTGGGTAGGGCACTGTGAGGTGGTGGGTTTGCCCCCCGAGAGATAGATAATTGCATAAGAAACACATCCACACTGAACGAACATGTCTCCTGTGAGTTGGCTTTGGTCTTGATGAATTAGTGATCCAATGATTCGGTGCTTGTTGGGCTCCTTCAGGTACCTTATCACCTTTTACTTGTCTACCATAGTTGAAGAAACTGAGGCTGAGTGTAATTTGCATTGAATTATGTGCAGAAGTTGGCTTTGGACTCAGGTGAGACTGATTCCAAATTCCATGATATATATATTTTTGTACTATTCTGAACTACCCTCAGGGACTATTGTGGAAATACTCAGAAGCCTAATACGTTTTTCAAGATCATCGTTTTAATAAATCTTAATTCCCCCCCTTCCTCACCACCACCTTTTTTGGGTATTTATAGCTTGTGTAACTCTGCAAGTTCATGCGGCCTAATATGTGTTTGTTGTATTACCTATTAAGCTATCACTGCTTTAAAACATTAAAGACCTCATTTTACCCTCTGTGTTCTCTGGGCTTTAAAAAAATAAATAACTAGGAGAGGGGAAGTTACGTGCTTTTGGAAATTTCACCTCTTGCTATTCCTTTGTCACACTGCTAAAATATAAAGGGTGACATTCTTATATTTCTCTCAAGTTCCTCGTACAGAACGAAATATATTTGACTGGAATTCTGGCATATAAAATTCAAGTCTCATAGATCACTTTCGTTTAAACTATTTTATATCTGCTTGTTCTGAGTCTTCATTTAAGCAGTCATCATTCCCACTGACGATATCCATTGCTAACAGCGGAGGTAAGCGCGGTTTATGAATTGTGCGACGCGGAGGGAATAGGAAGTGGAGTCGTCATCTCTGAGAGCGAGAGGCAGGCGCCCAGCGCTGTGTCGTATTCAAGGGCTTTCGGAGGACGGCTGCTCTCACCTGGCCTCCAGGCCTGCTCACTTTCTGGAATGGACAGAAGCAGTCCTTGACCAAACTTGACCTCTGCTCCTCTGAGCCCTTCCTGCGAGTCAACTTGATGTTGAGCTCTGGGTCTGTCCTGCGGATTTCGTTTTAGCAAGAATTCTATTAGAATTGTTCTGGGGAGAATCCCTCCACCTTTGTCGTGTGATCCAGGTTCTTTTTCCCTTCCCATCTCCGAGAGGGCTCAGTCAGTCTTTGACCCTTGCATTTCGTAAGATTTCTCCTTCCCTGGGTGCTTCCTTTAATGCTTTCCCATGGACTGGTCTCTGTCTGCTGTAAGCCCCAGCTGTTTCCTCCCTATTTGAAGGTGAGACCTTTCTTTCTCCCCTATTACAGTAGTCTTGAATAGAGTCTACCTTTCCCGGTGTCAGAGTGATCTTTAAGAGAGTTACAGCAAAAGCAAAAGCCTGGTTTAAATATGTAATATTTGAACTGTTTATTTTGTGTTTGAGTTGTGGGGGGGGGACGGGGGGGCACTGAGGAAGGGGAGGGTCCTGGGGATCGAGCCCAGGGCATCACACGTGCTGCATCACACCCCCTTCCCCATCCTAGAATATGTAAGATTTGAAAATTCAGTTATGAAACCTGGAATAAGACAAGATGTATGTAGGACGAAGAATTCCAGAAAGCTGAAAGAAAGGCTGGGAATTATAGGAGTTGGATTAATTTAGACACAGTGCTGCATCTAAACACCAGAAGTAACAGTCCATGGGCTGTTTCTTTCATTCTTTCTTAGCTGTTGGGGCCACACCTGGAGGTGCTCAGGGTGCCTTGCAAGGCTGGGGATTGAGCCTGTGACTTGATGTGTAAACCACATCACGTGCTCTGCCACGTGAGCCACACCCCCAGCCCAAGGACCATGTTTTTCTTAGGTCCCATTTGCTCAAAGACTTTTAAAATAAGTGTTTAGTAGGACTTAAGTAGTAAGGGGTCGCTGTTGAATATCTGTGTCTCTAAATAAATACTTGGTATCCTCTAAATTTTTCTTTTTGTCCATGCAAAAAAAAAAATGGGCCAATCATTCGTTTCCTTTGAGACTAAATATGGTCACAATCTGCGGTCTGCCAGACAATTAAACCCAAACCTGATGTATTTATATCAGTCCAGTAAGGACGATGGCGATGAGAAAGACCATCATCATCGTCAGGACCATCAGTGTTGGTGTTGGTGGTGAAAGGTCTTGGTGTCGATGCGGACTCGGATGACTGATAACAATGTGGTGCTGGTGGGTGTCGGTTGAGTTCTCGGTGGGGATAATGGCAGAGTAGGTGTTGGCAGTGGTAAGGAAGATGATGTTCGGGGAGATGATGGTGGTGGTGGTAACAGTTATTCCTCCCAGAGGATTTCTCCTAGGTTCTGGTATGGTCTCTTTCCACATACATTTAAAGAAATTAATTAATTAATTAGTGTTCCTTTTGGGTCACACCCGGCAATGCTCAGGGGTTACTCCTGGCTCTGCACTCAGGAATTACTCCTGGCAGTGCTCAGGGGACCATATGGAATGCTGGGAATTGAACCCAGGTCAGCCGCGTGCAAGGCAAATGCCCTACCCGCTGTGCTATCGCTCCAACCCCTGACATACATTTTTTTTTAATACTTAGTTCGTTTCACTTTACGGTGACCAAAAAGTTAACCTTGGACGTGACCCTAAGTCAGCCACAAAAGTCTACATGTTCCACTGGAGTGAGACATTGCTTCTCACACTCTTTTCACTCCACTGAGTGAGGATTCTGTGGTTGTGGTACTAGGTGAAGATGGTTGCACAGGTTTCAGTGGTCCCTCAGTACTGCACACTTTGTCTCTAAGACCACCAGAGCTTTCTGAATCAACCATGGCAGCCTGCGTTAGGGCTCCCTGTATACAAACAGTTTCTTCTTGCAGGAGCTCACTGGTAGTCACTGCATACAAAGAGAAGTGTAATCAAAATCAGTTATACCTCCCGGCAGGCTAGTATGGAGATAAATCATCATCATTCTTACTCGGAGGCTGCGCCTCCGCATTGCTCATCAGGGATTCCACAATAAACTCGCAAGTTCGTAAGTGTTTAGCGGACGTACAGGAAGGGAATGATCGAGCTTTGTTGCTACTCTATCAGGATTTTGTTTTCTTACTGCAAAACTACCAGTCGGATGGCCTAAAATGTCTAGAAATTGGATCGCATTAGGTTTCCTTTCTCATTGAATTCAGAGCCCGCAAGAGCGTGCAGCTGCCGATGGGAGCTGCCTCCGTTTCCCACGGCCAGCCGCCCTGCTGTGCTGGCTGCGCCTGCGGGGGGGGGGGGGGTCGAGACAGCCCTGCAACGGGAGGGCACCAGCCTTGGGGGGAGAAGCCAGAGGCTACTACACTTCCTGACCATCCCATCATCTCAGGAACAGCCGGAGGAGTGGATTTGCTTTCGTTGCTGTTCTTTCCCCCCTGAGCATTTCCATTATTGCCTGTAAGAGATCAGTAACTCCGAGCCCTGCGCACGGCTGGTTTTTCTCCTCCCCCTAACCCCTGCCTAACTTTCCTGCCCGTGGAACATATTCTCGGCTGGCCTGATCGCGACATTTGCCGGGCTGCAGGCATTCAATTAATTCTGCCTTTCTTTTCTATATATTTTAATTACCCCCAGGGACCTGGGATTCTGCAGAAGGCTGCTTTTGGCCTGCGGAGCGGAGGGCAGACGTCGCTCCTCGGAGCGTTGGGCCGGTTGGCCTCACGTGACTCACGGGCAGGATGCGAGGGAGAGAACTGGGAGAGGCTGGACCGCCAGGGAAACCGGTTGTCAGGTTGACATCGTAAAGGGGTTTTCTTGGTTCTTTATTCCTGATAAATAGCGTCGGTGTTTGGTGTTCGTAAGAGACCAGAAATAGCAGCCCTGTTCCACAGATAAAAACATAGAGGAGTTCCCCTTTTGGGCGCAGAAATGAAATTTCAGAAATGAATTTTTCAGAAATGAAAAAAAATTTTTTTTTTTTTTTTTACTTGGGTCATCCACTTATTGCCATTTTGGTTTCTTGACCGCCAGACGGCCCATCCCGCTGAGGCAGTACACAGTGGACATGCTTCTGAAATGACTTTTTGTGCCTGAGCACTAACCAGTGAGCCTGCGGGACGTCGTCATAACCTGTGGGGCAGGCTTGCCGGGGTGGCGCAGAGTCTCCTTATCAGGCTCTGTCTCATGGGCCGTCAGCGAAGGGAGAGGAGGACGCATTCTGTTAGAGAAGAAAGCAGCACAGTCGAGAAAGCAGAGCCGTGCAGTGGGTTACCAGAAGGTTCTCACGACCGAGCAGAGCACATCAGCACGTGCACGAGTTTCCTTCCTCGCACACGGCCTCCCTGCTTTCCTGCCGGGCCACCACAGACGTCTGCCCCTCGCCTTGTGTTCTGTTTAGCTGAGCACACTTGGGCGCAGGAGAGGTAGTACAGTGGGCAGGGCGCTTGGCTTGCATGCGGTGGACCCGGGTTCAATCCCTGCGGCCCCCCCCCCCCCCCCCAATCTGGTCCTTTGAGCCAGCCAGGAGTGTTCCTTGAGCACTTCATGGAGGAGGAGACCTAGAGTTGGGGGGGAGAAGGAGATGGAGAGGGAGAATCGGGGGCGGAGGGAGGGGATAGCAGGACAGGGGGAGAGAACAAGAGCATCTCAGATCCGCAAGGAAATTTGTGGGTTAAAAAATCTCTGTAAGGGCCAGTGGTCACTTACATGAGTGTCCATGGTTTTTTGTGGCATCTGCTGACTGGCAGTCCTAAGCAAAGTGGCGGTTGTCGACCTCTCTCCACCCGCAGGCTGCACTGATCTTGTGCTCGATCAGCTTCTATCACGCTATGTACTGATGCTTAGCACTACAGCTACATTGCATGGGACAAGAGGCTGGAGATGACAGCAGCTAGCTGTCTTTGGACCATTAACTTTGTTCTGTCTTTTGAGTATAGACAATAAATTATACAGGACCATGTGTATGTATGTATATGTCACTGTCATCCCGTTGCTCATCGATTTGTTTGAGCGGGCACCAGTAACGTCTCTCATTGTGAGACTTATTGTTACTGTTTTTGGCATATCAAATATGCCACGGGTAGCTTGCCAGGCTCTGCCGTGCGGGCGTGATACTCTCGGTAGCTTGCCGGGCTCTCCGAGAGGGGTGGAGGAATCGAACACTGTTGGCCGTGTGAAAGGCAAACCCCCTACCCACTGTGCTATCGCTTCAGCCCATATGTATATGTATACACATCAATATGTGTGTACACACATATGTATGTATATATATGTTATATCCATTTTTGTATTATGATATGGTCAGCTATTTTAGTGATTCTTATTTTTTGGTATCAGGAGGAATTCAGGTAAGTGGTGTAAAAACAAATCCACTTTTGTAAAATAACAGACATCATTTTACATCAGTAAATTGGGGAAACAAAGGGAAGAGCCTTTAATATTGTATTAAATAAAGGTGATCCCTGAATAGAATAAAATTGAACTAACATTTAACCATCTGTAGGTGATAGATTTTCACTGAAAATTGCTTTTGTAGGTTTTTTTTTTTTGTGGCTCTCAGTAAGTGGGGCATTATTTGGTTTGATTTGGTGGGTTATTTGAGGGGTTTTCTAGGGAAGCTAATTTTTTTCATGTGAATTTATGGTAACAGTCTCTTTAAATGAGACCTCACCTTAAAAAGAAAACTCTACAAAACCATACCAGTTAGTAACGATCAACCTTAAGATAATACCTATTGTAGTATTTTTAATGGTTGAGTATCATTAGACAAACTTGAAAATTCTTACTAAATAGAAATATTCTTACTCATTTGTGCATTATTGATATTTACAAGAAAGTTATCTTAACAAATCCCTTGATGAAGGCAGGTGTATGTTACCCCGGTCAAGGCAGGTTATCTCTAGGTTCAAATTATGAGACTTATCTCTGAGGTCACAAAAGTCTGTAGACCCAGGGAAAGCTAAGTCCCGGTGCCGAGTGGCCCATGCTGGTTTATTTGGAATCCAGGCAGTGTTGTTTATATTGAGATACTTGACCTGGAGTTGAATCATCCTAACAGGGGACTTTTTAAATTTTTCATTTCCAAAAAATGTTTTGATAATGCAGTCTCTCTTCAGGTGTGACCTTTGAAAGGTAGGACCCCGAACTTTCAAGTGGATCATTTAATATTAAACACTTCTCAGCTTGTTTATTTGGATTGCTCTGAGGGACTCTTCCTTCCCTGTCGTGGCCAAGTTAGGTTTACTCTGCCACGAACCGTGCAGCTTTAAGTTTTGTAGTAATATCTGTGCTCTGCAGGATTTCTGGGCGTGTCATCATTCAAGGGCTAATGCCTCATTCTTTTCCCACCTGAAAGCATAAAGGATTTTACAGGTGACTGAGATTCGCAAGTTGACGGTAGTATATTAATTCCAAGTTGGCAGGTAAAGCTGGAAGTTGGGGGATGGCTCAAGGGTACACTGTACGCTTCTCGTGCGGGAGCTCTGAATTAGATCACCGATCACCAGCACTGTATGGTCACTCAGGCACCAATAGGTGTATTTGCGCCAATCCCAGCGCTCTGGCAGCACAAGTAAAACCAGATACCTTTTCAGTTAATTAAAAAAACAAAACAAGAAGCAGCTGGATACAAACCGAACTTGTATGACCTCAGCAAGTATTAGAGAATAGTGTTGTCAGTCATCAAGAATATTTCCTCATAAACCCCTGAATCATGTTAAAATTGAAAAGGACTGATAAACTTTGAGGGGGTTTTTCTCCCCCTCTTTCCGCCCCCCCACCTTCCATGAAAATGAAATGTGAAAGTGGTTTTGCAGTCATTCTGCCATCCCTCAAATGTTGGTTTGACAGCAAACCACTTGCAAGCGCTGTATGCTGAAGGCATTGTTGGTGCCCAGTTCATGTTTAGTAATAACATTATTTGGGGTTGAAATGCTCCTGGTACACCAAGGTTAAGGCCAGTGCTCTTAGGAGAAGGGTGATTGGCATTTTAATCAGTGCAAATGCTCAGAACCTTTCTTCCAATGACTGTATTTCCCCTTGTTCAGATTGTCCTGCCCGGGGTTCAGCCCCGACTCAGAGGGAAGAGCTCCGTCTTCTGAAGGCCCATTTCAGAATGATGCTCTCTTTGGAGTTCAGTGATTTTCCCTTATGCACAGCTCGTTGAATTTCCTTCTGATTTACAAGCTCCAATGAAGGCTGGGCTGAAACTGGTAATTTGGACGTTTCAATGCCAAAGTCCTTGTCATTTTGCTTTGTGCTTAAATCTAAAGGAGTTATCAGGAAGCGTTCTTAATTCGCTCCATTTAGTAGTCGTCATTTGTTGGGATCTAGGTAGATTGCAGGATTGCCCTTAAGAAAATGTCGCTGCAGTTGGGATTTATTTGGTCATCGCTTGCTTGAGTCCTCTTTCATGCCATCACATTGGCATTTCATTGACAATCTTCTCGAAATTGCAGTGGCCTCAGATTGAGCTTTAACTTCTAGTTTATTTTGACATGGCTGACCCCTGGGACAGTATGCAGGTAATTTTTTTTATCATAAATTAGCAGTTTTCTGCTAATTTGGATCCTGTGGGCCAGACTTGATGAGTTAGGATTTCATTGTAGTGCGGTGGTGTCTTGGTGCCATTTATTTTTGCATTGTAGATTAAACTGGGGATATTGGTGCCCCCGACTCTAGGTGTCAGGCCCACTGCAGACCACCAGAGCTTCCTCAAGCCACAGTACTGTTGATGCTTCTTCTTGGACTGGCTCACATTGACCAGTGAGGAAGAATGAACACTGTTTCACCCAGAGTGTGGCTGTAGTTCCAGGGCTCTCCATGGCATCACTTGATGGTGTTGTTGGGTTTTCTGTAGACTTGGCCTTTCTTGCTGCTCTCTTCTGCCTCCTTTACTGGTATGAAAGCAGGATGTAGTCGACACCCATGTAGGTAGAACCTCACAAACCCAATTCAACCCAGGAAGGGTTTTTTTTGCTTTTGAGTCACACTCGGCAATGCACAGGGGTTACTCCTGGCTCTGCACTCAGGAATTGCCCCTGGCGGTGCTCAGGGGACCATATGGGATGCTGGGAATCGAACCCAGGTCGGCCGTGTGCAAGGCAAACACCCTACCCACCATGCTATTGCTCCAGTTCCAACCCAGGAAGTTCTTAACAAACACCCTTCATGCTAAGTTTTGTCTCAGAATCAGTTTGGGTGGATCCCAGGATCCCAACTTGGAAGTTGGGAGGAGAGAGACGATGTGATAGCATTTGGGTGTTTTCTTATTGATAATAAGATCCTATTGAGATGATACGGGTATGAGAGGAACAGACTGAAAGCATTGGTCATGTTTGGTCTGGCATCAGGGATCGTTCTCAGGGAAGAAGTGAACATTACGAGAGAGCACATGGCACGAGTTATTAGATACGAGTGGAATCAGAGGGTGGAAATGGAGCCTTGCCAGCTACAGTTGTGTGGTCTTGGGAAACTGTTTAGCTCCTTTAAGCCTTAGCTTTCTGGTCTATAAAGTGAGGAATTAATGTAGATAAGTACGGCTATTGAGGGGATTAAATAGGATGTCAGGCATGTATCTGGTGCTAAGTGATGCATGTTCCTTTGAAATGATGTAGAAGTCACATTTTCATCGCTGCTGACGTACATATGTGTACGTACACACAATGCACAGACACATAACGCCCACATACATCTTCTGCACACAAAGTTTTCTCTTTACTTGAGCCTTTCTGGCTTTGCCTGCCTGCCTGCCTGCCTGCCTGCCTCCCTCCCTCCCTCCCTCCCTCCCTCATCTGGTGGTGCTCAATGCTTACTCCTGGCTCTGCTCAGGGATCCCTCCTGGCTGTGCTAACCATACCGGGTGCCAGGATCCAACGCAGGTTGACTGTGTGCAAAGCGAACGCCCTACTTGCTGTTCCATCTCTCTGCCCCTTGCCTTCCAGACCTTCTCTGTATAACAGTCAAGTTTTCCCCCATTAGGCTGCCTCCCTCTCTTCTCCTACACTTCTGTTCTCATGAGACACATGACAGGCCAGAAAAGTTCATGCCCTTTGTGGCTCTTTGCCAGTGGACGTGCTGGTCACTCCTGCAGACAGGCCTCTTGTCTCTATTCTGCCTGGTTTCTTATCCAACCATCAGAGTTTCCATTGATATAACTTCATCATCATCATCATCATCATCATCATCATCATCATCATCATCATCATCGTCATCATCATCATCATCCCATCGATCATCGAATTTCTCAAGTGGTCTCAGTAACGTCTCCGTTCATCCTAGCCCTGAGATTTTAGAAGCCTGTCTTTACTTGTCCTTCCCAGTGATGCTGCATTGGAGGCTCTTTCGGGGTCAGGGGAATGAGATCCATTATTGTTACTGGTTTTGGCATATGAATACGCTACGGGGAGCTTGCCAGGCTCTTCCATGCGGGCAGGAAACTCTGTAGCTTGCCAGGTTCTCTGAGAGGGAGAACTAGGCTATAGCGTGCTTCCGGGAGCTTGGTTTTATAGTCTCTGGATGTTATTGATATAACTTATTCCTTTAAAATAATGCTTTGCTTCTTGGTCTGCAGCGGGAACGTCTTTTCAGTTTTTGAGACTTGAACTCTGGGTGATTAGGGACTTTTGTGTAGCCATCTTTGCTGTGACTCTCGGGCCCAGGCTGTGTTCAGACCGGATTTGTCAGCAGACAGGATGGTGTTTCTGTTGAGTCTGTGCAGGACTCTCTGTTGGATCAGCTTTGGCCAAACAGTCCCAAGTTGCGCTAACTTGAGGGCAGCCTTGAGAGGGCTTGCACATTATGCTGTGTGCTGCTGAGAGGTATGCACAGCGCACCTGTGTTGTGTCAGCTCTTCCTCTGGCAGGTTGACTGTGCACAGTGATGACTTGTAACCCCGGATCTGGGTTATTAGAAGGCCCCTCTTAATCGTCTGAACGCTGTGGCTCCAGAATGCCTTGGCAATTGGTCGATTCCTGTTCTAAGAAACTTGGCATTGGAAGAAATCTACACATACTCTACCTGATGACTAGTCCTTGAATCAGCTTTCTTTGAAAATCCACCTTCGACAGACATCGGGCCCTCACAGATCTAGGAGGTATTTATTCCTCTATTATATGTTTGCAGAACTATAGAGACGCATGAGGCTGCACACTCAGGACATTACAGAGTTTATTCTGTATTTTCTCCCGTTAAGAGCATTCTTCCCATGGCTTCTGCGAAATTATCACACAGTTTAGTATTTATACAGTAATAGTGGTATACCACCCATTTATAGCTGGGCTTTTAAGGATAATGCAGTTCCCATGCAAGGATGTTATACTGTATTTCTGTCTGTTTTATATATTTAATTTTATGTAGTATATCCTTAAAAAATTGTGGGTTTTTTTTTTTTTGTTCATTTGTTTAAACATTTTGTTTTGTTGAGCAGAATCTGGCTGTGCTCAGGGCTTACTCCTGGCTCTGTGCTCAGGGGTTGAGAATCTGGATCTGCCACATGCAAAGCTTGACTCACTGTGCTATCTCTCAGGGATCACTTTTGGTGGCTCTTAGAGGATTATATGCCCACTTGTGGTGCCGGAAATTGAACCCATGTTTACTGCATGCAAGGCAAGTGGGCCTTCCCATCCCCCGTCCCATTATTATATCTCTGGCCCTTGTGTAGTGATATTTAAGATGATCTTCTTTTCTTAATTTTCAGCCTTTCACTATACTTTTGATTTTTGTCTGAGAAATCATTGGTGATTATAAAATAAGTAATTCAAGTGTGAAAGTTGCAAATTAATTACTAATTGGTGGGGCTAAGCTTCAATCTGAAAATAGCCACTAGCTCTAGGTATGTTTATTATGTACTATCTAAATAAAAAAAAATTGATATAAATAGCCACCTCTCTACCTCTCTCATATCATATAGGAAATTTAATTTCTTATGAATTAATGTCTGAAGATGGAAAGCAAAGCTCTGACACTCACAACAAAGATCTCACACACATTTGTATTTCCATGATACTGTGATAGGGAACAGTTCCTTAAGCAAGGCACAAATCACAAGCCCTGAAGGAAAAGACACCTCTTTGAAACTTATCAGTTGCACCCTATGGCTCCAGAATGTTTTGGTACGTGACAACTTTCTGTTTGAATACATTAATATAGAAATCTTCAACATATTGAAATACATTAAAAAAATATCAAAAGGAAAAGTAAAGTTCAAAAGATCATAGATTGCAAGAACAGGACTGCAGACCTTCTCAGCGGCCATAGGTCAGAGTCCTGAGTTTGGAAGAAGTTACGTGAATCACTTAGAACAAGGAAAAGCATTCAATTAAAAAATGGGAAAAAAGATGTGACTAGGCAAGTCACAAAGAAAGAAAACTGGCCAGTTATGAAAGACGCTGAATCACATTATTAACCAGAAAATTGAAATAAAACCCCAGTGAGATTCCATTTTATAACTATTGATTGGCAAAGTCCTAGTGTGCCGGAGAACACCAGGAGTTGGAAAGGACAAGAAGAAACAGGAACTCATGCATATGGCTTAGGAGAATAGATGGCTGAGTAGTTGATGCAGGAATATGCAAGTATCTGGTGCAGTTGAAGACTGCATATTATTCTAAAGCTCTTCGGCTCTTAGGGGTTTGTCTCGACCAGTTGTCTTGCATACAAAACATGGAAATGTGCAGGAAGAAAATATAGGGGAATTGATAAATGCAGTGCAACTACCCCCTTCTTGGCCCCTTCCACTGGAGCTGTTAAACTAGTGGTGCATATATCCATACGGATAAATTTCAGATACATACTACCAAAGGCTTGAATTGTGGGTGCATAGAATGTATGTGTGTTAATATGATTACAGCTGCTTTTAATTCTTATCACACATATATATGGGTATATCTTGTTCTGTCCCACCTCACACAACCACTCTCCCTTTCTCTGCCTGGATGTCTGCACAAGCTCGCCTTATTGAGATATAATTCTTATGCAAGTCATCTATTTAAACTGTCCAATTTAATTTTTTTTTTTTGGTGCTTTCACAGTTGTGCTTCGGATAAAGGGAATAACCATGGGCAGGGAAAAAGAGGGTAAAATTCAGAAAATAAATTTTTTTAAAATAATTTTTGCCCTGAGAATAAAAATGAATGGAAAGACCAGAACAGTGGCTAGAGTGATAGTCATCTTTAAATATCCTGCCTGTCTCTGTTTTAACATCGTGCAGGCCCTGGGCTTAGAACAAAACTAAGTCTGCCCCATCACCTTCCTGGTTTTCAAAGGCCTAAAATTGAGAAATAACTACTTCTCATAGGATTTTTCCTGCTTTGGGACATCCTTCCAATGCCATGGGCTCGCACTCTTTCCTCTGAGTGTCACCCCCGCCCCATCTCTGTCTCTGTCTCTGTCTCTCTCTCTGCTTATGTTCGACCATTTTTATATTGTCTTTTGCCTCCAATTTCCAGTGTCTGGAGATAAGAGCCTGCCCGTGATTACATTGGCATCAACACTCTCAGAACTTTTCGTTTCCACCCATAGAAACTGTTAGTTCCCTTCCCTCGAGTCTTGCATCCTTTCCCGCCCTAGGCACCCCTAATCTGCTGTCCCTCTCTGTAGATACTGGTGGGTGTGAGGCAGCCCCTGACTGTGGTTTTTATTTATATTTCACTGTTGGCTAATGGTATTAAACATCTCTTTAAAAATTTTTTCCCCATATGTAGATTGACTACATGCATTTTTAAAGCATACAGAACATTAGCGAGAAATGGGAAAATGGATTTTTGGATCTATTTGTATCATTGTATTCTGAAGCATAGAGGAGGGATGTAACACAAGGCAGTACATTGGCATTCCTTACGTTGCATGGCAGATGTATAGCAGTTCTGTTGTTTTCTCTGTGTGTGTGTGTGCGTGTGCATGTGTGTGCATACCTGTAAAACTCAGTATCCATGAGTGTTTAAAACATAGGGGCTAAAAGCACAGGTGTTTCTACAGGGGTTAAAAACATTTCACCCTGATTCTATCCTTGCTACTGTATATGACCTCCAGGTACCACAAGAAGTGATCCCTCAGCACCACTGGCTATGGTCCCCCCAACTTTTCTACCCATAACCCAATTTTATCTATTTATTAGCTATATATTACTATAGTTAATAGTATATTACTATAGCTGATAATATATAGCTAATAGGGCTGGAGCAATAGCAAAGTATTGTAGGGTGTTTGCCTTGCACGCGGCCGACCCGGTTCAATTCCTCCATCTCTCTCTGAGAGCCCGGCAAGCTATCGAGAGTATCCCACCCGCATGGCAGAGTCTGGCAAGCTTCCCATGGCGTATTCAATATGCCCAAAACAGTAACAAGTCTCACAATGGGGATGTTACTGGTGCCCGCTTGAGCAAATTAATGAACAGTGGGATGACAGTGCAGTGCTATATTACTATAGATATATACCTCAGAATGATACATCAGCTGGTTAGTGAAGTATTTCTCTGAGGAATAATTTAAAAAGGAAAAAAAATTTAGAAAAGGTTTTTTTTTTAATTAGTCACTGTGATATTACAAAGTTATTCATGATGTGGTTTCAGGCATACAGTATTTCAACACCAGTCCCTTCAACAGTGTCCACTTCTCTCCACCAACACCCCCTAACCCTGAATTTGCTTCCCACCCACCAGTCTGCTTCTATGAGAGAAGATTTTTGGCTTTGTTTTTAAATATGTTTTTGCAGTGTGATTTACAGTGCTGTTAGTGATAGGGTTTCATACATAACATGTTTCCACCACCTCCTCCTCCCGGTTGAATGCTTCCCTCCACCATAGACATTCTCCCCTCCCTGCCCTGTCCCCAACCCCTCAAATGGTGTGTTTCCTACTGAAAACCATGGTCTTTGAGGAATCCACTTCTCAGTGAGATTACATTTTGGTGAGAGAAGAGAAATAGGGGGATAGAGAAATATGATCTAAATATCTAGATAATTGTCATCTAATAAAACAGAGTCTCTTCCCCCCTCCCCGCCCCCGTAATCTCATCAATGGCCAAGCTCCTGGAAGCTTGCGGCCTCTACCTCTTTTAGCCTAATTCTTCCTCTCGGAGAACCTGGCAAGCTACCGAGAGTTTCCTGTCTGCACGGGAGAGCCTGGCAAACTCCCCGTGGCATATTCATATGACAAATACAGTAACAATGATGGGTCTCATTCCTCTGACCCTGAGGAGCCTTCAATGTGGCACGGTTGGGAAGGACAAGTAAAGAGACTGCTAAAATCTCGGGCCTAGGATGAATGGAGACATTACTAGGCCCTCTCAAGCAAATTTATGATCAATGGGATGACAGTGACAGTGACAATAGAACAGATACAAAGTAAGAGTTGCCAGCAATGACAAAAGGTGCGAAGAGGGAAAGAAAGTGAGTTTTAGTTACTTAAAAAAATTTGAAGTCTCATGTGACTTGATAACAGCCTCTGATGTCCTCAGGGATGACTTTGGTTTTAGAATCGAAGGAAACCAAGTTCAAGTCCAGTTGTAGGAGATAAGCAATATATGGTATATGAGAGAGCACCGTAAAACACATAAAAAAGTTTGACTGTGAATTGAAGGACAGAAATGGGGCAGTCGCGTCATAGGAAAGACACAGCTAACAACTTCTATTTCCTCTTGCACATGAACTCACACAACACTTAACTGTCATTCGGGTGAACAGGTTGGATTTAATAAGTCAGACCATGGCAACACACTCCGACTTAGAATCTGAGATTGGCTGCTTCTCTATTTTATATCAACTCTCCTTCCTCCCGCATCACCAATATTATTTGCATAGATGGTCATTTCATTTTCAACTCTGTAGCTCCCTTGAAGGAAGGAATGATGGGTTATTTATTCATCATTGTATAACTGCCAACCACAGTACTTTACATAGAGTAGAGCATAAACAGTGTATTTTAATTTTAAAGGGAAAGACTATTCAGCATGGGGAAACCTTATGGGAAACCATTAAGATGGACTGATAAAGGGTGAACTAACTTGAAATAGTGGGTAACAAACGGGGCCAGAGAGATGGAAGAGTGGATAAATGTCTTGTTTTGCATATATCCTATTTGGGTTCAGTCTCAGCCACCCCATATGTTTCCTTGAGCACCACCAGGAGTGATCCCTGAGCAAAGAGCTGGCAGTAAGCCCTGCATATAGCTGGGCATGGCTTAAAAACAGTCAGAAAACCAAAACACTTACCAAAGGGGAAAAAAAAAAAGGAATAGTGTGTAACAGAGTATATGAAACATACCTTACATGTGATTGCTGTGAGTGCACCCTTACCCCCTCCCATTTCAGATATGTGAGAAAAGATAGAATTGAGGAAAATAGTTCCACAGCACTCAGAAAGGTTGGCAGAATTAAGTTTTTAAAGAGGGAGGAATGCAAATGATGGTAGAGGAGGGCTGAAGCAATGGTCAGCATGCAAATGAGGTCCTGTGCTGATCAAGGTAGCAGACGAAGCAGGAAAGAGACCGAAGGGAATTTGGAATCTGTGGGAACAAAGAAAGAACTGGCAGGTGGCTAACTGCATTGTCTAGCAACATGGAAATCTCACTTGAATTTCAGCGTTATGAATGGTGCGGTCTGTGTGAGTATGTGATTCTGACACCTTGGAAGATGGCATTGAACAAAGGCTTGCACAATTGTGTATTACAAGGGACAGAACTCACAGGACTCCCCACCAAATATTTAGTGGCGATGCGATGATTTCCTTGGAAATGTTTGAACAGTTCCCGTATCGTGAAGTCATTCTTTTGATTCTGCTTTATCAGAGGGCAGACTCAACCTAAGAGTCCAAGTAAGACCCTGTTGCTGTGTAAGAGAGTGGATCAGCCGTGAAGGATCTCCAAATCGAGTGCCTTGTTTGGAGAGAGAGAGGGAGATGGCGCAGGGACAGGCTCAAAGAGAGGCTGGTGTGTGGAGATAGAAAGTCAGAGTGCTTGTTAAGTGAAAATCTTTTGTGATGATTATTTTCTATAAGGAAGTTTTAATTTTTTTCTTTTTCTTTGTCATTGGTTTACAGTATTAGGAAACTGGAGTGGTTTAGCATCCCACTTTCACTTATGTATTATTCTCCCTGTCCTGCCACCAAAGGTCCAGAACCATTCCCATCATCTGTCTCTTTCCCTCTCTTTGGTGACCACCACGGCTTTTACTCAACTGAGGATTTACTTTTGTTATTCTTTGAGGTCCACTTATTTGCGATAGAGATTTATATTCCATATATCTGAATGAAACCATCTCATAATTATCTTTCGCTTCTTATTTCACTTAGCATAATCAAACTCAGGTTCTGTCCGTTTTGTCACAAAAGGCTTGATTTTGTCTTACTTAAGTGATAATTTGATCCTATTACATATACAGAGATCACAGCTTCTTCATCCAGTCATCTATCATTGATCATTTAGGTGCATTCCTTGTTTTCATTTTTGTGAATAGAGTACAGGCGTGCAGATAACCTTTTGAATTAAAACGTGTTCATATTCTTTGGGTAAATGTCTAGGAGTGTTATCATAGAATTATATGGAATTTCCACTTTCATTAAAAAACATTTTTTTAACACTTTAATGGTTTAATGATCAAAAAGGTTGTTGTGGTCAGAAAAAAATCTAGGTTGTTAAGAATAGAAAAAGATAGTCTAAAATAAGTTCAAGAAACATCGGATGGTAGTTAAAACCAGGACGGAGTTCAAGATCTAATACAGGGGTCAAAGTGAATGATTGTACAGTGGTAAGGCACTTAACCCCCTTTGGACTAGGGTTCAACTGCCACACTTCACAGAGTCCCCCAGACACAGCTAGCGGTGAACCCTGAGTGCTGGGCCAGTTGTAAGCCTTGAGGACCACTGGGTAGGACTTCCCCTAAAAAAATAAAATCTAAAACAGTGGGGTGGATATCCCACTGTTACAACCTTTTCCTCCCTCTCCTCTCCGGACACTAACAATGTGGTGTTATCTGCTACTTTTCTTATGTGTAGGGATCCTCACGGATTCATCTCATCACTGACTGTGGCTCTGAATATTTTTCACTGTCGTCTAAAATTAGCATCTCTGAAATAAAAACCAAGGAGTTTGAAATTTATTTGTGGTTTGTACATATCAGATACATTTGTTATTAATATCAAAATACATTTTCAGATTTTGTGTCCTTTTGATGGGCATTAGTCAATAGATGAATTTTATGTTGACCCACTTATATGCAAATTTCATGACTTCATGCTTTCTAATCATTGCATAGTATTCCATTGTGTAGATGTACCAAAGTTTTTTTAGCCAGTCATCTGTTCTTGGGCATTTGGTTTTTTTCCAGATTCTGGCTATTGTAAACTGTGCTGCGATAAATAAATTAAAAAAAAATAGATGAATTTTAGAGTTTGAGTGCAGGTCATAGTACTAATATCAACTCCACTCACCCTCTTTTTTATTTTTTTTGCTTTTTTGGTCACATCCGGCGATGCACAGGGGTTACTCCTGGCTCATGCACTCAGGAACCACTCCTGGCGGTGGTTGGGGGACCGTATGGTATGCTGGGAATCAATCTGGGTCAGTTTCATGCAAGGCAAACGCCCTACCTGCTGTACTATCACTCAGCCTCTCCTCTCACCCTCTTGAATCAAAAAAGTAATATTTAGTTTTTGCTAAAAAAAAAAAAAAGTAGATCAAAACAGACTTCTCTGCTTTTAATACACTTATTAGCAGAAAGAACATAATAAATTGGTGTTTCAGACTTAATCTTTTCAGAAAGAGAATGTTATCAAACCTATTATAAAGCCCAGGACAAGAGGCAGCTAATTAGAATTCAGATATTTATCTGTTTCTTGGCTAAGTGCTTAATATGTGCTGGCTCTATGTGATCTTGTGGATCCTAAATGCAACAGGTTTTTCTTTTATTTTGTTTTGAATGTGGTATATCAGTGCTCAGAAATTCATTGTTTGTTACTGTGGTTTCTCGTTTCCTTTTTTTTTTTCATTAGTTTGGATATCACTAGTTTATTATAAAAGAGACATGGACATTATTTACTGGATGAAAGATTTCAGAACTTCAGTGGAATGGGCAGCCTCATGGGATGCCAGTTCAGTAGTGGTATTTCAATCTCCATACTTTCCAAGAGTGTCACTGTCTCTAAGCAAGAAATAATCCTTGTCACCTAGAACCGCTTTGCTGCCTCCGCATTCTGGTAGAAGTACTCGGTCTCCAACTTTTGCAGTAACTGGCCGAATCTCTCCGCCCTTCCCTTTTGAGCCCGATCCAACAGCAACCACCGTGGCTTGCAACACCTTTCCTTGAGATTTCTTAGGAAGCATAATGCCTCCTTTGGCTACAGTTTCAGCTGCACTTCTCTCAACTAATACCTGGTCAAAGAGCGCAAGAAATTTTCTAAATGCTTGTCCTGCCATGACGCCAACTGCCGCTCTCCCGAGCTCTGCACTCACGCCGCCGAATGGAGAGCCCTGAAGCCCCTCTCGTTTCCTTTGACCATGAAAGGAATGAAAAAAGTTATAGGTTGGCTCTTAAGTTTGGCCATTTTTTTTTTTCTTGCCGTGATTGTGTGTTCATTCCTGGAGCATAGTCAGACTCCTCTTTTTTCATTGTCCTGCTCAGATACTACTACCTTAAAGTTAATATTCAGGGAAAACAGTGTCTTAGAAACCACTAATGTATAGTAGAATGTCCGTCACAGACATAGTTTGGAAAAGTGCTGGCAAGCAGAGGTGGATTAGTACATTGTACATTGATTTTCTTTAGGTGGGTCCCAGATCTTTTAAGAACCACAAGATAACATCCTGGCAAAACTATTTCTAACCATTCAGGCGCCTCTGGAGGTTCTGTAAGCACCCTTCACATCTGGGGTCCTGCCATTTCCCTTTCCCTCCTATTTCTTAAATTATTAAAGATACTCTTTGCTCTTAACTACCTTTGAGGGTTCCTGTCAGAACTCTGTTGTCAGAAGCTGTCTTGACAAACAGAATGTTGATGAATATAATCTGGGTCTGGGTGACCACTGTAATTGGTGGGTCAGCTATTTTGCTGTTGGCCCTTTGGCAGTTTTTAGGATGTGCTAAAGCTCTGATGCCTGACAAGCACCAGAATTTCAATTAAAAACGGAAACGGTGGATGCTGAAAGGGAGATGGAAGAATGTGGAATATTTCCAGCCTTGTGTTAAAGGTCATCCTGGACCATGTTTAGGAGCAAGAGGTTCAGTGGGATCTTCCTGGCATGAGTGAATTCAAAGCATGTTTTGCAGCAGAAAACAGGAGGTTTTCAACGCAAAGCACCATTTCAATCAGTAGGTGTGTGGGCAGAAGGAGACAGTATTGGAGAAGTGATTTCAAGGGGTGGTTTCGGGGGCTGGAGCAATAGTACAGAGGGCAGGGTGTTTATCTTGTCTGTGACCTACCCGGGTTCGAGCCCCAGCATTCTCTATGGTCCCCTGAGTACCACCAGGAGTGATTCCTGAGTGCAGAGCCAGGAGTATTGCAAGTATTGCAGGGTGTGACCCCCAAAAGCCAAAAAACCCCACCAAATACAAAACCCTAAAGGAGTGGTTTCAGCATGATGAGTGAGAGTTTGTGGGGGAGTGGATTGCCAGTGCAGGGGCAGACTTGTTGACATCTGATCAGTGGGACAGGGGTAAAACCAAGGAAGAGGAAAGATTCATGGTACCAAGCAGATTAAGGACCTATTTCCATCAACACAAATGCTCCACTTCCACCAAAGTGGTCTTCACCCTGGAATGGGTTAAACACATGCCACACGGGAATCCGCAGTGGAGATAATTACACATTCTCTAATGTTTGGATGAGAAGGGAATTCAGAGGCGAGGCCCAAATCTGGAGGAAGTAAGACTAGGAAGGTCGCCAGCCAGGGTCCAGCCATAGCCATCCTCAGGCATTGATGCCCTCGCCTGCCGGCCAGGAGTATTCGCTTTGTGTCTTAAGGTGAGTGTAGTTGACCTGGCAGCTGGAAAAGTCAGCCCAAAGGGAAATCTATGTGTGTGTGTGCTCCGAGTATGTATATATGTATGTATGTATGTATGCATGTACGCATGTATGTATGCATGCATGTATGCATGCATGTATGTATGTATGACTGTGTGAGTAGGCGGTCTGTTCAAAGTAGGTCTCACCTGTGCACCAATCCAGATGTACTCGGTTTGCTTCCTGTGGCTGCCTTACGTGCAGGAGGAATCAGCACCTTTCTCACCCCACCCCCACCCCTGAAATGGGCTTTGCCCCACGCTGCAGTCAAGGCCGGGAGAGCTTACTTCCAGCCTCTTCATTACCAGCCCATGTCCCTGCTCCTTCTGATCTCCTAGCTTGGGAGCGCTCTCCTCTGGCGTCCGGCTTCTTCCCGTTTCCTCCTGGCTCTTCCTGGTCCTAGCTGCATTTGCCTTTGAGCGCTTAGTTCTCAGTCCATTTAATAACCCCCTGATTTTTAGCTGATTTCTTTTTACAGCCAATTTGGTTTCTTCATTCATTAAATAGTTACTGAAAATTTTAGTTTTTTCGGAGTGCTCAAGAGGCAAGATGAAGAAATATGATCATCGACAGTCTTTCGTACAAAAAATGAACTTGGAGCAATAGCACACTGGATAGAGCATTCACCTTGCACATGGTCAGCCCGGGTTTGATTCCTTCGCCCCTCTTGGAGAGCCCAGCAAGCTACCGAGAGTATGGAGCCCGCATGGCAGAGCCTGGCAAGCTACCCTTGGCGTATTCAATCTGCCAAAAACAGTAGCAACCAGTCTCACAATGAGACGTTACTGGTGCCCGCTCGAGCAAATCGATGAGCAATGGGAGGACAATGACAGTGACAGACAGCACCGTGTTTTTGCCCATAACTGGTGGTGTGGGACCTGTCGTTTTTGCTCTGAGCAATGCAGGCAGGTCACACAATGTGACCACGTTTCCCGTTCATTACTAAAGTAGGTGATAGTTGTTACAATGATAGTGGCAAACCCAAGCCAAATGATGTTCAGAGCAGACACATGTTTGAGAATAACCTCCTCCTTCAAGTTTATTTATCCTCCTAAGAGGGCGGAGTCACGCTTAGCTGAGGGAGATCCGAGCATTTCCATTTTCTAAAGTTGATCTGGATCTGGGAAGTTTTGTGTTCCTTTTGGTCTGCATTGTATATAAAAGGTCCCGCATAAAGAACTACTTATTATATACTATAAAGAGCACTTCATATAAGAGTTCTGTGTTTCCCGTAGCTTGCCTCGTACAATGAAATGGGTGTTTATATGCCTTATGCTGCGTTGGAAAATGGGTGCTTTAATTAGATGGAACACGAGGAATTATAGTCAAATTGCATGGGGCTGGTTTTAGAACCATGTCTTCTTAGCACACAGGTTATGTAGGTTGCATATTTTATGCCTCATGTAGCTCTTCAGTTTGACCCAGTTCAGAGTGACAGTCAGCATTCATTTGAAATGGATGTTGATGGAGAAACCCCTGCAATTTACAAGCAATTTTAGACTAGGAATTTCCTTCTTTTTTAATATAGAAAAAAAATGTCTGTGAGTGTAACATTTTATTTTTAATTTTAATTAAAAAAAATATTTGGGGGCCTCACCTGGCAGTGCTTGAGGGCTACACCTGGTTTTATGCCTCAGAAGTGACCTCTGGTAGTGTTTGACAAACCATCTGTGGAATTTGAACCCGGGTTGGCAAGAGGCAAGGCGAGTAAGTGCCTTAATCCCCTTAAGATTTCTTTGGACCTTGAAGTAATTTTATAGAATTATGTGAAATTTTACCTTATAAAGAAATTGTGGGACATGCTAATGGTTTAAAGAGAGATTTAAGAAAATAATTAGTCTTATTTTCAAAGTATCATTTAGGGAAAGTAATAGAATTAATGGAGTATTAAGATGATGAGCTAGATAATTTTCAAGTGAGAATTCTTTCAGTTTGATTCTAGAGTTGTTCTAGAGACATTATAAAACAGAGGCGTAAAAGTGCAAGTAAAAGGAATACTGATTTAGAAACTCCGTCTCACCAACTTCTCTTCCCTTAGCCAAGCCACTGAGAATTTCTCTTCATAGCCCTTCATCTTACCTTCTTCAAGGTAATCGTGGCTTGCACAGGGCGGATGCATACACATGTACTTGAGCATCCGTGCATCTTTGTCAGTTTCTTCCCAGCTGGGCTTTAAGCCCATTAAGAAAGAGAACCAAGTCTTACATATAACCATGCTGCCCAGGTTCAAATCCTTGGTACCACATATGGTCCCTTGGGCATCCCCAGGAGTTACTCCTGAGCACAAAGCCAAAATTAGCCATCAAGCACCAATAACTAGTGCACAAAACCAATCCCGTTGATTCCCCATCATAATAGAGAAAGAGATAGAGAGATAGATATAGAGAGAGGGGAGAGAAAGAGAGAGAGAGAGAGAGAGAGAGAGACATATGATTCATGACCTTATTGTCTCTGTGTACCTTGTTCTTGGCACTGTCCTTAGACATAGCAGGCACTGGGTAATTACTGAATCAACCGGTGGATATTTATTATTTATCCACCTAACCCTGCACTCTATCACTATTATTAATTCAGAAATATTTGTAAGTAAACTCATTTTTTACGCTCTTACGATACTGCATATTTGACGTGAGGTTTAGCATGATAGATAAGGTCAGTTAAATAATCCATTTAGATTGGAATCCGTTTGACTCTTGTTTCCAAATATCTGTTGGAAGATAACCCTAAACATAAGGAAAGACGAGGAGAAAAAGAGGCAAACAGGGGGACTATTGATCATCTTTAACCCCTGACTCCACAAAGGATGACTCGAGAATCCCTTGGGACGAAGCTTCTGGAACACCAGTTGTCCAGTGTGCATGCCCTGAAGCCGTGGTTCTCCTAACAGCCAACTCCCTCTGTGGGGACGAGCACTCCCGGAGAGGGGAAAGCCCATATCGGGATGCCCTGGACAGAAGGGGGTGTGCTCCGTGGACCGCAGTGATGGGTCTGCAGGGGGAGGAGCTTTCAGGATGGGCAGCCCGAGCAGCTGGGAAAGGCGCAGGGGTGACGGGGAGAGAAGTTGAGGTTGTGGCTCAGTCATCATCCCTCTTCTCCGAACTGTTTCCCTCTCTTGGTGACGGTACTTTGGGCACAGGTCTAGCCCCAGTCACCTGTCGCCCTGACCATCTGGTTCGTCAAGGTGTCGTTGAGTTCAGCCATGGCTTGTGCCACCTTCACTTTCAAGTTGGTGGCACCAGGCCCAGTGGGGGGTCCACGGCTGGGATCGCCACGGAAGCGGCGCAGTGTGTTATGCCTGCAGATGGCTCTGAATCTGTCAAGGAAAGAGCAAGATAAATATTTTCTTATAAATATAAAAGGAAGAGTTAAACACTCATTGTTTAGAAACCAAGCTGATAAGCATATTACATTGTCTGAGGCCCCCGAAATAAGCAAATTAATTGCATGCAAGTAACTGTTGCTCATGACGTGTGGGATAATAATAGTATCTGTTTGGATGTTTATGGTAAGTATTTACATGGCCCAATTTTCTGCTAATTTTCCTGTGGAAAGTGATAAATATTTGGTTCTTTTTGCCTTTCTCGCAGAAATACCATATGTATTGCAGTTGTGAAAACCATTTCTTTGTTTTGCTGTCGTTGCCTTCCCAAGGGGAAATTCTGACGAGTATGTTTGTGTATATGGTGAAGATAGAGCCATTAATTTTATGGAGGTGTTTTATCTGCCTGAAACAAATGGCCAGCCTCTTCATCACTGTGTAAAGCAGAGGTCCTTGTTATTGAATGGAGTGATCAGCGTACATGTGCTGCAGTCCGGATTGACTTTTCTGTTAATCTTCTTCATGTATATCTTTTGATGTCAGTGCTCAGTGCACTTCAGACTTTGCTTCTCTCAAGGCAACACGGGGAATTGAGTAGTTTCTATTGACCCTGTGATCCATGGCAGATAGTCTCAGCTTTTCCCACTGATGAGTGATCAGGCTTTTTGATGCTCCTAAGAAACCTTTGTATCCTGTAACGACGTCGGATGCACCAGAGTGTGCCTATATCTGATGAGTTTTGCGCTCTCTCTCTCTCTCTCTCTCTCTCTCTCTCTCTCTCTCTCTCTCTCTTTCTCGACTCTATGATTGTGGGTACTACTCGGGCAATGCGTCAGAGGCCACAGAAGCTTGAGAACATTCTTGTCTGTATGTTGGATTTTGGAGCACACTTGGTGGTGCTCAGGGGAAAGTATGTGATGCTGGGGATTGAACCTAGGTTGACTGCATGTAAGGCAAGTGCCCTCCCAGTCCTGTTATCTCTCTGATCCTAGGGAACATTTTGGTTGGGAAGTAATTGCTTCTATGTCTAGCCTTCCAGATTGGGCTTATCATCTGAATACTCGTTTCCACTAAGTTTTTGTTTCATTTGTTTGCTCTGGATACATCGGTTTGCAGGCGTTTTGTTCACTTTGTGCATTTTCAGCAGCAACCCTGACATTTTCATGTCTTATGACTTGCCAATCACCAGGCGTAATCACAGACTGTATGTAAAACAGGAAGTAGAATGGAAATGGACTTTTGTTTAAATTTTTGGGTAGGATTAGACTCCTGACATCTAATGATAAAAGAAAATAGCATTTTGTTTGTTGGGTTTGGTTTGCATCAGTTGCTCTCTGGCCTCATTTTGCCATCTGGAGCTTATATGTTTCTTTGGGTTCAGGGGTCCATGGAGGTGACACAGAAAGTTCGAACCACCGAACTCCGAGAATGAACCTCTTGCTTTTTGGAACTCTGTTAGTCCTTTTTTATCAGTTGCCCTGCTCGGAGTCTAGAGTTCGGAAGGTCACTTGCAAATCTTTCTATGCTGTTTCTGTAAGATGGGGGTGGTGTGTCTCCCCTCCCCCACCCCGTCAAAAGGTTGGATGCCCACTATTCGCTGTTCTTTTTAGATCGAGATTCCCAGACAGAGAAATTATACTGTCTTTTAATTCTCCCGATTAACAAAAGGGAAAACGAACCCACTGGTAGAATTTTGAGGAGAGAATCAATTTCCCTTATTACAGAAGAGGATGAGAGACATAACTACCATGTGTTTGCAAATTATTTGCTTTCGTCTGTGATGCTTTCAGGAGTTTGAGAAATAGGGTATTTAACTTCTCAACTTCTGACTGATAGGATCACGGTAAAAGTGCTCCAGCCTAATGGAAGCTTAAAATGCAGCTCTCGGGATGGCTGGATCTCACTTGACAGTGATTTGTCTGTCGACGGATTATTAAACCTCAGCATAGAGAATGTCCTGATTTAAGATTTTCCAATTTTGTCCCCCCCCCGCCCCCCTCCTCCCCCCGATGTGTCGGGAGATCAGTCTCCGTTGTCTTGGGGAGTCACATGTGAATTTCCCTCCTCCAGGTCAGGTTCCTGCTGGGGCCAACCTTACCGAGCTCCCAGAAGTTCTTTCCTTCCTCGATTTCCCATTAGAGATTGACTAACACCTCTTTCATTCCAGGCACATTTCTTTGTCAATATCTAAGTGTTGTGTTGTTATTGCAACTACCACTGAAATGTGTCCTAAGCTGGCAGGCGTGGCCTAGAGTAGTGGTGATACTCAGTGCTGACATCTCACTGTATTTCCATGCAGGTTCTCTTGCAGTGCTTCGGGAAATTTCTTGAGGTGCTCTAGGTTTGTCTGGGGATGCACACAGTCCATGTTTTAAAAAAATGGGCCATGTAGTGTTTACTAAGTGGGGAACATTGAATCGTTGTGGTTGAAAGACTTCTTTAATATATTCTCCAGGCTCCTTTTGCATTTTTTAAATCATTCTACATTCCTCACCAGTGTGCTACTGATTGGTGCTTATTGTTTATTTTTATTTATTTTTTGTTTTGAACTGAGTTATCCTAGGGGTTAAAGAGTTGTCCATAAAATTGGTCACAATAAATACCATCACTTCTTCATTCTTTATCATCTCTCCTTTTTTGATGGATTAAAAGCTCCCTTGGAAATAATTGCTAGGCAAACATGTGTATCCTAATGTCCTAATCTGCTAAATCAAGAGCTGATTCTATGGAGATGGTAGAGATTTAAGGGCGTTGGAAAGATTTCAGAGGCAGGGAAAAGTGTTAAGCAATACATTAGAACTTGTGTCTAGGAACTGACGGTAAGTAACAATATGAAATAAAAATCCATTGGCGGGGATGGAGGAAGAGATGGCTCAAAGGCTGGCGTGCTTGCCAGAGCCTCTGCTTCAGTCTTTGGCAGTTTTTGGTTCCCTGAGCACTGGTTGGAGCAGCTGGGTGTGGGTCTTTCTTTCACAAAGCAAAGGGCTGCATTGTTGAAGAGGTATATTGAATAAACTGTGAAATTTGTAGATACTTGCTTTAGTAAGTACATGGCCCTAGGAATATGAAGCCTTATAATAGAACATTAAAGAATGGATTGACAGAAACTGGGTTTTCCTTAATCAGTCTTCATGTTGCTTACCTTGGACCTAAAATAATATGCCAAGTATAAAATTTGCTTTGAAGTCATTTACTTGTATCACTTGTCATCCTGTTGATCTTCGATTTGCTCGAGTGGGCACTAGTAACGTCTCCATTCGTCCCTGTCTTGTGCTAGAGTAGCCCAGTGGTATCTGCTTGCTCCAGGAACACGAAGACCCTCAAAGCCTGCAGATTCATTTATTTGAAGTCATTACCTGAATATCTGCACTATTTCTCTACAATGCCTTTTGCTTTCTGTGTGAAGATGCCATTTTCAAAGATCTGCTAAGTGCCATTTCAGTTCATATTAGGGCCATCATTTTTCATATGGCTTTTGTTTTTAATATTTCATGATTTTGAAAGTTGAGAGATAATTCACACACCATAAAGTTCACATTTGGTACATGTACACCAGGGAATACTTGGCTATAAGAAAAGATGAAGTCGGATTTAGAGAGTATCATGCTGAGTGAAGTTAGGAGGGGGAACGAATACAGAATGAGCGCTCACATATGAGGCGTGTAAAGAGATATCAAAAGGGAATAACCAGTGGCCAAAGGAAACAGAACCAGAGGTGAGAACTGGTCTGCAGAAATGAGCCATTGCGGGGTGGGGGCGGGGTGGCCCTGGAGAGGGTAGGTTGAGGGGGGCACTCTGCCAGAGGGTGTGGAATTGGAATGTTGTCTGCCTGACACCCTATAACAGTTTAACAGTACCGTATAACAGTATAACCCTATAACAGTACCGTAACCCACAGTGCTTAAAACTCTTAAAAGTTGATGCTTTATAACTTGAGGGTTTTACATATACACTCAAGGTTGTGCATTTGCAGCTACTAATTTCTCAGCATATTCACAGCAAGTAGGGTGTTTGCCTTGCATGCCGCCGACCTGGGTTCGATTCCTCGTTCCTTCTCGGAGAGTCTGGCAAGCTACTGAGAGTATCCCACCCGCACAGCAGAGCCTGGCAAGCTACCCATGGTGTATTGGATATGCCAAAAACAGTAACAAGTCTCACAATGGAGATGTTATTGGTGCCCGCTCAAGCAAATCGATGAGCAATGGGATGACAGTGAAACAGTGATTCATAACCCCCAAAGAATCTGAACATTAGCAGTTCCTCACCATTTCCAGTCACTCTAATTCCTCTCCCTCTACCTGAAAACCTTCAGCAGCCACTGGTGTACTTTTCCTTCTCCAGGGATCTATTTGGACATTTCACATCAATGGAAGGAATATAATACATGAGCTTTCGCGATAAGCTTCTTTCACTTGGCGTAACGTTTTAAAGGTCCACCCATGGGTTTTATTCCATATATTAATTTTTTTTCTTTTGATTTTTGGACCCTACCCAGCAGTACTCAGGGCTTCCTTTTGGCTCTGCTTGGGGATCGTCCCTGGGGGTGCGTGGGAGATCAGGGAGACCAGTGGATGCCGGGCATTGAACTGGGATTGGCTGCATGCAAGGCAGCGCATCAACCCTGCACCATCTCTCCGGCTTCCTCTGTGTTTTAGTAGGATATCACTGCTTTACTCGCGTTTATTGCCAAACGGTAAGGACGTTTGGCTTAGTCATTTACTGGCGGATGGGCAGCTAGGTATCTGTACTTTCTGTTAGGGTTAATGCTTGTAGCAGAAGACATGTCCATGTTTTTGCATGAAGGTAGTTAAAATAAAGATATTGAGACCCATCCACCTAAGGTTGGAGTTTTATCCCGGAAGAAATCTCCCTTGAACTCTCTATGCCTTGCTAACTTGCTCTTGACATTGGCCGCACCATTTCTTGCCCCACCACTTGGGTATATTATTTGAAATGTAACTGACATACAGTTAAAAAATAAGTCTGCCCTTTGTTTCTTGCCTTATTTGTGCACCGTGTTGTTTGCTGGGATGAATTATTACCTGAAACTTTGAAAGGGTATTCCGTCACACGGTAGAACCAAAGCTCTTTGAAAGGATCCATCTTCCCACCACGTAGGAAGGTTCCTAAGGGTCAGTGTCCTGTCCATTTTTTTTCCCCAAATGCTGTATTTACCCCATCAGTGCTAGGAAAAAGGAGACCCACAGTACAAGTTTCTGAATGAATAAATCTCATCAGACTTCTTGCCTTTTTAATGAGAGGAAGAAGAAGCTCAGAGACGCGGATGACTTCCTAGAGGTCACACTAGGCGTCCGGGCCACATTGGAAGGAGAAGCTAGTTCCAGACTTGTCCGTGTTGCTCAGGCCTCTTACGTGTTCACTCCTTAGCGCTGAAGCGGGATGGTCCATTGCTGGCCATTCCTGTCAGTCTCAGAGCTTTCCTTTGGGGGTTTATTGACATTTAATGAGTGTTTTTGTTCCCGTGAAGTCATTTACATGTTTACTGCTGAGGCCAGCATTCATAAAAGGAGAAGCACATTTAAATAACTGCATTTTACCTAGGGAAGATAAATTACAGTTGCCCATCAATAAATAGATAACTTTCATAGCTACCAAGATTATTAGATTGTGGAAGACAATAAATTTGTATCCTCCCCTGTGAGTCCCTACCCTTAAAAAATTCACAGCTAATTATCTGACAGTGAGACAAGTGAATGCAGATTTTCTATTTATTTACTAGTTTTCTTTTCTTTCCTCATCACCCTGGTGGATGGAGGCATCCTTTTTTTTTTTTTTTTTTTTATCAGTCCTTGCTCCCTCCTCTGCTCTTCCAGGGTAATATACGTATAAATTAAATGTAGCAGAGCAAAAGTAAGCATAGATTACCCTGTGTCTGAGACCATTCGTGGAGCCGGATTTGCATGTTAAGTGGAGTTGTGTGCCATGAAGGATAGGTTTATAGACTGGACCTGTAATGAAGTTGCGACTCATGGTGCCACATATTTAGACCGTGGGGAGAAATCTTGAGCCTTTCAATGCAACGAGTATGAATTTCACTTCCTTTTCAAAAAGGCTTTATCTTACTAGACTTTATGGGAAATAGTTCAATTACTTTAGTTAAAGCTCATTCCAGGAAATAGAATATTAAGATATTTCTTGAAGCTATTGAGGTTTCCTTCCCTTTTTTCCCCTAACTTTTCACTTGGCTGATTGTGCTGGTTATTAAAGTAACAGATTTAACAGGTTCTTGAATTCAGGTCCAATTTGCCCAAATCTGTGGGACATATCCTAGGAGGACCACAGGGCTATTAAGATCATAATTTCATTTCTGGTCTACTCCATCCATGTAGTGTTGGGAATTGGGAGCTGGAAAATATGAAAGAATCCTTTTTCATTAAGGTAAGAAATAAAGGCCATTCTGGGGATTAGAGGGGATGATGAGGTGGGGGAGTGGGAATCTTTTATTTAGATTTATGTTCAAATTCTGACTCTGAGTTTGCAGTCTTGTTTAAATGAGAACATCACCAGTGCTCGTGTGTAAGCACTTACATTGTTCATTTGTAAGATGTAAGACATAAACAATTGAAATTTCCAATAACATAGTTTTGTACTTGGGGAGCTACTGTATGGAACACTTACTAAGTAAGCATGTAATAGGTATGTTCTGTGTTCTTGCCAGTAGTTGCTAGAGGAACCTGAATTATTGTACACATGCATGTTACACACATAAACATTCATGCATGTGTGTGCATGTACCCGCGCACACACACACATACACACACCAATCTTTCTGCATCCCACATTATTTTTTCAGCAGGGTTGAACTGATGATCTTGTTGAAAAGTTGACTCTTAAAAAAATCATGTGGATATTCAGAGCCTTCAAAATGATCTTTTAATGTTATTTCCTGTGAAGATTTGTTAAGAGCAGCCGTCAGCCCCTTTGCCAAGTGCTCAGTGCTCTCTCCCAGCTTCTGCCAGTGCCACCACCGTCGCTTTCATCATCCAAGCTGGACATCTTGGTGTGTCTTTTTCTACCTTCTGTTTTCTTGGTGACGGGGCTTTCCAGCGGACTGTCCTGATGGAAGCTAACGCTGCACCGAAGATGGCCGGTGTCGCTGTAGACAGTTGATTACTAATAAAGCTCCCGATGTGTCCACTTATGCCTCGAAATAAGACATAATCTCCATTTGGGGAGGTTTGGGCTGTCCCCAGTGATATGGTGCGGGGGAGAGCTGGGTCTCGGGGTGCCTGGGGGACCGTGTGGAGCCATAGATCAGAAGCAGGGCTCTCCCGTGAAAGCATGCGCGTCGGCCCTTTGAACTGTTACTGCAGCCGCTATCATGTCAATTATAAAGCCTCCCCCCCATTTAAGTACTTTTTAATGCTCCTCTAAATGACAGTCAGATAAAACCCCATTTTCTTTTACCCCAAAGGGTGTTCTGATGATGAGGCCTGTGTATCCCATTAACAGCAGAATTCCAGGTGTGGGTTAAGGAAAGAAAAAAGAGCAAACAACTCTAGCAGCCTCCACCTGAAGAAAGTGCGAGACTGGATTACCAGTCGGCAAGTATTGTCTCCCTAACTCCCTTCCCGCTCCCCTGCCTCCCATGAGCAGCGCACCCCCCTCCTCCATTGACTCCGGATGGACGTGTGGTGGGCCCCCCCGCTCACCAATGGAATGTTCCCAGATCTGCCCAGGGCCAACACTGGGAATGTGCTTGCGCGTTTGGACACGGCCTTGTGTGGGATCCTCCAGCAACAGCGGAGAGAAGGAACGCTCACTGTTGCGTGTGTGTCCGACTTGTCTAGGGGCTTTGTTAACTCCTGAAAGGTGCCCAGACGGATGTTTTCTCTTGAGTGTTTCCCTTGGGCGGACCTTGGAGCTTTCCCTGTAGACTGAAAAGCTTCGTTGTTTGATTATTTGATGGCGCCCACTGTAGCTGGTCGGTGTCTGTGGTCACCGGCCGAACCGTCTGGAATCGAGACCCTGGTTGGAAGGCATGTTCGCAGCCCCCTCCTGAAGGCAGGGTGCTGGATGCCAAGGCAGGGTGCTGGATGCCTCAGGCGCAGACCTGTCTGCACTGCACTGGCCCCCGGGCTGCTTCCTTGTGGGGTAAGGTGGATGTTTTCTTAGTCTGGAAAAGGGCAGTGAGTATCCAAAGGTAGGCTCTTTAATTATGGAGAGAGCCTATTAAAATTCCATTTTGTCTTTAGAAGTGAACATAAAGGAATCAGGAGGAGGCCAAACACCTCTTTAAAATGATGATTGTCTTGAGCTAATGCAGTTGCTATGCCTCCAGCTTCATTAGATGCCAACCTTAAGGTGTAGGAGCAGTTGCAAACAAAACTGATGGTGGGGGGTGGGAGGGAGGGAGGGAGGGAGGGAGAGAGAGAGAGAGAGAGAGAGAGAGAGAGTATGTGCGCGCACGCCTGCATACATACTTCCTTAAAACAAAGGTTACCTGCCCATTGCTTAAACTCCTTACTTTTGTATTTTTATTTATTTCCCCTTTACCTAGGAAAATGAGGGTAGGGGAAGACTGTTTATTTCAAAGCCTGTTGGAAGCTCTTCTTCAAAAGTCCAAAAAAAAAAAAAAAAGACCCTGAGAAAAAAGGCTATTGTGTCCAAAGCTCAGAGGTTTCCTTTCTTGCCCACTCTAAACACGATCTTTCCCTTTGCTCTGAGCTCCCCCGTCTGGTATCCATGGGACATTTCTCTTTCTATTATTGTAAACTTCAAAGCTCCCCCACGATGTCACTTTGCAAACCCTCTAGATTGTTAAGTGATGGCAGGGATTACTTTTATTTCTTACACTTCCCCCCTCCCCCCCATGCTTTTTCTCTTGTTTTTTGGTGGCTGCTGCTGGTGGTGGTTGTGGATTAAGGAACCCAGAGGAACTGCCTGCAACATTTGTTCACTTTTAATTCAGTGCAGAAAAAAAACTCGAAAACCTCGTGCCCCATTGATGTAGCTTCAAAGACACTTTGAGCTTGTTTAACCATTTTGAAAAGCTCGTGTGCCAGGACTGAAATGAGGAGCCTCTTCACAGACCTCACAATTGCGCTTGTCATAACAGACAAATCCATATGGCTCTTTGTTTTCATAATTAAAGCTTTATCCTTGCTGCTTTTTTTCCTCCTTCTTAAATGGCTATCTTTGTTCTGATAGCCACTGATTGCTTTATTGTAAGTAAGCTCTTAAGGATTTTGCCACCTCTTTTTTTTTTCTTTTCTTTCTTTCTTTCCTCTTTTTTTTTTTTTAAAGATTGGTAATGCCCAATTTATTTAGTATGGTTCAGGATTCTGATTTTCAGCATAGCTTAATATTTCACAAAACAATCTCACCCCAATTAAACACCAAAGATTACATTTTCGCATTTAAGAAAACAGGGACATTTATAAAGTATATTTCTCATTTTGGATCTGTAAGGGATGAAAAGGCATTTTCACCTACTGAGGGTCCCTCACAGGGGTTTGACAATTAAATGGAGAAAAATAAACAAGAGAAAAGCATGCGAACAACTTGATGTAAGTTTCCTGTGCTCTCAGAACCCTCAGAATCACGTAAGGACCCAAAGTCCTGAAAACTTTCGATTTTATGTTAGGTTGAACTTACCCGGACAGTTGTGAGGAAATGTCTGAACTCAGCTCTCGGGCTGGAGAGAAAGAAAGTACAGCAGCTAAGGCACTTGCCTTGCATGTTGCCGACCCTGGTTTGATTCTCAGCACTTCATATGGTCCCCCCAGACACCTCCAGGAGTAAGACCTGAGCATTGGTAGGTGTTCACCTTCCCCCTCTCAACTTTTTTTTTTTTTTTTTTGCTTTTTGGGTCACACCCAGCGATGCTCAGGGGTTACTCCTGGCAGTGCTTGGGGGACCATATGGGATGCTGGGGATCGAACCCGGGTTGGCCGCGTGCAAGGCAAATGCCCTACCCACTGTGCTATCACCCCACACCCCCCCTCAACTTTGAGGAGGCCAAGTAATGCAGAGGATTCTGACAAGGCCTCTCTGTATAGGATCCTCTCCATCTTTCTCCTCCTCCTTCCTCCAGGATCAAGCCTTTCTTTTCATCTGCTAGAGTGCATCTGTCACAGATGAATTCCGTCTTTTGCCATTAAGAAAAAGATGATTAGGCTGTTTTCCTGGCATTGGCTGGTTTTTACATGCCTTTACGACTAAACAGACTGTATGCCAACCGAGCCTATTTTGGGGTCGCGTACTCGAGTCACCCCTTCAGGTCTTTGTGCCAGCCAGTCTTGCACATGCTCAAACTTCTCGGGGTGGTGGGAGTGCCAGCCCTTTGCATCTGTGAACCGATGCTTCCTTGGAACATGGCAACACTTGCCCTTGTGCTGTCAGACGTCCTTTCATTATGTAGGGGGGGCATTACAGTGTCTCCCCCACTGTGACCCAGCCCTAGACCTCTTAATTCTCTTTGTCCCGTGTGCCTGCTATTGACCCCTTCTGTCATCTTCCCCTGTGGTATCTCTGGTGGGGTTTGTACAGACACCACAGCCTTCTCTTGCTTTTTCCATTCTCAGCCTAGATGGTGAGACTTGCAATCTGCTGGCATTGGCCCCTGGGCTGTTGATGACGGATTTTGCCCCATAAAGTTCCATAAAGCCCATTTGTTTGAGGATGAAACTCAGGGCTCTTCTCCCCCTGTATTGTGTCTTAGTGAGCTAACAGCTGTGCTCTGACGCACCCAGACACGTCTGTCAACACATTCTACCACTGGAGACTTAAACTGCCCGTGACACCTGCCTCTGAGGAAGATGCTCCGTGGTCCAGGAATTTGTTAGTTTCCAGAAGCCATTGGTTCAGATGGAAAGTTTTCACCAGAGCGTGTAAGATTTCTGGGTTGTGTTGAATGAACACACAAGTAGTTAAATAAACCTGAGTCTGCGGACACTGAAGCCAATGGGGGTTTTTCCTTGAGTAAAATTCTAGGTTCTGTTTCTGCCTCTTAGTTTATTGTCTTTAAAAACACCTGCTTTTGGGGAAAATCCTGCAGTACTGGAACTTTTTAATTTTGAGAGAAAAGACATTATAGCCCCCACGTGTTAATTTGTGTCTCAGGGTATATAGTCTTCTAGCATAGTCCTTTTCCATGGTCCATGTGCCAGATTTAGAGAACGAGATGGGAGGATGAGGACTCACCTTCAAGATAAATGGCTTCTATGTCATAGATCTTTTCTACCTGTGAGCTCGTTGGCTTCCAGTTGAATCCCATCCGCATGTGGTTCCAATACATAATACAGGGAGTGCAGTGTTGATTACTTTTTGCTCATGTTTATAATAATCTGAGACCTTTTCCTGTTAGCTCAGTGTTATGCTCCTGAAAGTGTATGCCTTTATGTAAATTTGCCTGTCTGCCCTGCTTCCAAATTGTGAGTCAGTTGATAGAAATATATTTGAGTATTTCACTGGGGATGATTTGTGTTGAAATATCTGTGTATGTGAGGAATATGCGTTGAAATGGATCGCATTAATTCATAGAGTATAATGATCATGGCAAATTCTGTTTGGTTTCTTTTAACTTACACATTCTCCAAATATCAGAAGATTTTCTCTGTAAATGAAAAAAATGGACTGTGACTGTCCAATTTATGGTATATATTATGCTTCGTTTTGCTTTTATAGTTTCTCAAATCTGTATTTATGTTATTAGAATTAGTCGGTTTTTATTGTGATTATGGTCTGTGATCTAATTATCCACCAGCTCTTTAAGTGTTTCACCCTTCGTTATTACATTATTCCATTCATGAGACAATAAAAACGGACCATAAGCTCCGTGTTGGTAGAATTGGCTCCTCGGAAGGAAGGGAACAACCCGGTCCTTTACCCTTGTAACTCATGTTCTCACATGCTCAGTGCTCTCATTTTGGATAGCGAGGAAGAATGCCCTGGGTATTCCCAGTAATATTTTCCATGATCTGTCTTTTGGAACTGTTTTCAGACCGATAGGATGTTTTGTTACTTAGTTTTTAAGCTCCTCTCCAGATCTCCTGGTGGCATTGCTGTAAGAGGGTAAATGTGAATTCCCTGAAGAGGCTTCCCGCCCCACCCTCCTGGCCTCCTGATTGGTGGCCCAGACTGGCAAGTGTTCCCCATCTGCTTTTCCGTCAGTCACTATTTTTGCAAAGTCTTCATTCTCTCTAATTATACAAATATGTCTTCTTCATTTTTCTTGTCAACGACAAATTAAAAGGAATTAGTTCAGTTTCTGAGCGAGTTTAGTCTTCATTAATTCCATCCCCCACTCCAGTTTTAGCAGTGATTCTTTTTTCCTCGTCTTTCCCCCACCCCTTGATAATTTTCAAGGCCCTTTTTCTGGCATCTGACTCACAAGAGCCGCATGAATTAATTTGCTCCCCCTGACTCTTCTCTAAGTTTTCGCTGACTGTGACAAGATCCTTTTCACTCCCCCCCCACCCCCTGTATTTTACTTCCACTCCTCTTTGTCTGAAGATATTTGAAGAATCATTTGTGAAACTACATTAGGTGTTTCTTGTTCATTATCATTTTTCCCAAGAGGAATTTTAATCCCGTATGTGTTAATTATTTAATTATCCTAATGATGCCTCGTATGGTCCCCTTGGCCTCTTGCACACTGATGGGATGAGTCCTCACCCCTGGGCTCCACTGAGTTCCTGACTCTTTAATGTCTGTGCATTTTGTATTAACAGGGTTCTTCTATTAGCTTATTACTAACTTTCCTCTTGTCCCTGGTGCCCAGGTTTTGTCTTTTGCTTTTTTTTTTCTTTTTGGGGTCACACCTGGCAATGCACAGGGGTTACTACCAGCTCTGCACTCAGGAATTACTCCTGGCAGTGCTCAGGGGACCATATGGGATGCTGGGAATCGAACCTGGGTCGGCTGCGTGCAAGGCAAACGCCCTACCCGCTGTGCAATGGCTCCAGCTCCGTCTTTTGTCTTTTTATTGAATGTTGCCTGAATCTAAAAATCGTTCTCCCTGTGACCTTTGCTTCTGGCTTTCCAGGGCCTACAGGCCAGAGCACGGAGTGCATTTTCTCTGATACTCCAGCTCTCCGGTTTGAGTGGCCTTGAGAATCCCCGAAGAGCACTTGCTACCAGTCCCGATTCCTGAGCTCCCAGCCCAGAAGTTGGATTTCTTTGCCCCATGATGAATGTTAATAGCTGTTCCTGCCCCTGTCCTCCTCCCCCCTACTCCATCCCCTTTTCCTCTGCCTCTCCGCCCATCCCTGTCTCCTTCCCTTATCCCTTCTCTGCCTCCTGCCTTCCCTCCACACCCAGAGGTGCTCAGGGGTCCCCCCTGGCAGTGCTCAGGGGGACCATATACAGTGCTGGGGATGGAACCTAGGGTGGCCATGTGTAAGGCATATACCCCACCTGCTGTGCAATCTCTCTGGCCCCAGAGCTTCATTTTGGACACTGATACAAGAGGCTTGACTGAGGTGTCTCCATAGTGCGGTGGGCTAAGGCTGCTGGCTGCTCACGCGCTAACCTGAGACCCACCTTCATCTTAGAACAGCAGAGTTTTTTTTTTTTTCAGAGCATGGATTTGTGAAGTACCTTGGAAAAGGCCAGTTGACCGCACGGTGCTGTGTTGGGCTTTCAGAGTATCTTGACGAGCATTTTGTATTCGGTTCCTGATCTTACAAGTGTTTGTCTTGTTACAAACCACCCCAGTCCTTGGGTTCTTAAGAAATAGAAGCTGATGGGGCAAGAATTCATTCTCAGATGAAGCTTATTGGGGGCAGAGGCTCTGGCAGGACAGCTGGGGGCCAGGAGCCTCTTTGGGGGGGCTCTGTTATCATTTGGGGGTTGTCAGCGAGGCCTGCAGCCTTGCTGTTGCAGCACGGCCTTGGGGGGCAGGATCGCAGGTCACTGGTTGGTCTGCCCATGCCTGCTTGGGCTCTGATGAGGCCGCAGGCTCTGCAGGTGGCTCTGTGGCGCCCACTAGCACAGAGCTGGCAGAGTTGCCCTGTAGTGCCACCTCAAGGTGCCCAGGCCAGGCTTCTCCTTCTGCCTGGCTTCGGGGGAGTTGGCGGTCAGAAAGCCAGAGTAGCTCGACATCCAGCTGCTTTGCCTCGATGCGCGTTTACTGAGGCATTCACGCCTGTAGGCCGAGGAGCCTTGTCCACTCCTCACTCAAGCTGTGTGCTGGCTGAATGGTTTTCTTCGTGTCTCCCCAGTCTGAAAACCGTCTTTGCTTTCCTGCTGTTGGCATGTAACAGCCGGTCAGCTCTGCAGTGCTTTTTGCTAAGGGGCATCTAGACCCTAAGAGCAATGTCTAGGATTCTTGAGGCATGTGTGTGTGTGTGTGTGTACATACATGTGTGTGTATGCGTGTGCGCACGTGCGTGCGCTCCCACACTGCCACACTGTACATGCTTGTGTGTGCTGGTATACTTTATTTGTATAGACTAAAAAGGATGGCATTAGATTATCAGTGTTTTTTCAGTTAGTGTTTTGTTTTTTGGGGGAGGGGAAGGGACACACCCAGCAGTGCTCAGGGCTTACTCCAGATTCTGTGCTGGGACCATATAGGGTGCCAGGGATTGAACCCGAGTCAGCCACATGCAAGGCAGACGCCCTACCTGCTGTACTGTCGTTGTGGTCTTGGAGGTCTTCGAGGTTTTCCTGTGAGTTCAGAATGAACCCTGCTCCTTAGTTTCTAATATGTCATCATGTAAAAGATACCTTCCTGGGCCAGAGAGATAGGAGGGCACTTGCCTTGCATGTTGCTGACCTTGGTTTGATCTTGGTACATCATACGATCCCCCCCAATCCTTGCTTGGAGTGATCCCTGAGCTCAGAGCCAGGAGTAAGCCCTGAGCATCTCTGGGTGTGACTCCAAATCAAAAAGATTCCTTCCAGGACCAGAGAGATAGTGCAGTCCATAGAGTAATTGCCTTGAATGTAGCCGAGCCCAAAATTGATCTTCAGCATCCCCTCTGGACTCCTGAGTCCAGCTCAGAATAACTCTTGAGCGTGGAGTAAGCCCCAAGCACCACCAGGTGTGGACAAATCCCCTTTTCCGCTCCAAAGAAACCAAAGATCCCTTTCTGTTCAGATGTGCAATGATGTGCAGCAGTCATTGAAATACCACCTGTGTGTGTATGTTTGTATTATAAGGAATAATTATACCAGACAGAGCTTCCTTTGAAAGCATGCACACATGGTTACCTGGCGCTAAAAGAGGTGTATCGCTCGTCTGGTACTCATGAATGGGTCAGGATTCAGTAAGAGACATCAAGTGCCAAGATGACACACAAGAAGCCAAGATGACACACAAGAAGCCAAGATGCAGAGGGAGGCCGTCATCTCGACCCTACCCTGTTCCTCCTGCCTCTGACTCAGGAACGTTGGAATGTGCCACGACTTGTAATGTTGAAGGGATTGGTGTGATTCTGACTCCGTAGGCCATTTGTCCATCTGTCACTCTGTTCAGTTCCCTTCTAAACAAAAGAGCTGAGTTAGGTTAACACACTATTTCTCATGAGTGACAGATAGCCTCTTCACCTTTTCCCTTGTAACGAAATGCTTTGATTGAAAAGTGTTTCAAGAAGTCTAATGATTGGACTGAAAAATAATCACTGCTGGTAGCCCTCCCACATCCACAAGGACACACACCAGAACCTTCTTCAGACTAGAACCTTGCAGCAGAGATGTCAGCTGCCTCTTAAGCTTATCAGAGTCTTAATCATAGATCCTGCAAAGGGCAAAGGCCGTCTTAATTCTCTTCCCGCTCTTACATTGTCTTAGTGTTCCTTGGACAGCACGCTAAGAGGTGGGAAGCACTAGACTCAACTAGTACTTTCGTGTCAGTCTTCCCTCCTGCCTCCTTTTCCTTGGCTGACAAATCAATTCCTTCTTCCTTTCCGAGCATTTTGAACCACACACTTAACTTCTCTTGCTATGTTCGGTCAGCCAGTGTTCATGGACTGAGCAGGGGTATTTGAGTGCTCCTGGGAGATTTTGGGTGGAATTTTGTATTCCGGAAGTCATAACTTTGGCAGTTATAATAGTCAATGTCAAATATATGGAGCGGGTGCTAGATGCTGGGATAGTGAAAGGAAAGGTGCCCTCACTGAGTTGAAAAGTACTCTTAGGTGGGTATATCGGTAAGATGTGGAGAAGCAGAACCTGCAGAAGGGTAGAGGCAGGCAGATAGAATATGAAGAGTGTATGTGGAGAAGGTTTACTCTTCTAGTTTTCCTATTGAAAGAGAAGAGCCAAGTCAATAAAGACCTTTTTGAAAGTCTAGTTTGAGGGAAGAGAGAGTAAGGACACAGAGAGGGTGGGTGGTCGTTAGAGAGTGTGTCAGGAGAACTGCTTTTCTTCACAAACCTTTCCTGAACCTCAGTCTCCTTTGGAGACTTCAAGTTGCAGAGGAATCGTTTGAGAGTGCTCCACAGTGGGTGTGCAGGATGGGGCTGAGGGGTGTAACCAAGCGTGCTGACGTGCTGTGGAGGGCAGGAAGGATTTCTCGCTCTGGCGGGATTGGGGAAGAGAGTCCAGGGGAGCTTGCAAGGTGTGGTATCTGAGACTTTCTGTACGTTCAGGAACCCAAGGAAGGAGGGGATTGTTTGGAGTCGAGGAAGAGCAGGTTGATGAAGCAGGTGAGCAATGGAGGATGTGGGAGAAAACTGTCGTCCAAGGAAGTGGCGCTGGGGTGACTGATTGAGCCTTGAGAGAGGGGTTAAGCCAAAGTTGACCTCGGGTGCAGTTTGGGGCAAGTGAAAGGACGGGGCTCTTTGTAATAAAACGATTCTGCCCATTTGGGTTTCAAATGCAGGCAGTTCAGCACAAGTCTGAGCTGGTGTGCGCCATTGAACTAGTCTGTAGCCCCCAAGTGCCCATCTCCAGGGATGCTGAGAAGTGTAGACCCATGAAAGGCAAGCTGGGAGGCATCGTACGACAGTTCATTGGCCCATCGGCGTGGCACCACAAGCCACCACAGCTGTGTCGTCCATAGATTTCAATCCAAGGATTTCTCCAGGACTGAAGTGGGAGGTGGCGGTGGAAGTTACTTCTGGTGTGTGCCTGTCAGTCGTACCGACTGGCGGAGCATGAGGATGGATGTTCCCAGGAATCCTGGTAGGAGCTAGCATGCAGCCTCTAGAAACCCTCTCGGGCACAGTGCAGAGTGTGTGGGACTCTGCCAGGCTGCCTGACCGGGAGCTGGCAGTGTTCACAAGGGTATCTGCTGGCATGTCTCATTTTTTTTTTTTTAAATTGAATTGCTGTGAGATATAGTTACAGAACTTCCATGTTTGAGTTTCAGTCATACAATGATCGAACACCCATCCCTCCACCAGTGCACATTCTCCACCACCAGTGGCCCCAGTATCCCCCCATTTCCACCCCCACCTCCTGTCTCCATGGCAGACCATTTCCCCCGTACTCTCTCTCTACTTTTGGGCATTATGGTTTGCAATAGAGTTACTGAGAAGCCATCACGTTTGCTCCTTTATCTGCTTTCAGCACACACCTCCCATCCCCAACCATCCCTCCAACCATCATTGACTTAGTGATCCCTTCTCTATCCGAGCCACCTTCTCCCCCTGCTTCCAACTATGGGAATAATTCCTGGTCCCTGTGTCTGCTGTCCTTGGGTGTCAGTCTCATGTTATTTTATATTCTACAAATGAGCAGCTTGTCTCCTTAGCCGGAGCCGCCTTTGGTAAGGCCACCGGTGAAGGCCACCAGGCCTCTAGTATGGAAGGCGCTTTCCTACTGCAGTCTTCCTCGGAGCCTGTAGTCTATTGTGCAGCTTCTGCCCTCTGACTGTGATTTTTTTCCCCTTTGTTTTGGGGTCACACCTGGCGATCCTCAGGGCTCACTCTTGGCTTGTGGTCAGGGCTCACTCCTGGCGGCTCGGGGGACCACCTGCAATCCTGGGGATCGAACCCCGCATCAGCCGCGTGAAAGGCCAACGTGCCTGTGACCGTGGCTTTCTCCCTCCTGGCCTCCGATCCGTGGGACTCACACTGTCCTTCGCACTCTTCTCTCGGGGGCAGGTGAGACCCGTCCCCCCCAAGGGACCCTGCGCCAGCAGCTGAAAACCTCCAGAACTCAACCGCTGCCATGCTCAAGGCCGCTCGCTCTCCACATGCTCGGGTCGAGCCTCACCCACGAGTGAACCTTTCCCGGGACACTTCACAGGACACACCCGACCCATGCTCCAAGTTCAAAGTAGAAGGCAACCGACCTTAGAGGGAAATATTCTATTATTTCAGTTCTGCTTTGGGGCAGGGATTGGGGTTCGGGATGAAAACATCCAAAATACGGTGGTGGGAAGGTGTGATGGTGGTGGGATTGGTGTTTGAATATTAAATGTGATCAAATACTGTGAACTACTTCATAAAATCACTGTCACTGTCATCCTGTTGCTCATCTATTTGTTCGAGTGAGCGCCAGTAACGTCTCTCATTGTGAGACTTATTGTTACTGTTTTTGGCATATCCAATACGCAAGGGTAGCTTGCCAGGCTCTGCTGAGTGGGCGCGATACTCTCGGTAGCTTGCTGGGCTCTCCGAGAGGGGCGGAGGAAGCAAACATGGGTCAGCCGCGTGAAAGGTGAACGCCCTATCGCTGTGCTATTGCTCCAGCCCACTTTATAAAATATAAAAAAATGAATAACCAAAAAAAAAAACCTCTCCTCTCCTACCCTAGCGACCTTCCTGTACTCTCTAGGATCAAGGTGGGTTGTCTTTGTCAGTTTTTCTTCTCCGTGCTTTGGTGCCCCGGGATTTGCCCCGGTGGTATGTTGGTGGCTTGAATGGTTCCTGCCGGCTTTGCTGTGCTCGGAGGGGGCTGCTTCTCCTGGTGCTGCCTCTCAGCTAGGGGTGCCAGCTGGCCACAGTGTGCCAGAGCTACCAGAGCGAGCTGCCCAAGGCGGGCCAGGCAGGCCAGTCTGCTCACCTCGAGCACGCTGCAGTTAGACCAGCATTTCCACCCCCCCCCCCCCAGCCCCGGTCGGTTGAGGGTTTGTTTTTTTTTAACTCAGATCAAATTGGAGCCTAGAGTTTGTTTTTGTTCCTCTCAGACTTTAAAACATTTCAGTCTGTTTTATTTTATGAACGAGTTTGTTTTTGTTCATCTCAGGCTTCCAAACATTTCACTCTGTTTTATTTTATGAACGTGTCAAAATTGATGATTTTTGCAGCCGCGGGCTGGACCTCTGAACCCAGGTGGGACCCAGAGCACTGGGACCACCCCTGCTTTGTCCACGGGATAAATCACCATCTTTTTACACATGGATGTCACTGGCTTACAGCACCGTGGGATTCCGGGGGTTTAGCTTCACACTAAACTTCCAGGTGCTTCATTGTTTTTCCCTCCCACCATCCAAGCTTCAGTGCCACCACGCTTCTAAAAAGACCGCACTGTCCCCTGGCCACCCCTACCCCACCACCCCCCATCCCCCGCCAACACACACACCTATTCCTTCTGATAACCACCACCTAGCTTTCCCCAGGCTGCAGTTAGTTTTGTGGTCATAACCAAGTCATTGACTTTGGTTATTTCTATTCTACGCAAAAGTGAAATCATCGGATTCTGTTTTACTTTCTTTTTATTTCCATTTGGGATAGTCACCTCTAGGTTGATCTTTTTGACAGGGAAAGAGCCAGTGTGGCATTCCACTGAGTGTCTAGAGCCCAGCCGCTCTGTCAGGGCCCGCATTGAGGTTGCTTCCACGTTTGGGCTCCTGGGCATTACGCAGGAGTGGACCCAGGCACGGGCGTACCCTTTGGAATGAGTGTTTTCTCATCCTTCAGAGGCAGAGATGAGAGCATCCTTCATATAGGGCACTGTTCGGGAGATGCACTCACAAGCCATTCAGTGGGAACTTGTAGTTGTGACCGTGGAATCCAGTCTCCATTTGTGATAGAACTTTCTAGAGACAATCCGACCCTTTGTTGGGCCACCTGTCTTCTTTAGCCCGGAGGATTTAGCCCTTGAAGGATATAGGGACATTTGGGTAGGTTTTGCTTTGGGTTTTTAGCCGGTCGTTTTACATTTGCTTGGGCAGCTCGTGTTTCCACGTGTAAGGATGTCGGCCAAGTGAAGAAAGAGTTTCATCATTTGAGTATTTGGCTTCCCCCCTGACAGAGGAGAGCCCACAAGGAGAGAAGCGGCGAACTGATTCTGTCTAGGACAGTTGGTTTCCACCTAACTTGACACTTCTGCTTGCTATGTTCCCAACCAGGATAAATAGAGGCGAGAAAGGAAAGTCGGTTCACTATTCTTCAGGCAGAATCTAACAGTTTCCTCTCATTTTAGGGAAGATGCTCCCAAGCAGTGCTCAGGGGACCTGGGGCCACCCCCAGAGAGACTTGGTCAACTGGTCAGTTCTGGTCCAGACAGTTCAAAACGGGGTGCTGCTCGTGACCTGGGGTGCTGGGACCACCAGGGTCACCCCAGCTGTATACTGGGCCAGGCGATTGGAACCCTTTAGCCATCTCCCTGGACTCTCTTTTATTTCATTATTATTGCCTGCAATAAAAATAAGGGGTGCTTCATACAGAAAATTTGAAAAAAAACCGAAAAAATAGAAGCGAGTTAACGTGTTTCTAACGTTTTAGTGAATTCTTTTCCAAATATTTTTCTTCATTAGAATGATAAGGCTGCTCTTCTGTTGCGAATCAGAATCCTGTACACTCGCTTAAGCCATTTTATTCTGTTTACAAATGGGTTACAGGTGCATGACAATGTTTATACAAACTAGACAGTGTTTAGAAAATAGAGAAAATGGATAAAGTAGGAAATTTAAAAATCATTTAAAGTCTTCTCTCCCAAGGATAGTTTTTCACTTTTATTTACTTCTGATTTTATTTTTCCCCCACAGCATAGTTGATCACGTATCTTCAGTGTTCCTAAGCATGCCCAGTGCGGGCCCATTACAGGACAGAGATGAAAGAGGAGTTAGTGGGAAGAAGAAAGGTAATGACACAGGTCATTCAGTATGCGTTTTAGAAGCATGAAGATGATTTCTCAAGTTTCTGAGGAAATAAAATAAAATTAAATTAAAAAGTGGCCATTAATGGCATTGCTTTGTATAAAGCCTAGTGGGAAAAATAAACTTTTTGCCCTCGTAGTTCTTGATCATTGTGTCAAAGATATCTAAAATAATTGTGTCACCATAGCAGTGCCATTGTCTTCCGTGTCTAAAGTATCACCATCTGGGCCACAGTAAGCATTTCCAGGTCAGGGGCAGAGGAAGAAGGTGCAGACTGGGGAAGGTCTGGGCTAGGGAAGTGGCCCCAGCTGTGTCCGGCCCTTGGGTTCATAGTGTACTGCCCGCTCTGTTCCGCCTGGTGTCACATGGGGGCTCGGAAAGTCCATCTGTTCTTTTATGTCATGACTTGGCAGTTTCCTCCCATTCTTAGTAGCCTAGCATGTCTTATCACTGCCCTTCTCCATGGTGGGTGGAACTGTGGACCCCTAAAAGCTGCGTTAAGGTTCTGGCCACTCTTACCTGTGAAGGGGACTTGATTTGGCAAGAGGGTCTTTGCAGAGGTCACGGCTGTAGGTGAGATTGTTCCGTATTTGGGAATGGGGATCCCGAACTAGCGGTGGCCACCTTACAAGAGGCAGAGAATTTGGATTAAAAAAAAAACAGGGAAAAAAGATGTCAGGGTGCACCCCTCGATGACAGAGGCAGAAATTTAAATGGTGCACGGGCACATACCACTAATCAATGGCTACTTAAGGGGGTGATTTCTGTTGTTGGAAGTCACCTGCTCAGGGGTTGCTGCAACACCCATTTCTTGTTTGTTCAACTCTCTTCAGTTACTTTTTTTGAGATTTCTGTAAATGTGTGGGAAAATACGGGGGTACACGTTTTCTTAAAAATCTGCAGACATTGCCTCACATTCTACTGCTGCACAGTATGGGTTAAGTATGAAAGAAACTCATGATTAGTGCTCTTCTTCTAAGTTCCTTATTTTGCTTCCTTTATTCATTTCTCAAGTTAGATCTATCTCCAGTCAGGGTCATTTTATTGTTTCTCTATGCCAGCATGGTTTTATTCCTCAAATATATTTATTTATTAAGAAATATACACACTTCTTTTGAAAGGTGATCCTATAATTTTTGGATTGAAGTTGTTCCTTGACTCCCTCTCTCTCTCCTCTCTTTGTCTTTGTCTCTCTCCGTCTCTCTCTGTCTCTGTCTCTCTCTTTCTTTCTCTCTCTCTCAACTCTCAACTATGCTCAGGGTTTACTCCTGACACTGTGCTCAGGGTTTATTCTTGACAGTGTTTGGGAGACTCAACATAGTACCTGGTATTGAACCCAAGTCAGTTGAAGGTAAATATTTGCAGGATTGTGTCCCCGGCCTATGAAACCCAGTCTCAAATCTTCATATCTATCATCTCTTCTCAACCTTTCTCATCTTTGTTGTTATATTTTCTCACTCATATTTGGGAATGTTTCCTAAATTGCGTGTGTGTGTGTGTGTGTGCGCGTACGTGTGTGCATGTGTGTGCGCTCACATGTGTATGTGCTTGTGTGTGTATTTGCTTGATGGAGGTTAAATACTTCTATTAATACTTGCTACTTTTACTGTGATTTTGTCTTTGGCCACAGAACATTTATTTTCCTTGCAGTTTTTATTTTAATTTTTTCCACTTGAGATTTATCTCTGCCTCACTTTCTTGACTTTTCTGCTCATTCTTGTCTTTTCACTCATTCACATACTAGAGGATATCACCCTAGACCCAATATTTGTAGACTATTATAATATGAAGACTGTCTCTTACGCTATTATTTAAACATTTTGGTGGTAATAAAATCATTTTATGACTTTCACTGCTAGAAATCAATTTCATGTACATCTGCCAGCCCAGTCCTTGTTTTCATGGAATGCAAATCTATTTCCTTGAGATGAAATCTTCAACCTCCATTATTTCTTGAATTTCTGATGCACAGAATAGGTGACATATTAAAATAAACAGAAATGCATCTTCCATGATTATTTTTGTCTTTATCTACAGTGTTTTACAAAAGAGGATTCTATTTGTCAGTGTCCTATTGCCAGTCCTCTCCTACTTCCCAGTAAATTGTTTGATTTGAAGTGCTCTTCCTAGTGGGTATGCGATAAGTATGTGTGTGTGGTGGGTAGTAGTGAGTGGACGGCCAGTTTGGCTTGGAGTGTACGCATTGTGGGATAGAGGAATTTACTGCCAGGTCAACTGTCTCCCTTTCCTCCCACTGGTGTAGCAGTTATACCATGAAGTTTGGGCGAAGTGGTGAGGCCGGGCGGGGGTGTTGGGTGGGGAAGAAAACAAGTAAGTTTAAGCCCTTTTCCATCAACCTGGAAGTTATTTACGTTCTGGCAGTAATTGTGTGGGTTCAGTTCTAGCATTGCCAGTTGTCTTTTTTGTGTTCTTTTATACTTTTATACATTTAAGTGAGTATGTTGGAGAGTTTGTGTGGTTGATTATTAGCAGAATAGCTGTTTATCATTTTAAGTTGAAAGTCTGATGTTTGTTATTTCTTATTTCAACTTATTGATTTCCTATTGATTTCTGTCTTTGGCAAGATCCTTTTCAATCTTATTTTTCTTAGCCTTAAGTGGAATTTGAAATGTATGTTTATTATGGACTAGCTATGTATTCAGGTAATTTGTATTACTTTATATTTCAATATTAGACAAACTTTTTTTTTGGCCTGACATTCTTGACCAAATGAAATTTTATTTCATTTATTTTCTAGAGGACTGGAGTGGTAGCACAGCGGGTAGGGCATTTACCTTGTACATAGCTGACCAGGGTTCGATTCCTTCATCCCTCTCAGACAGTTGAGTCCAACAAGCTAACGAGAGTATTCCACCTGCATGGCAGAGTCTGGCAAGCTACCTGTGGCGTATTCGATATGCCAAAAACAGTAACACCAAGTCTCACAATGGAAACGTTACTGGTGCCCTCTCGGGCAAATCGATGAACAACGGGATGACAGTGCTACAGTGCTATTTTCTAGAGTCAAATGTTCAAAATGTCTCACTTGTCTTTTTTCTGTTTTTTACTCTTCCTCATTCCCAGACATTTCCCAGACTAAGAAAAAAGACTTACAGGGATTTAGTTGGGGAGTAAGATGGTGCCATTCATCCAGAAAGCAATAGACCTTCCTTTCTTCTGTTTTTTTTTTGCGAAGGATTCTAGCATGGTTTACAGCTCGTGGATTGGGGGGACCTGTTTGAGCCATAGCTCAGGCTGTGATGGAAAGAGCAACTGATTTTGAGTTGAGAAGACATAGGGTTCCAGGATGATTCCAGAGAGACTTGGTATTTGTTTTATTTTGTTTCCCCCACCCCCAAATTATGGGTGACAAAATCACATAACTTAGTTTGTGTCATCATAATAGTTTTTAAATGAACAGTTCAAAAATGCTGGTATGTTAATATGTTTACATTGCTTTCAAATCTTTTTTTTTTCTCTGATAATTAGTTGGATACTCTGATTTCTTGAACACCTGCCTTCCCCTTGAAAGACATATAATATCAACGAGAGGCAATTTTTGAAAAACAAAAGTAATATTAAAAGCTATGTTAAAAAAAAAAATAAATTAGAGGACCGGAGAAATAGTACAGGGTTAAGGCACTTGCCTTGACTGGTTGACCCCTGGCACCAAATGGTCCCCATAGCAGTCCTCGAGCCCAGAGTTGGGATTTGCCAACTCCCCCACCCCTGCTGCATTGTGGGGTGTATCCCCAACTTCCCACACCACCCCACTGCCCCCAAATTATAGGAAAAAGGCAGAGATTTAGTTTACAAATGGCCCCTATAGAATAGCCTGGTAAGTACCTCTGTTCCTTGATTCTGAGATGCACAGTGAGACCCTCGGATCGGGCCATCCTGAGGGCTTCCGGGGGCCCAGCTGCCCTCCCGACCCGGGCCGGCCTTGGCCCTGCCCCATCTCTTCAGTGCAGAATAACCGGCGCTTCCTGTGTTCCCATACTCGTGGGGTCTTATTTTTAATGAGATTGCATTGGTTCCCCCACCACCTCGGACATTTGGCAGTTTCTCACGACCTGACCAGTCTCCTCTGCGGGAGCATGTTCTGGCAGGACTGACAGAGGAGGCCGCACACGCCACAGGTGTGGGCTACTTGCCCCGGGTTTCCTTTGGACGCGTGAACAGCATTTGCACGTTTGAAGTAAGTGACTTTGCAGCTCTGTCACGTGAGGTGAGCACTTCCCAGGGGGGCTGTGCGCCGCCTTCTGTCACAGGTCACAGTGGGCCGTAATGGCCTCATCAGCGCTCATCAATCTCTTCTCCACCATGTGCAGCGTGTGCCTCGGCCCGCCCTCTGTCGGCCCTTGCGCTTATCCTAACACAGAGACGCGGCACGGATGCTGTTGCCTTTTCTTGGAAGAGAAGCAACCATAAATATGAACAAGGCTCTAAAAGAACGGAACATAAATCACCAAGAGAAATCTGTGGTGGAGTGTGAGAATATAAAAGTCACTGTGGATTATAAATAATACAGCGGGGTTGTAGAAATCATTTTCTATGAAAGCAGAGCTATATTTCTTTTTCCGACAATAAGGCCCAGTGATTTGAATAACGTGGGCTGACCAGACGGTAGCAAGTGCCGTGGCAAAGTCTCTGGGTGCTGATTGAGAGTCCTGTAAGTCTGAGAGGCCCAGTTGCTGTTGGGGACCCCATTTGCTTTCTGTTGCTATCAAGGGACCCTCAAAGGACACTTTTCTCTACTTTTCTGCTTGGTTCTCTATGCAGAGGATTTTGTTTTTTTTAAATCTTGTTTCTTATAGTTGGGCCACATCCAGTTGTGCTCAGGGCTTATTTATGGTTCTGTGCTCAGAGATCACTTTGACAGTGCTCAGGGGGCCATATATGGTGTCAGCGATGGAGCCTGGGTTGACTGTGTGCAGGGCAAGCACCCTACCCACTGTTCTAACTCTGTAGCCGCGACATAGAGGTCTTTAGCCCCTTAAGATGGGAAACTTGTATTTTAATTTATTCAGAAAGTCAGTTCTCAGTGATTAACTTTTGGGCTACTTATTTATGAAGTATTTAGAGAAACTTCCTTATTTTTTACCCCCTATTCCAAATACTCAAAGAAAGGTAAATTTAAAAAAAAATATAATTTAGATACTGCAGTTACTATAGTGCTAACATTCTGGTGTGCAAATTTACTGCAGAGTCATCACCACCAAAATGGTCAAAGCTCAGACTGTCCCTGTGTGTGCTGGTCGGCCTCCTCCTCTTCCCCGCCCTCTTCCTTCCCTCTGTGTGCAAGCTCAGTTTTCTATCTCAAGGCTGAGGGTTTGTCATCATTAGATCCCGCCTGTTGCCTTATTTGGTTTCTGTGTTCACAGAGGACTGAGATGATCCCGAGTTTGTCCTGCTCCTCTGACTTTTGTCCTTTCACGGGATCACATCCAGTTTCATCCACTTTGACATCCTGAGAACTCCAGGATGTCAGCTGACACTGTATTTCATTCTGTGGGAAAAAAAATCACCACAGATTTTTTTTTTTCCCCCTTTGGTGGTGGTGGTGGGGGGGTGGGTGTGGGGTCTTCATTTTGGCAGTGCTGTGGTGAGAATACCGGACTTGATTCCTCTCCGGCAAATGCTGTCCTGCTGAGCCACATCCTTAACCCTGTACCACAACTTCCGTGTCCATTCATTGGTTGTTGTGGATGTTGGGTTGTTTCAGGTCCTGCCTCTTGTGCTTAGTGCCGCACTGAACATAGGTGTGCATGTATCTTTTCAGGTGACTGTGTTTTGGAGTAGATGCCAAGATCCGAACTACTGGGCTCATGTGGATGCTATATTCTTTTTGTTTGTTTGTTTGTTTGTTTTGAGGCCACACCCAGCTGTACTCAGGGACTACTCCTGGTGGGGGTTGGGGGACCACGTGCAGTTCTGGGGATGTTACTTGATCAGTTGAATGCAAGGCAAGTGCCTTACTTGCCGTACTCTCTCTCCACCTCCTATTCTTTTTTTTTTTTTTTTTGCATTTTGGGTCACACCCGGCGATGCACAGGGGTTACTCCTGGCTCTGCAATGAGGAATCACCCCTGACGGTGCTCAGGGGAACCATATAGGATGCTGGGAATTGAACCCAGGTCAGGCGCATGCAAGGCAAATGCCCTACCCGCTGTGCTATTGCTCCAGTCCCTCCTATTCTACTTTATTGAGAAGTCCTAATACTGTTTTCCACAGAAGGTGAACCAGGTGACGTATCCACCAACAGTTCCCCTTTTCACCACTTTTCTGCCAACATCAGTTCGAACAAAGGTTTATAAAGGAAAATTCATTGTAAACATACGTCCTAAACATATTTTAAAATATGTACTAGAGAGGACTTTTATTTATTTATTTTTTTACCCCAAAGGTATTGTTCCTTAGTTAAACAAGCTGTTGAAGAGAACAAGAGTCTTTGCTTTGGGAATTTCCCTTCTAGTGTGCCATGTTTAAGAGTTATAGGCTAACTGCGCACCTTTATTTTGAAAGCGGGATGGTTTTCTTTATAGGAAAAATGCTTTATTCATGTCAGTGGTATTGTACAATCTCAACAGATAGTATAGGAGATAAAGAAAAAGTGTAAGACAGAGTACTTGTTCTTACATTGTTCCCTACTTGGGATCAAACTAATATTATTTTTTAACAGCATTGACATTCCAAGACAATATATGATTAAATTCTAAATTGTGTGGTTCAGGCTGCTTTTTCATGTCAATCTTAACAAAAGCTAGAGACAGGCTACTATTACATTTTTACCCCTATTCACACATACCTGGACTGGAAGTATTTTAAATATTCAGTTTTCAATAGATTAGTAGATATTTTTTAAAGGGATTTTTTTTCCTATGAACAACCCCTTCTTAAATGTTTTGTATTATATTTCTTAATTATTTTTCTGGCACTGCCTTCATTCTGTGAAAGGACTTATTTTGCTTCTTTGTGAAGTTCTCTACTAAGTATGGAATTTATTTCCAAAATGGCAACATGCGATTATTATTTAATAGAAGTATTCATTTGCTAACTTATAGCTCACCTATAACAAGGCCCCAGAATAGCATGATAGTATTTATTTTTTTAAATCCGATTGCTGGAGAATTTTTTTGGTATGGAAAGATCTAGATTTCCTTGAAAGCTCTTCAGAGTCGATGAATTTGAAAATTCAAGAGGTGGATATAAATGAACCTTGGTGATGTAGCCACAAACATATTGATAGGTAAGGCTGAGTGAGTGATTGTCCAGATGGGAAAAATGCTGATTAAAGCTATAAAACTGCATGTATAATACATACCTAATTGGTATTATTCTATGGATTTATAGATTTTAACTTAAAGCAATTCTGATGGAAACCAGTGGAATAATTTATCTAGGATATTAGCAATGTTCTACATATGAAAGTAACAGAATTTCATTTACCGTAAGTAAATGAAAGCATAGCTCTAATAGTGAACGGGTATGATTTAACCATGCTAATTGTTAATCTGTGAATTATTGACTATGGTAACTTCATTTGTTGAGCATACAAATGACAAGAAATTGGGTGATGAGTCTGTTGCCTTCCCGAGTGACTTTGGTTGCTATGTTTGCTTTGTTCTGCGTTCACCTGTGCGTAGTCTCCCTTCATCTCTAAAAGTTGTTATTTTAAAGTAAAGCCATGTTATTTAGTGAAAAGCAAATGCAAAGGGAATGAAAGCAACTGTATTGCAGCCTGTGCATTTTCATGTGATGATCCTGATTCCCGCTTGCACGTTGTGGTAACTGACATCCTGGAATCTCTGTAATCTTGTAGGTGATTCTAGAGGGTCAACAATATTTGGCTATGAATGTAGGAGAAATGGTGCCATGGGTCCTGAAGAAAGAAGAGTTATGCACCGCCAAAATAGACCCTAATTATTGTATCTTCACTTTGCCAAAGTATTTTACTGCTGGGAATGATAAGCTCTATTACCTTTATGTCGTCTACATCATAATTTACAATCTTGTGATCATATAATTGCACGCTCAGGAAGGGAGGGAATTTCAGATGGAGCTGCTCGGGTGGATTGGGTAGGACCAGCAAACGAGATTCTGTTCTTTTTTATCAGTGTCTTATATTTGAGGGAAACGTCTGGATTGAGTGCCACAAACTGCTTTGGATGGGGCAGATAGTCATTTTGCTCTTGAAGGTAAATGTTTCGTTCCCAGCTCTCAGGTTGCTGCGCTGCAGCTGTGGCCAGCAGAGTCAAATGCTGGGGAGAGAGCAGGTGAACGTACCTGAATAGATGATTGAGAGAACTGGTCTCTGCTGATAGCAGCTAGGTGGCAATTTTTTTTTTCTTTTGTCTCTGGGAGACAGAGTATCTTCTTTTTTTTTTTTTTTAATTTTTATTGAATCTCCATGTGGAAAGTTACAAAGTTCTCAGGTTTATGTCTCAGTTATACAATATTCAAACACCATCCCTTCACCAGTGCCCATATTCCACCACCAAAATCCCCAGTATACCCCCCGCCCCCACCCCCCATCCCCAACTGTATAACTGATGAATTTCACTTCATTTTCTCTTTACCTTGATTACGTTCCATATTTCAACACAAAACTCAACTATTGTTGTTGGAGTTTCCCCCCAAGGAAAACAGCCCTACTACCAAGGAAGCATTTGATGATTAGTTTTCCATTAAAAGATTGTATGTTTTCAGTTTTTAGAAAAGGTCGCACGGCCACGTTAGCGGCTAGGTGGCAATTTTTAAAAGTCCTCAGGTTAGAGCCTCACGTGAAGAACACACATGTAAATATTCTACTTTTTTTTTTTTTAATTACACCTAGCTGTGCTTAGGGCTTACTCCTGGCTCTATGCTCAGGGATCACTCTTGGTGGGGACCAGGTACCCTATGGGATGCTAGGGATCAAACCCAGATTGGCTGCTGCATGCAAAACAAACGCCCTACTTGCTGTACTATCGCTCCAGCCCCCGGACACTTACTTGGAAATTCTATCTGAATGAATGAAAGAAATGACAGCAGCCCGTTAGGATATGGGCAGCAGAGAGGAGTGAAATTAGTGGCTAATATCTCTTCTCTAATGCTGCTTCTTAATATCTACTTTTGGTGTGTTGTTTGGACTAGTTTTAAGCTTGGTTTTCATGTGCAGGGAATTTATATTTACATATATATAAAGTATAATATATATAATTATATCTCTATCTATCTATCTATCTATCTATCTATCTATCTATCTATCTATCTATCTATCTATCTATCTAAGCCAACATAGAAACCAAGTGTTATTCAAAGGTGTGGATCATCAGTGAACATCGTCAAGAGTGTTTTCAGGGCATAGATGAACATTTGTGTCACCACCATCCCGGGGGTGACCCGGTCCCCTGGTGCATTCCCCATAGTTGTTGCCCTGACCGAGGAACAGAAGAGTGGGCAACAGGCTGATAGCCAGCAATGTCTTTCTTAAAATCAAACAGGGCTAGTAGAGAGAAAGAGAAAGTGCTCTCTGCAAGGGCTGAGGGACCTGATTTACAGATAGGGCAAGTAGTACAAAAAGGAGCAACTCAGCCTAAACAGGGAGGACTGGGAGTGCCCCTGTGGAATTGGGCCCCAGGAGGGCGGTTGTGGGTGTAACTCAGTTGACATAAGAAAGGAGGACCCAATGCCAAGCCTGATCTATGTGGACTCATGGAAGGAGAAATGCTTAGCAGAACTTCAGCACTTATAAATTATGGGGAGACGGCACCCCTTTTGGTGCTGTCTGTTCCCGTCGCTGGGGCAGTGGCCCCTGAGCCCTCTTGCCTGAAGGGCGAACCCCCCACAGGTTTACTCACCAGAACGGCAAGCCCGGGCAGTTCGGGACAACACTTGCAGGGAACCCAACACTTAGGCATCTTTGTGTGTGCAGTTCCCGACACCACACCTTGTGTTTACTAAACCTTGTTGCGTGGGTAGAACCGATAGCCAAAAGTTGATGCCTTGAATGGCGATGGATTTGCTATAGCAGAGGGAAAGGGATGGATCCTCAAATTAGTGGGACTCCAAAGGAAAGCCCAGGTAATGGAATGAGCCTGGGGTTGGACTCTTGGGGTTTGGACACTGGGGGAGTGAGTGATGAGAGATCTGTGGTGGGATGCATCCTGCTGGCGCTGGTTGCCAGGAAGTGGCTTCCAAAGACCAATTCCTAAGACTAGTCTCTCTTACCTCTCTCCGCAGCCTCTCGGGATTATACTGGATAAACCTACTTTTCAAAGCAGAAAACTAGTGAGATCAGGCTAGTGGGTTTCATCTGCATCAAAACCTTTCTGTCCACGTGGGGCGAATTTCACACACACACAAACACACACAAACACAGAAAGAGAGTGAGGGAGAGAGAGAGAGAGAGAGAGAGAGAGAGAGAGAGAGAGAGAGAGAGAGAGAGAGAGAGAGAGAGACAGACAGACAGACAGACAGACAGACAGACAGACAGACAGACTCAGTCTGTTGTGTTAGCGTCTCGGGAAATGAAAAGTAGTGAAAGACGCCCCCTCCTGTGGAATGATGTCTCCCCAAGGAGCCTTGTCCTGTCCTCCTGGGTCAGCCCCTGCCTGTGCTGTTGGTCACAGGTGGGCAGGCGGGGAGCACATCTTCCTCCTCCTACTACCCCTTTGGACCATTTTCTCAGTCGGGCACTTATTAGACCCCTCTTGCTACCCCAGGGTGTGAATCAGTGTGAAAACTCAGCGAGGGGAGCTCAGTAAAAGAACGCTGTTCTCCCTCACCCTTGGCACTTCCCCTCGAGGGGCTCATCCTTCCCTGGCAACCTCAGAAGCTGCCAGAAGGATTTCCTAGTTCAGCAGCGGCTGAGTCCAAGGGAGCCGCCTGTGCTGCTCCTGCCCTCTGCGGCTCCCTCTTCCTCCAGCTCGTGGTGGCTAACTATTCCACGGTGCTGCTCTCTCACGCCGGGGTTTCCTTAAAACCCACAAACTGGCTTGGACTGTGTCCAGATTTACTCACGGGGGCACCATTACTCGATGCACTTCTAACACTGCCAGTAGCTGAAGCTCTGGCAATTCTATGAAGAGCCCATGATTTTGGTTTTGGTTTTTGGTTGGTTTTGTTTTTCTTTCCGATTGGACGGTAGAAACTTTTGTCTGCAGCCCCCGTTGAGTTTTTCTCCAGTTTCTTTGGAAGGTGCAAAGAAAAGGAGAGTTAGGAGTCGAATCAGAGACAAGGGACCCCACAGGAGTAGGGTTGGCAGGAGGACTTTTCTTCCCCGAGTGCGTTCCTGGTTTAAGGAATCGTCATTTATTTTTGCTGACTGGATATTGTGACAGGTATTTTCTGACTTGGAGCTCTGCCTCTGTTTTGTCCATACCACCTTCAAAGCCATTTTTTAACTGGTCACTTTTTTCTGTGTGTGTGTGTATGTGTGTGTGGAGGGTTGGGCCAGGGTGGTGGGGTTGGGGGAGGTTGGGCCACGCCCATCAGCTCTCAGGGCTTATACTCCTGGGTCTGTGCTCACTTATGGCGGAGCTTGGTGGACCCCAGTGGGGTACTGAGGATTGAACCGGGTTGACTGCTGGCATGGCAAGCGCCTTCCCCCTTATACTATCTCTCTGCCCCCCTCTACCCCCCAGTCACTTTCGTACTCAGCGGTGATTGGACCTCACTGCTTTTAAACTCAGGGCCTCTGTTCTTTGCCTTTGAGCGGGAAGGGGGGGATCTGACGCTGGGATTCGGGCTCTGTCATTTATCCTGGCTCGGGTACGAGCGCTCGTAGAGTCGGTGACGTGCGCACCAAAGACACAGGGCTTTGCTTTCAGCGGCGATGACAGTGTAATGGATCAAATAGATTCTTTCGAAGAATCATAAATTCATATTGGAGTTTGAGGGGATGTCATGTTCATTTGTCAACATGTCACTCCAGGGACACAGGTGCAGCGCATTGATGGAGGGAGCCCCTCCGGTTCCTCGGGAGCCCCATAAATATGAAACAGACCCGATTGAAGACGTGCGCCCCCGCAGACGGGGCCTCGGTTGCGTTCTCTGGCGGGGCCTTTCTGGAGGCTTCTCCCAGGTCCTGGCCTGGGAGGTGCCGCTGAGGGCTGAGAGGGGCAGGACGGAGACCTGGGGAGACCTCTCCTCACAGAGGTGGTCACTGACAAGAGCACTGAGGCAGGCTCCTCTGGCGGCGGGGGGGTGGGGGGGCAGCATGGCACGCTTTTAGTTAAGTGCATGATTAACTTTGACATTTGAAACTAGAACTTCCCGTAAAAAATCAGCGTGGTACTACTTCTGCATGTTTAATTAAGATGTTTAGTTCCTGTCAAGGCTGATCGTCGGGGCTTCTCCGCCGACCCTCCCCCCACCTCCCCCCCCCTCCACGCCGGCGAAGGGCAATATATTCTCAACTTCTGAAATTTCCGAAACCTGTACTTAACCTTTAATTGTCATTCCATTTACGTGGAAATCTGATGAACAACTTTTAAAGTTCATGAGCTCCTGGGCGAATGCAATTAAGACCTTTTTTTGGAGTTTGTTATTAAGAGCTGGCATTTAGAGACGTCTCGGGCCTGGTGACTGTGGCTGTCTCCTCCGGAGCGGGGTGTCGCGAGCAATTAGCCAGGAACACGAGCTACACGCATCGTACTGTCCTGCGTCTGCGTTAACACGCTTGGTATTTAAATAGCCACGCGATCCTTTCCTTCTCGTGTCTTGCCGGGGGTATGAGCGTGTTGTGGGATGGTTAGAGTAGGGCCCCGCATAATTAGTTGGGGCTGTGGCAGTCGCCGTCACTCACTGAAGTTGGGCTCCTTCTCCTCCCACTGGCGTTCCGAAGCCGTGTTTTCGGATGTTGACTCTCACACGCTGTGGAGTCAAGGGAAAGATCACTCTGCGTGGCTCCTCCTGGTCACGGTTATCTTTCTTTTAGAGCATTACAGCTCAAGCCCAAGCATGTAGATTTGGGGAAAGAAATGATTCAAGCATGAGCCCCTTTCCGCCCCCCCCCCCACCTCAGCCCTTTGGGTCATGGGTCAGTAGGGGCCAGTAGGGAGCAGTTCCTTGTGTTGGAGCAGGCAACTGAGCATGACTTGCACAGTGAGATATGAGGTGATGGACGGGGAACGGGTGCTTCGCAGTCTGGAGAGTCCAGTGGGACCACGTGCTGCCACTTGGGGAGGTTTTCTGCTACAGGGTGGTAGAGTTGGGTTTTCTGACAAGTGATTGGATGCATTTTTGAGGTGCTCTCTTAGTGCAGGACCATCTGCTTATTAGTTTCTAAGGCCTTTACAGAGATAATGAAGTATCAGCAAAAGCAGATCCATGGTCTAGAATAGCACTATCATAGATGCTTGACTCTTGCATGTGCTGATTGAAAAATTTTTAAACGTATATTGCTTTTACATAAAACATAAAAATAAGACAAATAGGTATTTGGGGAAAATTTAACCTGGAAAATTTATCTCATCATCATCATCCCGTTGATTGTCGAATGTCTTGAGCGGGCTCAGGAACGTCTCCATTCGTCCTATTCCTGAGATTTTATAAGCCTCTCTCTACTTGGCTTTCCCAGTGATGCTGCATTGGAGGCTCTTTCTGGGTCAGGGGAATAAGATCCAGCTTGTTACTGGCTTTGGCATATAAATGCACTATGGGAAGCTTGCAAAGCTCTCCCATGTGGGCAGGAAACTCTCAGTAGCTTGCCGGTTTCTCCCAGAGGGAGAAGTAGGTTATAAGATATAAGGTTCTGGGAGCTTGCTTTTAAGTCTCTGGATGTTGGCCGTTGATGGGATTACACACACCTGGGTTCCTCTCTGGTACCTTAATGCGTGAGACTTGTCCGAACATGTGGAGAGGGGCCTTGAGCATGGCTGTGGCTAGGTTCCAGGGGTCTTCGGCCACTGGGAGATCTGCTCAGGGTGGGGAGGGAAGCTGGAAGCTGGAGCCCATCCCCTCCGGAGGGCCCCCGGAGAAGACAGTCAGGCGTGCGGGCAAGAGACTCTTTAAAACAGTTAAATTTGATGCCAAAAATGAATCAATGAACTATCCCAGTTTCTGGAATTTCTGTTTTTTTTTTTTTTCTTTTTGGGTTACACCTGGCGATGCACAGGGGTTACTCCTGGCTCTGCACTCAGGAACCACTCCTGATGGTGCTTAGGGGACCATATGGGATGCTGGGAATAGAACCCGGGTTGGCCGCGTGCAAGGCAAACACCCTACCCGCTGTGTTGTTGCTCCAGCCCCAAAGGAGTTTCTGTTTTTAATGTAAATTTTTCTTATATCAGAACAATGAAGTTAATTTGGTTCATCTTTTAAGTTATAGACTAACTTCAAGTGTGGAAGATAAATGAATAACTGAATTCCTTGGAATTTTTTTTTGGGGGGGAGTGGGGTACACAGCCTGTGATGCTCAGGAATTAATTCTGGTGGTTCTTGGGGACCATATGGAGTGCTGGGGGGTCCAGCCTGGATCTACCACAGGCCAGGCAAGCGCCTTTACCCATTGTACAATCTCTTTGGCCCTGTAATTAACCTTGTTTTGAATTAATATGTAATATTTTAGTAGAAATAGCATATAATAATTGTAGAACTATTATATATTTTGAAATTCTTTTCTGACAATAAAACTGATAAAATAATGTTGCTTTTTTTATTTTAAAAGAACAAAACAATCTGTTAACAAGTATTTTTCACCAGTTTTATATCTTACTCTAGGAATATACATTTTTCTGGAATGAGCTCTGGGTAGAAAAATTTACCTTCGTTATAAAGTCCTATAGACACAGAAATGAACAAGTCTAGAAATGAGTGACAGAAGGTGCTCCCTCAGTGATCCAGTATTTTTATTGAGGTATTTCAATACGACAAGAGTTTGTGGTATTACAAGGAAGTATTAGATTAAATGCTTTTTTTTTTTATCCAGCCATGTTGGAGTTTGAGATAAATACCAGAGAGGTGAACTCTACAGCTGGGTATAATTAGTGATAAATCCAGGTAATCATATGGAAATCCTGTAGGAATTTAAAGGATGACTTTAGTTGGATAGATCAATTAGAGGTTTTCTTTATGTGTGGGAACTGAATTGGTTCTTGGAGAAAGGTTAAAATTTAGGCATGTGGAATTGTGATAAGGTGCTCTTGATAGGGGATAAAATGCAGGGATTCATAACAACGTGTGCCTTAATGAATTTTCCGTATGCATATTCTTACACAAGAGTCTAGGATGTGATTAGATACCCTGAAACCAGCTTCTGAAAAGCCTTTGATGGACTCAGTTGAGCTCTTCTTTGTAAATAAATTCCTTAAGCAAGGAACTACTCTTGTCTGTCTGTACCTTTGTGCTTTGTTTTTATTCTCAGTACCTGTGTTATCTTTAACCTTTATAATCTTCCTCTCAATTCCTGCTGGGGGTATACTTAAAATTGTTCCTGTAGCTCAGTATGTGCAAAAAAAAAATCATGAACCTGATTTTGTATTTGTTGACTTGAACCTGAATTTGTATTTGTTATTCTTGAAATTCCATTTTGCACATACTCTTAAGCCCACATGGTATTTTATAGGTGGGCCCGTGTTCGCAGATCACAGATAACCAATATAAAGGAGTCTTTAGTAAGTGAACTAATTGAAAATTCTGGGTCATAGCCACTTAATTGAATAAACTGTCTCCAGAGAGCAATTTGGGTCTTTTCCAAGATGCATTAACTCTTTCAGGTCATTAGGGTAGCACTTATCTCATTGGAGCAGAAATTTAATAAATGGTACTCCTGTGATGTGAGTAAATTAATGGACTCAAAAAAGCCCGAAGTTTCACCATGGGTGTTGTAGTTCTCCTCCAAGGAGCTCATCTGTGAGTGTAAAATATCAATAAACAGCTGCCCTTTAGAGCATCTTACTTTCAATTTAGGTAATCTACTAGGGGGCACTGACTCTTTGTTCAAGACACTGGACTGGATGTTGGCAGAATTCAAAGAAAGGCCTGGCCTATGCTAAGAGGCAGGAGAGAGGGCAGATAACTATAAGATAAACCTGAGAGATAGAAATTACTGTGTGGGCTTTAATGAGAGACAGGCATCGTAGTTAGGAATTACGATGCAGGGTAACCACTCAGAAGACAGGGAATATGACTTTGTATACAGAATGCTCACTCATATATTTTTTGGAGTGTGTGTGTGTGTGTGTGTGTGTGTGTGTGTGTGTGTGTGCAAACAGATGCATGGGCATGTAATGATAAACAGGACCTAGATTAATCAGAAGGTTTTCTTTTGACAGTTTTCATGTATGTGTTCTTTACCCCAATAAGATGAATTATTCATGTCTACTGTTGATCTAAAATGAGTACGATAAGGATGTGAAAACCAGAAAAAGAGCCGGACTCTGGGAGATAGACTCCCCAGTTGTCTGACAGTCTTAATTTGGGTGTCAGCCCACTGGGGGATATTGATCTCCAGATAGGAAAGAGGTAAAGAAAGGTCTGTCTTAACACCAGCGTGCGCTGCACATTTATGTCGACCGTGAAAACAAAGACAGCTCATAGTTCCTGGGAAACTCCAGGTAAGTGACAAGAGACCACCCCGAGTGGGCTTTAGAAAGAGATAGGCATACCACCTCCACAAGAAGATGACGTTGCAGACGCGTGAACACCTCCCTCAGCTCATTTTCCTCCTCATCCATGGCTCTGGCATCCCGTCCGAGCACGTGATAGTGGATCAGTGATGTCTAAAGAAATGGCATGTTGTGTCCATTCCTCAGGTTACACTTAAATGTACCTTTTAGGTCTTATTCCCACATGGTTAGCCGAGGGGATAGCTTGTGACCGATGGGAAGAAAACAAAAGGATAAGCTCAGACATCACAAGAACTTGGGGACTTAATTCAGAGAACAGGAGATTACCTAGTTGAACAAATGATCTAGCTGAAGCTGCAGAGATTAGTTGGGGCTTTGGAAATTGCCCCACGACAGTGTAGAGGCAGAGCTTCCTTGTACAGAAGGAGGAAGGCTGTGAGGGGTTTGAACAGAGAAGGTGATCCTGAACTCTGCATTAATGGGCTGAATCTGGCACCTGGCCGTAGGGTGAGTTATCATGGCAAGTGTAGTTTAGGCTCGCCATCTGGAGACTGTCGCAATAATCTCTATGAAAAATGATGAGGATTAGGTCTAGCCTGAGGAGTGTAGGATTCAAAATATGTAGGATCCCTCTCCGGTTCATAAGCATGATGATTGGGCGTTCACACACTTGGGTGATGTGTGGCTCCCTTAAAACTTGTTATGCATTTGGCACATTGCCCATCTGATATGAACCGTAAAAAAAATATTTCGAAGAGGAAATGAATATGAGATGTAAGGTACAAAATTTGTGGTCTGGCCCAGGGAGATAGTCCAGAGGACAGGACTGTTGCCTTCCAAGCGGCCAACCTGAGTTCCGGCAATTCCTGGGACCACTTGCCCTCCCCGAACGTGGCCCGTGAGAACTCCACAGTTTTGGTGCTCCCCAGTAACCCTGGGCCCCGGCAGCAGGCCCTAACGCTGAAACACCAGCTTGGTTGGCCTCCCTGGTCCCAGAACCCCAGAACACCACTTGGGATCCACCCCCTCCCCCGCAACCCTGTGGAATGAGTGCACGGAGGGTGATTTGGAGACAAGTCTGAGGAGAGTTTGTACTTAGGTTTTGATCTTGGAGTATCAGTAAAATCATTAATATTACGGAAGAGAGGGATTCTGAGTACCACCCTTCTTTCGCTTCCTCTCTCCTTTTGAAGTGAGGTGGTGATAGGATTTGCTTGGTCAGCTTGTTTGTTTACTCCATACCTGAGGACACCCTTCATGTCTGCAGTGCTGTCTTCACCTGTCTGCCGTGACCCGGAGGTAAAGAGCCGATGCTCTTGACAGCAAGAGCGGCACATCAGCTTGGAAGAAATTATGATGGGAGACGGCGGTTTGGGAATCTTAATATCGAGATATCTCAGAGGAGAGAACGGGCAGAAGGAAACATAGTCAGTGTTCAGAGTGTTTCTGTGGGGCTCAGGGAGATGCTCAGAGGGTCGGAGCATATACCCGGCCTGTCCTAGACTCTTGGTTCCTGAGCACCGCCAGATTTAGCTCCGGTGGTTTCTCTGGGGAGACACCCCCCAATTAATTTTATTTTATTTATTTATTTATTTATTCATTCATTTATTTATTTATTTATTTATTTATTTATTTATTTTTCTTTTTGGGTCACACCCGGCGATGCACAGGGGTCACTCCTGGCTCATGCACTCAGGAATCACCCCTGGCAGTGCTCAGGGGACCATATGGGATGCAGGGATTTGAACCCGGGTTGGCTGTGTGCAAGGCAAACGCCCTACCCGCTGTGCTATCACTCCAGCCCCCCCCCCAATTAATTTTAAAATGTGAATTAAGATGGGTGATACTTTCATCATTGAAAGAAAACATTCTAAAAGGTTTGAGCATGAGTATCAGTAAGGCCTGCGTTGAGTGATTGGAATTGCGATTGTAGAGAGAAAGAGGAGGAGAGAATGATAGGAATGGGATGTGACGACAGAGGTACTTTTATTTACTAACACTTGCACTTGAGGGGATCCAGGCAGTGTTCTTGATGGTTTTTGGTGTTCACTTGTTGACGCCTGACCGTAAGTCGTTTTGTCCCCGTTCTTCTGTTCTGTAGGTGAGGAAGCCGGAGCAAGCCATAGAGTAGTATTTCACTTGCAGATAGATGAGAAGGTTCTCAGCAGCCCTAATTGTCTGGGAAGTGCAGATCAAATCCACGATGATTTGATGTCTGTTAGAATGGCTGTTCTCAACAGACTGAGAAATAACCAGTGTCTGTAGTCAGTGCAGACGCAGAAAAAAAGGGAAGTTGGTGCAGCCACTGTGGAAAATACTAGCAGAGTAAAGAGAACTTTGTGCTCTGTTGGTGGAAATGTAAATTGGTATAGTCACTGTCGAAAAGACTAGGGCCTCTTTGCTTTTTTTGTGTGGGGGGGGTCACACCCTGCGATGCACTAGGGTTACTCCTGGCTCTGCACTCAGGAAATACTCCTGGCAGTACTCAGGGGACCATATGGGATGCTGGGATTTGAACCCGGGTTGGCCGCGTGCAAGGCAAACGCCCTACCTGCCGTGCTATCTCTCCAGCCCCTGTTTCAACACTTTCACTCTGACTTTTTATCGAAGAAAACAAATATACTTACGTGTACAGCTAGAACCTGAGGGACACCCCGTATACCTGAAATTAATGATATATTTCATGTGTCAGTTTGATCTCAGTAGATAAATGCACAAGTCTAGGAGGCACACGTGGGTGAGGAGGCCATGTAACAGTCTTTTATCAGTCTTTTACCTCTCTGGGGTTGTGAATGTTTGAGTTAGGAGCTGATAAGTGTGCCAGGCAGAAGGGGATAAGATTTCCAGTCAAACCAATTTTGACTGATTTTTGTTACTATTTTGTACTATCATGCAACCGAATAGAAATGGGAGGTAAATATTAGTGTTCAGATAAATTTGCGAGTAATTTTATATCTAATAGAGAGCACTACAAATTTTTTTCTTCTACACATAACTAAGTCACATAACTGTTCTATCAAATGTTGAGAGAAGGAGTAATACTAATCTTTGATGAGAAAACTATTTTTTTCTTGCACACCCAAAAGGCACTATTACCCTGGAAGAAAATAAAAATCCAAAACACAAAAGAGGGTCAGAGAGAGAGTTCCATGAATGGGTTGCAGGAGGCCTGACTGCCCCTTAGCACCGTCTGAATAAATCCCAAATATTTAGCTAGGAGCTAGGAGTAAGCTGTGGCTCCAAACCAAAAACCATGTCCCCCCCCACCCCCCAAAAGAAAAGAAAACCCCAAAAAACAAACCACCAACAAAATCCAATACCACAAAAAAACAAAAACAAAAAACAAAGGAACACAGGAACTGTCGATCAATAGACCTTATAAATATCAAGGCAGTGAGTAGTGATCTTGAGATCTTGACTGAAGTCTTAGCAAATTGAATCCATCAGTGTATATACTAAATCACGCCACTTGATTAAGTGGGATTTATGGGGGGGAAATATCAGTGAACAAAATACATGATATTAACACAATAAAAAACCAAGCCCATGTAATCATCTCAAGAGATATATGCAGGCATTTGCCACCCATTGTTAGCTAGAAAATATATACAGAGAATTCTAAACTGAGAGGAAAAATAAATTTCCTCAGCCTGATAGCAACTCTGTGAGCAGCCAGGGCTACTGTCATGAGAGAATGTGTGGAGTCTTCTAAAGGGATTGTGGGTAATGGTTGTACACGGTGTATATTTATGTAAACATTGTTGAGCTGGGGGACTGCTATGGGGCTCCTGGTCGAATGCACGTTTTTACATGTGTGAGGCCCGGGGTTCATCCGTAGCACCACGAAAGCAAACAAGCTAAAAATGCACTGAAGTGTGTCCCACCATTGGTCATTTTGCCTTAGTGATTATTGGCTTAGTGAATCATGCCACAAAAGCTTCAAAAGTGTTACGGGTTTGAAACCAGATGACACATGTTCTAGAGATCTGTGTCCTTTAGTGTCTTTCCAGCTGATATACATACATGTAACAGTCCCAATGCCAGTTAATTAATATATAAATCAAGGGAATCTCATCAACATTATTTCCCTTTGCACAATTACATATTTGAAGGTACACATAAATATGAATATTCATGGGTTCCACAAGGGAGTATATTCCAAACTGAATTTATTGTCCCTGTTAAATCCACTCTCCCTCTATTACTGATTATTATTCATAATTATTGTTCTCAATTGCATTGTCCCTCAGATGTACAATTCTTTTAGCCATCTATTGTTCCCTTCATAGAATAACTAGTCAGATTGTATTCTTCTTTCCCCTGCTCATTGTCTTTCAAATACTTTGAATGTACAATCTCATTTCAAATACATTGAATGTACCATCTTATTACTTATAAGTCTTCAAAGTCTTTTTTTCCTTGATCTAGCACAATGGTGTATATACATATATATATTTTTTAATTATTATTGTTGTTTCTAGTGGGGGATAAATCGGTTTTGCATTGGGGCCACATCTGCCCAGGGATCAGGGCTTTCTCCCCACTCTTTTCTTAGGGATCATACCTGCTGGTGCTCCAGAGACCGTAGGTAGTGCTGGGGATTGAACTGTGGCTGACCGGGAACAAGGCAGACACCTTACTCCCTGGACCGCATCCTCTCTCTGCCCCACACTAGGTTTCTTTTCTTGTCCCTCCCCTTTGATAACATCCTCTTTTATTTCCTCCCAATTTCCTTTTTTTTTTTGGTCTGTTATTTTATGTGCTGGTTAGTACATAAATTAATTGTAAGTTTATTTGTCAGCATTTAGCTTTTCCAAACAGTCATTTTGTATTTGACTTCATTTCCTGAGGCTGGTGTTAAAGGGTCTGGGAAGCCCCCTCTGTGTCCCGCCTTTCCTGACTTTTTGGCCTTGAGTTGTGTAATGACCTGAAACACTTGCTAACCACTGCATCTGTAGAGTTCCTGAATTTACCCTGCACTGGCATAGAACACAATATATTGTGTTCCAGCCACAATGTATTAGTATTTGTCCTGTTATACATTTTAGATGATATTTTTGTTCTGTTTTGAACGTCCGCTAGTGCCATGATCTCATGACCTTGAAACCTTTTCTTTTTGATTTCTGTTTCTTTAGATTGTTCTAATTAGGAGCAAAATTGTGCTTTTGTTTTTGTCTCTTGTGCCGCCCTGTGATGTGAAAAGGTTGTTGGGGGGGCGGGAGAACTACTGTGTGCTTGGGGTTCACTCCTGGTGATTATTCAGGGACCCGGGGATGCTGGGATCTAACCCCGCCCTCCTGAGTACAAGGGCGGGGCTCTGCCCGTTGTGTTGGCTTTCCTGCTGCTCTCTGGGCCTTTTGTCAGTGCTCACTGAAGGCTCCGGGTCTTGTTCCCCGTTTTCCGTTGTCAGGCCGCCATTCCATATCTCTCTTTTACAGGGACAAAGACACTGAGAAGATTGCTTGACTTGAGCTTTTAATTCACCTTAAAAATTTGTTCTCACAGGCTGTAACTGACGTGTTTTACTGTTAGGGGAGAATTTATTTTTCCCTCTTTTCGGAGATGAATATCAAACTGCGTCGAGGAAATGCCAATGAATGTTAGAAACAAACATAGAGGTCTCAGTCAAAAACCGACGGTGTTTCTGGGCAGCCTTCCAAGTGCTCCCTCATGTCTGCAGATCCTTGGCACTGTTGGCGCTGCCATCCTAGCCTTGCTTTACGTTTTACGTTTTTAAAACTAAAGTTGCACTGTATTAGGAGAATAAAATCTTCTCCGTTTCTGGCGTGCATTATCAGAATTCCTCAAGTAAGGCAGGAGAGAGAGTTCCAGGTATAGCGTGCCTTGCGTGCAAATAGCTGGCTCCAGTGCATGTCCCGGCACCACATAAGGTCCTTGGAGCGCTGCCAGGGGTCACTTCTGCTCAAGAGCCCAGATTAACCCTCGAGCACCATTGGATCTGGCTCAACCCCTGCCCCTGCCCCAACTATATAAAAATCAAAACAAAAAATCACCATGTGTTGTGAGATACGGTCGATGCATGCTGAAAGCAGACTATGGACCAAACATGATGGCTGCTTTGTACCTATATTGCAAACCATAACACATAGAGAGAGAGAGAGAGAGAGAGAGAGAGAGAGAGAGAGAGAGAGAGAGAGAGAGAGAGAGATACATAGAGAGTGAGAGAGGATGTGCCTGCCATAGAGGCAGGGGGTGGGAAGGAGGGGGTGGTGGGAAAGACACTGGGAACATTGGTGGTGGAGAATGGGCACTGGTGGAGGAGGGATGGGTACTCGAACATTGTTTATTCAAATGTAAACACGTGCTCGCTTCGGCAGCACATATACTAAAATTGGAACGGTACAGAGATTAGCATGGCCCTTGCACAAGGATGACACGCAAATGTCATCCTTGCGTGTCATATTTTCATGAACATTCTTGAAGCGTTCCATATTTAAAAAAAAAGAAATGTAATCACGAAAGTTTGTAAGTCTTGTAACTGTAGATCTCATGGTAATTCATTAAAATTAAAAAAATTACCAGTGTATAAAAAAATCATCATGTGTAAGTGCTACCATTGAGTTCACTGTCGAAAGTTCAATTCTAGGGAAGGATTCATTTTTGAGTTTTGTTTATCTTCCATACATCATATATAACATATGTCTAATTTGGAATTAGAACACCGTTTCCTTTGGAAGTTCTGGAAACTGCTCTTGTGTTTGGGTGGAGGGGATAAAGTTAAAAGACGTGGTGCTGGAGTCTTTGCATGCGGGTCAGGTATTTGAGACAGGATGAGAAATCCATATGCACTTGGGATTTTTTTCTCTCCTTTTTTTTGGTCCCTTGTACCGTGAGCAGGAAAGCTAGGAACAATTCCCACTACCACACTAATAGTGGTTTTAATTATACAGTTGCCATTGGTAATGAGTATAATTAAGCAGGCAGCCATCCCATTTTCAAAATGACTGTTTATTTTTCTTTGGGTTTCCTTACTGCAGAATATTTTTGTTCTTATACAATGGGGTAATTAGACAGCCATATTGAAAAAATAACTTTCTCTTTTGTTCTTTGCCATTCACATTCCACGCTCTAGTCACCTTGGTTGGAAATCGGATCATTCGTAGTGCTTTTAAAGGGTGGTCCTCATCTTAAAAACAGTGCTCCCCATTCTTTTGTTGTCTTTTCTGGAATCGAGGTGATAGTTTCAGAGATATATTACGGTGTCTTTGCTCTTGTTCCTGCAGTGAATTTCTCTGCTCAGTTTCTGGACACCCAGTGTCCCATTTTGTCTCTTCCACTCAGTACTGTGCTGGGTTGTGCTTGGATTCTCCCCTGGCTCGCTCTCATTTGCAGGGATCACACACCTCCGTTTCTGCCTAATTTGTTCCCTCTCTGTACCTTCAGATTCGGATTTATTAAAACTATATATCTGCTTCAGTTTTTCTTATTATCACTGTGAGTAGGAACCCAGCCAAACTGCTTCACTGATCTTGAAATGCAAATTCCAGAACATCTGCATTTTAAAAACCCAATATATTGAAAATGATGGTATTAACTAGGTTCATTTAAGTCATTGCTCAAGAGGTGGTTGGTATTACCTCACACAAGATGTCAGGTGATTTTTTTTTTTCACTTCATTCCCCTCTCCTCCCCCTTTTATAGAAAACAACAGAGTTTTTTTTTTTTTATTCATCAGTGGAGACAAATGCAGTATATCCTAACTCTAAATTATTAAACATTTGAAGTGAGGAGTCAGGAGAATTGGTTTCTTGGTTGCACAGGTTGAAATGTGTCCAAAACACCACTACCTCTTTATATAATGCCAGCGTTCTGCAAAAACAGTATTTCTGCCAAATGTCTTGATGCATACTCGTGCATATTCATTTGTCCATTGAACTCTTAGTCAAGAACAAAAGCCTACTCAAGTTTTTACAATGAAAATGCCGGGAGCCTGCTTTAAATTCTACAAGGATGTAAAGGTGCACTATCATATAAAGATATTACAATCTTATATGAAACTAAAGATAGTTTAAAACTTCTTTGGGGGCCACTTGGGGCAGTGCTTGGGGCTTACTTCTGGCTCTGCACTCAGGGGTCAGTCCTGTTGGGGCTCCAGGGACCACCCGGAAAGCTGAGGATCAGAGCCAGGTTGACTGGGCACAAGACAAGCACCCAACCCCCCTGTGCTATCTCTCCAGCCCCCCCAATTTAAGATTTTTAAGCAAACTAATGGGAGGTTTACAAAGCTATAGAAAATTTGTGTTTTGACCTTTGGGTTTCTCACCTTTGGGTTTCTTTTTTTTTTTTTTTTTGCTTTTTGGGTCACGCCCAGCAATGCACAGGGGTTACTCCTGGCTCATGCACTTAGGAATTACTCCTGGCGGTGCTCAGGGGACCATATGGGGTGCTGGGATTCAAACCCGGGTCGGCCACGTGCAAGGCAAACACCCTACCCGCTGTGCTATCACTCCAGCCCCTCACCTTTGGGTTTCTACGTTCTCCTCCTCTTTGTTCAGCTGTGTCACCCCCCTTCAGGACTCATAGCCCACAGGAGAGAGGGCTGGACAGTGGTACAAGCTATGGTTGCTTTGGCCCGAGTACATGAGAGGCCCATAAAGCAACCATCACTTTGCTCTTCTGATTCCTCTTTAGTTGAATGGCTGTTGTTGCTGCTGATTTTTTTTTTTTAATCTATACTAATGGACTTGCTTTGATTTTCCACCCACCTGGTCAAAGAGGGTTGCCTCAAAGAATTTATGGTTTGTCATTTACATGGACTAGCAGAGAATTATATTCCACTAACCCATTGGAGAGAGAATCCAATGAGCTGATTAGGGTTGGTTTGCCCTGGAGTGGGAGGACTGGGTCAGTCCCAGAGAACTAGCACAGACACTAGGTTCGTCACCGAGTCTGGGGAACAGTATTTAGATAAGAAGATTTTGCCATTTGGAAAATTACTGAAAAGGTGTTTATTGCATTAAATGCTAAATAAGATCTGGGTATTTTAATGATCATCCAATAATTTATTTTTTTGATAAACGAAGAAGCTGAAGATTGGAGATACATCTATTATAAGCCTGTATATATTTTTTTCCTTAAAAATTCTCTGTTTAGCCTCAAGTAAGTACAGGCAGTATGTTAAACCAAGAGGAATAAATGGTAAACAAAGACTGATTTGTGTTATCAATGTCACAGCAAGTTACAATTCTCTGGATCTTGGTTTTGTTCATCTAACAATAGATTTGTGACTGGTACCTTAGTACTGTTAATCAACTAATAAAATAAGAGGTGCTTGATGACCCCAAGTTGTATTGTTCTTTAAAACATTATATTTCTTTGCTTTAACCACAGAAATTCTGGGGGATCATTTTCAGTAGATTATTCCTAACAAGCCATACAAAATAAATTATTTAGCATCTGACTTTGGGGTAACCTGGGGTGGTGGTGGGAAATGACCATTAATTTGAAATAATGGTAGTAGGAAGATGTAATGGTGGTAGACTTAGTGTTGAAATATTGAGTGTAATAATGAAAGTCTGTAAATCGGTAAATGTATCTCATGATGATTCATTAAAATAAAAAATTATAAAAAAAAGAGAAAGCCTCAAGTAGTTGAATTGATGGGAATGTTGAGTTCTTGTTAGAAAGAATTAGACAGGATGGGAAGTCTGTATTGTGAAGTGGGGTGGTGGATCAGGAGAGGAGTAGCGTGGGACAGCGGCAGCAGGCCTTAGGAAGATCCCTCTTGACATTGTACGGGAAGGGCTAGACAAGTAAGCCAGGAGAGGCAGAAAATGAAATGAGGAAAAGCTGCATGAGTTGGACTCAGTTGCAGACGGTCAGAATGGACAGGAAGTGGCAAACTCACATTTCGCTGCATAGGTGTTGCAGAAGTTATGCCAGAGTTTTCTTAGTACAAAAGACAGATGAACATCCACCCGGCCTACGCCAAGGGAGGGGTGGTGTACAGACACAACAATAACACAAAGCAGCCGTAAGAAAAGGTGAGCTCTTGGGGTTCCCTGCAACTTGGGTGGGACTTGGAGGCTTCACGGTAACTGAAATAAGGGAGAGGGAGAAGGGGAAACACTAGATGATCTTACTTGTCTGCAGTGTAGAGTGACAAAAGGAGGGATCAGTGAGCAGTGGCAGATCTTTGGCCGTGGAGTCCGTTACAGATTGATAAGCAGTGGGGGGATGAAGAGGTGGACTAGAAGTGAGATGTGGGCATTGGTGGAGGGTATTGGGCACGTTGGTCGTGGTGAGGTGTGTACTTTGCCCCTAACTTCCCGTGCCCTGGGTGCTGACCCCCTAATCCTGCACCTTCTTCATGAACCATCTGGGCGAGGCTGTCTTCATCTTCTGGGTAGAAATGTGTCACTCGGCATTAATCCATGGAAGAGGGTCTGAAGATGAGGGGGTGGCCGAAGTGCCCGCCAGGCAAGCATGAGTTTGTGAGTTTGATCCTTGATGCCTCCCCAAGCCCTAAGCCCCATCCTTGCTTTGCTGCTGGGTAGGACCCCACGCACTGCGATTGACTTTTGGCACACATGGCTGCTCAGACGTGTGGGAGTACCACAGCCAGGAATTACCACCCGCTTCACACACACACACACACACACACACACACACACACACACACACACACACTTCAGCCAGCCTGAGTGTGAGCACATCTGGGGAATGCGTGTGCAAACACAGCAGGGAAAGGAGTCCAGCCCCTGGGGAGCACTCTGATTAAAGGTGGGAGCACTGCCACCTGATGTGTGTCTCCTGCAGAGTGGCACAGCCAGATGTGTGAGCAGCGGCATCAAGTGTGTGAGCATTATGGCCAGGTGCATGAGCATCATAGCTCAGCATGGACATCCCTCCCCCCCACCCCCACTCCCCCCCATCTCCCACCCCCCTGCCGCCATCATAAACGCCACTTCCACAGAGGGGAGGGTTGGGGAACAGGAAGAGTAATTTGTGAGTGGAACCAATGATTTGTAGATATCTTTATTTGTAGAGTGATTTGAGAGTCTGTTCCGTTTTACTAGCCTCTTGACCACAGATGCCAACAGACTTTATTAGCATCAGGGCCGAATCTGCAAATAATTGAGTCCCCCCCATTGACTTGTGACTGAAGTAGAGGCGCAGTTCAATATTCTTCCTGCCTATTGGGCAGTTTGGGTGATATATTAGTAGAGATAGTGCGTTTGTCATTACATTACTTCATAAGCAGGCTGACTAATACTCCAGAGGCCTCATAAATAAATTAAAGAGAATTGACCAGTCTATTAACATGTTTTATTCTATCCGAGTGAAATCTTTATTGTGCCAGAAGTGAAATAAATAAACTTCATTTACTGACCACCCATGGCCACTCTCATTGGCAGTATATATATATGTTCTTTCTGAGAGGAAGGACATCGTGGGAAAAGATACAGGCTTCGGTGCCAACTGGAGCTGGGTGGAAACCATGGATTGTTATCCTGTCCTTATGAGACATTTCATTTTCAATTAAGTTTTGGGGATTTTTGATTTTTGAGCAACTTAAGGTTCCCAGTAAAACCGAGAATGAGGTACAAAGATTTCCTGTGCATTCCTACCTCCTCGACCCCCCCAGGTGTCTGAACTAGTAGATACCAACACTTTGGGGCTTGTTTTTCTCTAAAATGCAGATGTAAACCTGCTCCGTTGACATGGGGCAGGAACAGGATCAAGCTTTAAGATTGTTGTGTCTGGTCAGTACACAGGAATGTGCAAATGCTCATGATAGAAACACAGTGGCTTGGAAATATCAGGTGACGTTATATTACAGGGGGGTGCATGCTTAATGCAGTATTCGTGCTTTCATTACTGAGTGAGTGTACCACAGACATGCAGGAACCAAAAGTACAGAGGGTCCCTGAAAAGCTTTTGTTTAGTCATGGATAGAACTGCTTACATACACCTAACAGACCACTTGATTATCTTAAAACAGTCAGTGTAGTGAATAGTGTGAGCTGGAGTGATAGTGAGATAGTGCAGCGGGTAGGGCATTCGCCTTGCCTTGCATGCAGACCTGGGTTCATTCCTCCATCCCTCTTGGAGAGCCTGGCAAGCTACCGAGAGTATCCCGCCTGCATGGCAGAGCCTGGCAAGCTCCCAGCGTCGTATTCAATATGCCTAAAACAGTAACAACAAGTCTCACAATGGAGATGTTACTGGTGCCTGCTCGAGCAAATCGATGAGCAACGGGATGACAGTGACAGGGACGGTGAATAGTGTAGAGATGAATTGTTGCACATGAAGTAAGTCCAGTGGTGACTCTCAGGAACTGATATGATTTCTATTCTTTTCTGGATCTACATTTTTTTTTCCTGCAATGGGGACTTCTTTTGTTCTGTTTTGGGGTCACACATCAAGTATTGTTCAAGCCTTACTCCTGACCTTGAGCTAAGAATCACTCCTGGCAGACTCAGGGGACCATATGGGGCACCGGAGATGAAACCTGGGTCGGATGTGTGGAAGACAGGTCTGTATCTCTGGACTGACCTGGGATTCCACCCCCTGCCACCCTCCTTTACCTGCTACACACACACACACACACACACACTCTCTCTCTCTCTCTCTCTCTCTCTCTCTCTCTCTCTCTCTCTCTGCTAGTGTGTCTGAAAATGTCTTTGCTCCCATGTTCAAATGCCCCTAGTTTCAGAAGTAGTAGATCAGATGACTTTGTGTCTATAGGGAATCTTTCCTCAGATCTGCAACTAGAGTCTGAACAACAAATGGGAGGCTCCATTTCTGAATGTCGGGAAAAAGCTTTTAGAATTAGATTTTTTGTTTTTCACTCGCTGTTCCTTATTAGCACAACACCAGTGTGTGTATTAAACTCTTTATGTGATTGCACAGATGCTGTTGACCGAGTACTTGGACATGAAAAATACTCGTACTGCCTCTGAACCATCAACTCAGCTAAGTTATGCTAGCACTGGACGAGAATTTGCAGCCTTTTTTGCCAAGAAGAAACCTCAACGGCCCAAAAATTCTCTTTTCAAGTAAGTGTCTTCCTGTCAGTGAGACAGAGCGGGTGGAGGAATGTTTGATCCCAGTTGAATGGCCTTTTGCTTCATTGAAAGCCGAGTGATGTGGAGGTTATGACATATGTATGTTACAGATATATCCAATTTTATATACTTCTGTTTTATATAAGCAGAGATGACTATGCTTTTTGGCGATGCACAGGGGTTACTCCTGGCTCTGCACTCAGGGATTACCCCTGGCCGTGCTCAGGGGACCCTATGGGATGCTGGGATTTGAACCCGGGTTGGCTGCGTGCAAGGCAAACGCCCTACCCGCTGTGCTATCTCTCTAGCCCCAGAGATGACTATTTTGGAACTTAACTGGACTACCTAGAACTTTGAGTAAAATTTTCCAGAATTTTGTTTCTGGTGAGTTCTCTGTAAAAATGAAGGAGAATGAAAAGTTCCCGTTGTTTCTGGGGAATTTTATAAATGAAAGGAAATGAAATACTGCAGCCTTTGAAAATGCCCCAAGTGTCATGAAATAACCTTTGTTAATAAAGTTATGAAATCTTCCTGGCTGGGTCGTACTGGATTTTATTTGATTTAATAAAGAAACAATCTGGAAATTCTTCTTTTCCTAATTACTGTCTTCATTAACCCCGGCAGGCCACGTGTCCTCAGTGGATGTCACTTGGTAGCTTCTAACCATATTAATGTTATTATTAAAATTAATAACAATAACAGTAGTTGTGAGTAATAGAGTACTTTTTAAGCACTGGAAACTGACTTAGGTACAGGATCTTCTCGAACGAATCTCAAACATAGTCAATTCAGATTCTGTCAGATTTTAGCAGCAGCACTAGTGGCTAATACTTAACACTCGCCAGACATTAACCATCTCCATGGAGGATCTCATTTACCTACTACAACACACTCATAAGTGTAGCTGTCAGTTTCACCCTCTTTCACTTGTTAAGAAAGTGAAACACAGACAGATTAAGGGACTTACGTAAATTCCTGTATCTTCCGGTAGAAGAAGCCTTAAATCTTGGTCGGATCTTTGCATTCTCTTGAAGATTTAAGAGTGATGGTAGAAGTCTTCTCCATCCAGTCCCCCCATTTTCCAGTAGTCTGGCAGCCACATTCACAAACTGCCCCCGGCCCCGTGTAATCCTACCAACGGCCAACATCCAGAGACTATAAGACTAAGATCCCGGAAGCCACATCCAATAGCCTTGTTCTCCTTCTTGCAGAACCTGACAAGCTACCAAGAGTCTATTGCCTACACGGGAGAGCCTTGCAAGCCCCCCATGGCGTATTCATATCCCAAAATATAGTAAAAGATATATACATACCTCTTGGAGAGCCCGGCAAGCTACTGAGAGTATCCCGCTTGCATGGCAGAGCCTGGCAAGCTACCTGTGGCGTATTTGATATGCCACAAACAGTAACGATAGGTCTCATTCCCCTGACCCTGAAAGGACCTCCAATTGTTGGGGAAGACGAGTAAGGAGAGGCTGCTAAAATCTCAGGGCTGAGTGTAATAGAGACGTTACTGGTGCCTGCTCGAGTAAATCCACGGGATGACAGTGATACACTGATACACGGTAGAAGTCTGTACCTGAGAAGTTCAGCACAAAGTAGCTATGGGTGGATCATGGCAATACTTTGACTTCATTTGTTTCGAGTAGTTGAAGCTCCCGTGTCTTTCATTGATTTGTTTGAGATTTTTTTTTTTTTATCACGGGTTCCTACAGTTCATCATCATTCAGTGGTTTCCACGCTTCCTTTATGTTGTGGTCCACAGAAGTTTGTTGTGCCCTCACCGGAATAAAACCCACTGTGTTTAGTGCATGTGCTGGCTGCGGTGCACTCAAGAAACAGTTAAGGCATTTAAGTCTGCATGTAACACAGCGCTTCAAAAGAAGTAAATCCAGCTGTGCAAAGTTTTTCTCTCACAGTACTCAGGTGAATATTAAGGGTTTCTTCTTTTACCAGGCAGAGCCATGTAGCTCCTGGCCCTTGTCCATTTTCCTGTTTTCAGTTCTAGGTGATTTCAAGGAAGAAGGGTCTGATTCTTCCTGTTTATCTATTTTTATTTTTAATTAGTAGATTTTATTTGGTTTTGTTATTTTTATTATTTGGTTTTGGCTTACACCCAGCTGTGCTCCAGAGCTATTCCTGGCTCAGCGCTCAGGAGTGATCACTGGCAGTGCTCTGGAAGCAACATCCATACCAGGATCAAAGGGGATCAGCTACCAGCAAGCATCCTACCTCCTTGACTATCTCTCACATCCAGGTTCTGGTTTGGGTCATAGTTTTAGTCTTCCAGAACAGCACAGACTTGCCTAATTTCCCCCTTCTAAATTAGTTTCCCCGGTTATTGAAATCTTCCATTATGTGGTGGTAAACTAATCTTGAGTCACCATTATTAACTGTATTTAACATTATTAACTTTGGGGCTGGAGCACAGCGGGTAGGGCATTTGCCTTGCACGCGGTCGACCCGGGTTTGATTCCCAGCATCCCATATGGTCCCCTGAGCACCGCCAGGAGTGATTCCTGAGTGCGGAGCCAGGAGTATCCCCTGTGTACCGCCAGGTGTGACCCAAAAAGCAAAAAAAAAAAAAAAAAAAAAAAGAATTATTAACTTTATTATTAACCCAGTAATTACATGAGGATTCACACTCTGAGTTATTCAGTGCTGTGGGTTTTGGATTACCATCTGTTCACCTTTATAGTACTGTGATAATGGTCTCATGGCCCTAAACATTCTCTATTTCTCATCTTTCATTCCTCCTTCTTTTCTTTATCCCAAACATCTGGCAGTCCTTGATCGTTTGATTGTCTCTATGGCTTACCTTTTCCAGAATGCGTTCCACTGGGAGTCACAGTATCTAGAGTCCTTTCTGTGCTTTGTTCGAACAACTCTTTATCCCCCTCAAGTAGTATTCCATGGTGAAGATGTACCACAACTATTTTTTTTTCCCATTTAACTCTTGGCAAACATCTTGATTAGTTCCAACAGCTAGCAATTATGAATAAAGCTGTTATAAATTTTCAGGTGGAGGTTTTGTCTAGATATAGCTCATTTGGATAAATTCCTAGAAGCTTGTTTATTGAATCATAGGGTAAGACCATGATTTGCTAGGTGCTGCTGAACTGCATTCCAAAGTGACTCCACCCTCTTCTAAAAGCTAATAATTAGCTATTGATTATTCCCGTGCCACTCTCTGCTGGTGAAGAGGCTACCTTGCAAGCTTTCCTGGGGGCTTCAGGTTGTGGTCTGTGCCCAGTCTGTCACAGGGGAAAGCCGACTGAAGTGATGGTGTCTGACAAGTCCAAGTTCAATTTGGGTAACAGACTGGGAGCTGTTCTCCCTGAGCCAGGGAGCTGAGTGCAAAGAGAGGGGAGAGAGGAGGCAAGGATCAGTGGGGACTAGGACTCTCTGCCTGGAGCCTCCTGCACCTCCACCCCACCCGTAACTGCATTCTAAATCCAGATGTATTGCAGTAACTGCATTCTAAATCCAGATGTATTGCAGAAATCAAATCGATTCCATGCTCTCCACCATCCCAATTTTCCGCCTCACACCACATACATATTTTCTCAGCACTTAGCGAATCCCGACATTGCGGCATTGGAAAAATACAGAAATTGTTGGAAATGAATGTGGACACTTAGCGAGTGACACACCTTCATTGTTGCACGGTAGGAAAAGTTCACGGGACGCCCTCCCCCCCACACACACACTTTCCGATTTGGAGCCCGCTGCTCCGATTTGCCCGTTTCTCGTCCTGGTTCTCCTGTTAATGAGCTGAGTGAGCCGGAGCAGGTGTTGCTTCTTCGGGGGCCCCCTGCATCTTTGGCTGTAGAAGCAGGGGGTCTGAGTGGGGGCTGGGCTCCTACTGTAAAGTGAGAGCAGCCTGTGACTTGTGGCACACATCCAAAGCATTCCCCACGTAGCAAAAACTAAGTATCAGGTTATAAAGGATCACCGTTTCGGTGACCCTGGACTCTTGCTTCACTAACACGCCCATGAAGGACTTTATTGGTCTCGTTCATTGCCCCAAGCCAGGGCTCCGTGGGTTGAAGCTCTCTCTCCTCAGTAATGGGCACCTTGAGATTCTTTGCTGAGTTTGTTGGGTCCCCCCTGCCCCGCCCTTGCTATTTCTGATCAGTCGCCCTCAGGGTGCTGCCACCTCGAGGGCCGCAGCCCCTTTGCATGGGACTGGCAGGTGGCACATTTGACGTACTGCAAGGCTTCCCTGGCCTCCTGGCTATCAGTGGCCTCTTAGTCCCTCGCAGGGTACAGGGAGAGGAGGAAGTGCCCAAGTGATACCCTCAGACGGCAGGAAAGTCGTCTTGGGATCCATCCTGTCGCAGGCAGGAAAACTAGAGGAGGCGTCATTCAGAACATGATGGTACCCCACCCCACCCCCCAGGCCAGACACTGATGCCGCCCCCTCCATCCCCCCCTTCTCCCTGCTGTTCTTTCATCCTGGGGCTGCTGAGCCCTTCCTGCCAGGCCTTTCTGGGAGGAGTTCTCCTGTCCTCTGCTTGCTGTTTGGATTTGCAAAGCTCAGGCTTGAAAAGGAATTTCTCCGCACTCACCTCAAAGGATTTGCTCCTTGCCTCCGCCAGCGTTTTCCCTGTTTGTTTTCTCCCCTGGCCTGCAGGTTTCTCCTAAGACAGTGATTTTGTTTGTTTGTTTTCGTGTTTGGAGGGGAGATCCCTCCTTCCCAGCGTTAGCTTCTTCAGTCCCGTTCTTTACCACAAGCCCCTGGAACCGGTTTCTGGATTGTTAGAAACCAGCGCCCTGTGCTCAGTGCTTTTGAGGGCACTGAGGAAGGGGGGCAGGTGAAAACTCAGCGGCTTATGGGGGGCTTTGGAGGAGACATCAGAGACCCCGGGCTTCCTTCTCGCCATTGTTTCACGGTGTTTCTAGCATGTTCTCTGTGTTAGTTCCCTCCCCTTACTGTGTTCTTTGTCTTAGCCCCTAACCTGTCATGCCCTGTGTGCTGACCCCCTAGTCCCGCACCCCCTTTGTACTGACGCTGCTCTCTGCCCTTGCACCAGGTGAGTTGGACAGACAGGTCGTCTGCCCAGGGGGACTGGTGCATATGACTGCCACCTGGCCGGCTTGGGTGGCCTTGGGGCCGCAGAGTCGAAAAGGCAGATTAACTTTGGAGAATATTCTTGTGCTGGGCAAAAGGATCATGGTAACCTGGAGGCCGCAGGCTGGGACACATCAGGCTGGTCCTCACTGACCCGGGAAAGGAGGGGAAGTTTCTGAGTCTGTGGTAGAGCAGTTGGGCCAGGGATATTCTTACGCGGGGTTCTGGGTGGCTGGCCCTGGGCCTGTTGGGGCCAGCCAGTGTGGCCTGCGGGAGCATCACCCCGACTAGACTGCACCGTCTCTGGAGAGTCCAGAGCGGGGCACTGCCCCTGATGGCTGTCCTCCGCGTGTCTCGCTGCAGGTTCGAGTCCTCGTCGCATGCCATCAGCATGAGCGCCTACTTGCGGGAGCAGCGGAGGGAGCTCTACAGCCGGAGCGGAGAACTTCAAGGTGAGTAACCGGACGTCTCCGCAGGAGGAGTCTGTTGTCCCGGAGGGAGACCCGGAGTGTTTGGAGTGAGTCAGTCTGTGGTCCGCGTTCACACGATTCTCTGAGGAGAACAGCAACGGGCTGGATATTCCCTTTCTCCTCTCACTGTCCCCGCCCCATCTGCCCCCGAGCTGCTGAGGTGATGCCAGTGGCCACAGGGTCTCTAGACCCACTGCCGTGCAAGCCAGACCTCACGGCCAGAGGAGACGAGGCGGATCTCTTCCTGCTTGGAGATGGCAGGTGGGAATTCAGGCGGGGTCTAAGGGCAGGGCATCCTCCGTCCCCCCCTCCTGTCACGCTTCCCAGTTTTCAATGCCTTCTGGAGTATGGTAGGAATCCCTGATGTTTGCAAAGGGGTAGATTTAGCCTCTCTGTGATTATTTAAAGGGGAGGGTTATTTAGAACTTTCTGTTCTGAACAGTATGACTTGGATGCACAGGATGCCTGATCGGTGGTTATGAAAGAGCTCTAGTCTGGATGAGACAATATTTAAAAAATGAATTATAAGCAAACGTCATTAAACTAAAAACTATCAAGTCCAGGTATTTCTTTTTTTTTTTTTTGTGACAAAAGATGATGCTCCTGGTAAATGAAGTCGAGTGAAAAAAAGAGTTTTGGAGGCAATGTGGGTATTGGAAGGGATGAAAGTTGGGTTCAGGGAGTAAAGGTCAAGGCTTGACGTCAGGTTCTGAAAGTAAGGCATGAGGTAGCGCAACAGTATCTGGAGGTAAAGGCTTAGAGCTAGGGTGATGTGCAGGGCCAGAGTGGTAGTGCAGTGGGTAGGGTCCTTGATTTGCTTGTGGGCGGCCCAGGTTCGGTCCGCTGCATCCTTTATGATCCACCGAACCCAACCTGGAGTAACCCCTGAGCACAGCCAGGTGTGGCATAGAAACAAACAAAATTTAAGGTGATTTACAGAAGATCGCTACAGGAATTGAAGAGAGGGAGTTTTGTTTTGTTTTATTTTGTTTAAATTGTTTTAGAAAGATGGGTTTGTTTTCTCAGTGATGGATAGGAGATATTTTTGATGAAAATTGATGATACTTGGGAGGTGGGTGGGGAGGGGGGAGGTATACTGTGATTCTTGGTGGTGGAATATGTGCATTGGTGAAGGGATGGGTGCTTGAGCATTGTATGACTGAGATTTAAACCTGAAAGCTTTGTAACTTTCCACATGGTGATTCAATAAAAGAATAAATTAATTAAAAAAAAAGAAAATTGATGATACCTCCCTGCTGGTCCCCCTTCTTGTCCTTGCTTACGCACATTCACACACACACACACACACACCCATGCATTCACCCATGCATACACATGTGCACATGCATTCTCACACACATGTATGTACGCATGCATGCATCCTTACACATCCTCGTGCATACTCACTCTGCTCACTCTCAGCCTTTTGTGGGGTTGTGGCCTCAACTGTCTGCTCACATATGTAAGATTCCCTTTATCTGCACCTTCACACTATTTTTTGGATTAAAACCTATTTTGCCTCTGCAATAAACTGTAAATTCCGTGCGGGAAATGCTATTTACTTTAGCTTTACCTATCATTTGGGCCTGTACAACAAATTTCCCATAAATCTTGGTTTCCTCAGTGATAGAACAAGTGAGGAGAATGGAAATTGGCCACAGGACAGAGAGATGACCTTTGAAAGGTGAAGAGGGCTCCAGCGGGTTTGGGGGCAGCTCACAGCCTTTATCGGATTCATGGTTACCATCTTGAAATTTAAGATGAGGCAGAGGTTGCACTTACATAAACTCTTCCTCTTTGCAGTTCTATCCAGCTTACTAAGTAGAAATGGTACCCTTGAGCTGCCTGGCCTAGGCCAACATTGCCATATTTAATAGAAAAGTATTTAAAAATCCCACTAAGTTGCAGAGGAATTTTATTCTGTGAGGATGGATAATTGAAGAATCGCTACAATCTCACTAGGAACTTTTTCGTCCTTTGGCAAGTTAATTGAAATGTCTAAGCAATAGTTTGTTTTACTTAGCTGTGCCCAGCAAAATAGGGAGATTTGTTTTTTGGTTACAAGGGAGGGAAGTAGTTAGCAAACATATGACATTCATGATCATTAAAGATGCTGAAAGTATGAAAAATACTTGCACCGCATGCTTGGTGAAAGAATAGGTCAACTGATTTTTTTTTTTTTAAGTAAAGTTTGGTAATGTTTCATTTGGGAATGCTGTACCATTGCTTTTTCCCAGAATTTTCATTCAGGGAATTTTAATTCATTCATTTCTCTGATTTTGTTTCATTCTTTTCTCTGATGAAGGATTGTAACCTTTCCATAGGATGGAAGGAAGGAAATCACAGCTACTTTTTTATGAAAAAGGGTCTTTCTTTTTCAGTCTTTTCATCTGATCATCCAAGGACCAAGTGAACACTTCATTTCTGCTTATCCTTGATAAGGCATAATTGACCGTTAGTCAATCTGAAGAGACTGGCAGAGGACTTTTGTCTTTTAACTCTATGTAGTTGCAGTCTTGGTTTCCCCAGTTGGCTTCAGAAGATCAACTTCTGTGGCAGGGAAGAAGTAAAGAACTTTCACCTGAAAGACCATCAAAAGTTCACTTAAAAAATAAAAAAGGAGTGGCCGGAGCGATAGCACAGCGGGTAGGGTGTTTACCTTGCACGCGGCCAACCCGGGTTCTATCCCCGGCATCCCATATGGTCCCCCAGGCACCGCCAGGAATAATTCCTGAGTGCAAAGCCAGGAGTAACCCCTGAGCATCACTGGGTGTGACCCAAAAAGCAAAAAAAAAATAAATAAATAAAAAAAGGAAAGTGAAGCTGCCAGCACCATCAATTGTCATGCAATTAAAAATATTACTCAACCAAAGAACACACAAGAGAAATAAAAGAGGATAAAAACTGAGAAATAAAAGAGAATAAAAACTGAGATATCTTGGGGCCAAAGAGATAGTCCAGTGGGTAGGGTGTTTGCTTTGCATGCCACAGTTCTGGGTTCGATTCCCGGATACCCATACGGTCCCCTATGTCTGCCTGCAGTGGTCCCTGAGCACAGAGACAGGAGTAAACCCTGAGCTGGATGTGGCCCCCAAGCCCCACCCAACTAAACCAGACAGAAACATGAGATGTCTTCGGTATTATCCGCCCACCTCACCGGGCTCTTGTTGTTCCGGTATAGATGGTTCATTCCTTAGTCGGCTGTTGGTACTTGGGCCAAGGATACGGGATGTTCTTTCCAAGTGTGTGGAGATAAACAGGTAGAAATTTAACTTGCATCTGTGTGCCTGTATTACTCATAGACTCCCCATGGTTTTGAAACGCTCGGTGCCTTCGTTGTATAAGATAACTAATGAATAACACATCTCACGAGGGGTAAGGAAAAAATATCAGACTCTTGGGTTATTTCGTCCTAGCCTCCCTCGATTTTGACATTTGAAAAGTTGGGCTGTTTTCCAGCCTCGATGACTTTGGGGAGGATTTTGTGACTAAAGTTAGATATTAAAACTGAAAAAGTTAGGCTACCTACGAGTCAGTGGTCTAAAGGAAGGTGATGCCGTGCCAGACGTGCCCGCGTGGATTTGGGGAACCTGTGTCTGCTTGGGAGGCTTCCGTTTCTTCTCCCTCCAGTCTTCTGTTGTTGGTGAAACCCCCTCTGGCCTCTACCATGGCAGACGCAGTCTTTGCTGTTTTCTTCCTTTGTTCCCTGCAGGCTGGGCAGCAGCTTCTAATTTATCCTCCCATTTGTTCATTTTTTTTATAGTCTTCTCAGAGTGTTGGTTGGGGGGGGTCAGTCATGGCTCAGACCCTGGAACTTTCCTGTTCCCACTCTGTAGGCTCTGCCACGATAGCTGCAAAGCCAAGCTTTGTGGTGGGCTCTGGTGTGGATGGTGCCAAGGTCTCGAACTCCTGCCTATCACTGGGTCCTCATCTTCCCAGGGTCCCACCGCCCTCCACACATTCGTGTATACAAAATGACTTGCTGAGCATTCCTCAGTACCACCGTTAGTGTGCACATATCTTATTAACTCGTTAATTTTCTACACTTGCCCGAGAAGGTCAAAATTCGCAGACCCCATTCATTCCAGGCGCATTCCAGGTGCCTGGACGGGCGTTGGACTTGAAACAGACTCTTAAAGACTCTGACGAGGAAGACGTCTGTCCTCAGTAGCATCTCTGATGCTTGGGTCTTCTTATTTGAGAAGCGCTTGTGGGAGCTTGAAGAAACAGAGCAGCCATCCTGTGACTTGCTTTTGTTCATTTTTCAGGGTAACTGGGACTCATGAACGGGTGAGAGTATGTTGTCATTGATCCAAGCAGAAATGTATATTCAGTTTTCATTAGTTTTTTTTTTTTTGTCTTGGGGCAACATTTTACTTCTGTTGATACTCAATACTATTGCCGTCAGAGTGCTATTTTTATTCCCATTAGTTTAATGAGTGGAATTTCCATAGCTCTGACATTAAAATATTCTGTAAAGCTCCAGCCACTTGAGAATTGACTTCTCTGAGAGAATTTGCTTTACATAGTAAATATGGAAGGCCTGGCACCAGGGACAGTAGGCGCTTACATTGACCTGACCTGAGCTTTCTGAACGCTTCTCTCTAATGGGTTGTTGGTCACTGGGGTTGTGAATACTTAATGATCATGTATGTAATTAATGTTCGTGGAGGTGACTTGCCTTAAGGTAAAGCAGTGTTTGAAGTAGATTAACAATTGAGTTGATTATCCTTTTTTTTATGAAGAATTTATAACAAGTCTATTCAATATCAAGCTTTTCTCTCATAGCTCAGTAAAAGTAGAATTCTGTTTGTGCACACATTTCGGGGGACATGTTGACAATAGTGACTGCATTATTTAACACCTCGCTGAACTCTATGTAAACTTGGTTTAGAGCAATTTTATATTGCCGCCACATATTTGTTCTATAGCTTTAAATGAAAAAAAAAATCACTTATACCCTAAAAACTGTTTTAAAAAATTATAATCGTTAAAGTTTGCGTAATGACTTGTTAATAATTATGTTATGATATGCAGAGGATATAAAAAGGTATATATTTTTCCTTTCTTCAAGTACATATAATTATTTTAAAATAACCTGAATCTTTCATAGTTATGTCTTCTGTTTAAGGTTCTAGAATAATGTTGCTTTCTCTTCTTTCAGTATGCTTACATTTCTGCTTTTAAACAAGATCGAACCTACATTTGAACGTAAGCTTTGCCTTATGATTACATCCTAATAGAATTCGTGTGCATGCTAATTTCTTTATTTTTTTCTTTAACTGTAACTGAGTAATAAATTTGCTTTCCTTAGGTCATGAACAGGCTAATGCATTATTTAAAATCGTTTAGGCAATGAGGATATTCTTTCGCCAAGATTGTTACTGAGCGCACCCTATCTTTGTCTTCATTGGCGTTCTCCTTTTTGTGAACCGAATTTACATTAAATGGGTTCATTTTTCCAAATTGTTCCAGTTCGTTCAGCTTCATCTCTTCCCTGAGAACATGCCAGTGGTGACTGAGCCGTGTGGGAGAGCCTGGCAGGCTTGAGGCGGGGGACGCTGGTTGGTCCGGGCACTGGTCCCTCTCCAGTGCGTACACTTCACACTACACGCCAGCCTGAGCAGCTCCCGAGAAGTGATCCCAGTCACCATGCAAATGATGACTTGCAACCTCTTAAAAAAAATTAGTTCCACTTATTCATTCAGCCATCAGATAGGGAGAAGGGGGAGTACAACTAGATGAGGATTCAGGTCTGCTTTCCCCCCAAATCTCCTCAGCTATTCCATCCTCTGTATCCTATCGATAAAGGGTGACCTTGAAACGGCTGCCTGCCTAGTACCGGGAGAGACACACTCTCTCTCCTCCTGGAAGCATGCCTTTAGGGCTGCCACTGCCGCATACAAACCTGGCGGGGGCCCCTTGCCTATCTTTTCGGCCCGTTCTACAACAAGCTTTTCTACCTGATCCCAGGTGTCCCACGAGAAGAGCTCCACGGGAGTAACCCAAGGAGCCACGTCAAGGATAGCACTCCAAATCTTAAATGCCCCATCCTCAGAAAATCCTAGCCCCTGGCTTTTTAGCAAATAACATAAAAGCTTTCAGACCTGGGTGAGGCACCTTCTGAATGGAGCTGCCCATGATGTTTAGTGGGGCTGAGAAGGTCAGGATAGATGATGGTTCCGCTAAAAGACCACCGAGACAGAAGAAAGAACACAGAGGTCGAAAAAACACACAGAAAGAATGAGGCAAGACGCCAAAAAAAATAAATAAATAAAAAGGGATAGATGCTAGGCACCCCATAGACCGGGGGAGAAGTGAAATCAGAAGTGGGAACTGACCAAAACAGCCCTGACTCAAGGAGGACTCTTCTGAGAGTCTGCCTTACTATCAGGGGGCAGAGCCTGAGCGCCTGGTCATTCCCCTACCTGAATTACCAGCCGGGTATCTCCGATGCAGTCACCTATTTCACTGCATGGATTCGGGGCGATCAGGGGGTCATACCTTGCTCCAGTGCTGTCCTCGCTGTCCACGTCCACGCTGTGCCTGTTCGGGCGCCAGATGTCGGGGTCCTGGCCAGTCGACCCCGGGCACACTGGAGTACGATCCCCCAGCTGCCCGACTTACTCCCCTCCGTAGGAGAGTGAGTGGGAAGGGGAGAAGCTTCCGCCCTGGCCCTCCACGCACCCTTGGACTCCCGCCGCCATTGAGAAAGAAGCACATGGAGGGGGAAGCTGTGTGCAAGCCAGGGCTCCCAGAGTTGTTACCGTGTATTCTGGTGGCGCTGGGTTTCTGCATGACTGAGATGCTCGCAGGAGTGCGAGGGAAGGCAGGAAGGCCTTCATAAATATTTAAGGACCGAGCTGCTGGTATAGGGTAAACAGAAGCTTTCCAGATCTAGAAAGGGTGGGCACTTCTACCCATTGTTCATGAGAAGAGAACTTGGGGGGTCAGAGAGGGCTTCTACCACTTTCCTCTTCCCCATCCTGCGCGGCAGAACCTAGAGGAAGTAGGGTCACAGCGATTCTGCTCTGTTTCCTATTTTTTTTCCATTATTTTCTGTTTCGCTGTTGGATGTGCCCAGATGCACATCCAACAGGCCCGGCCTGGCTAAGTGAAGGCATCGGCGTTTCTCCATTAGCATGAGTTGCTTCACATGAACCCTGTACCAGTATCCGTGGAGGGAGTCCATTTGCCTTCACTGCTTTAACCTCTAAGAAGCAGTGATGTTAGACAGGCCACCAAGCCCATCATGAGGAGGCTTGGCTCATATTCATCCTAACAATACAGAGATTAGGAAGACGTCCGAACTCATGGTGGATGGGTGGTGACAGGAAAATTAAGGGCATTCTTATAAGTTGAGCAAATGCTAACTCACTGGCTGGATTTTCAGCGTGGATTTTGAAATGCCACTCTTACAGTGAGTGATGTCAGATGGGGCATGCTGGGGGCGGGGCTGGACAGCATTTCCAAGGCCTGGGGGAAGGCCTGGCCTCTCCTGATTCCCCGACACCTTCTTCATTCTGGACCGCACAGGGCAGCTTGGTTCTGCGTGGAGATTGTGGAGTTCTGTGTGCTCAGATCTGCTTTTCCAGCTGGCAGTTGTGGTGGGGGAGGAAAATTTGCATCCAGTTACTTTTGGCTTTGCCACAGTTTTCAACTTGAACAGCTCATATTATAGTAATATATGGTAGTGTGTATGAATGCTACATGAATATTGTAATAGTCATAATATAGGATGTTCTTTCCTAGAATTGTGATGACATCTACTGAATTGCAGCCAGTTCATTTGCATATTCATGCCCACTTAGCTCAAGTAAGTCCCTGTTTGTTTGCACATTAATGTCTGATTTCAGCACCAGTTAGCTAATTTACATATCCCTGTTCAGTTGGTTAGTGATGTTCATATGTGGGATGTTGGTGCTGCGGTTTGTGCTCTCAGGAGCTCGGGAAGTGTCATGGCTCAGTGGACTGAGTCCCTCTAACTCATCCTGCTTTCACTGGGCTAGTCACTTGACCTTTCTGAGCCCTCGACTACTCATTGGTGTAGTGAAGTTAGCGACATTTACATTGCCGCCTTCTTCGGATTAATGTAAGTGTCTGTTGACATCTTACAGTCAAATTTCTAGGCCAGCTGTATTGTAGGTTGTATTTCTGGGACATCTGCACACAGAGGTTTTGGCTCTTTGAAAGGCAGAGATATATTGCTCAAAAGTTAGAGCCTGAATGTGCATCATCAGTATTTAGAGGAGCTTGGGGAAGAGAACAGTGCAGTTTCTGTGGGTTGTTGTAGAGAATGTTCAAAGGAGGGAGCTTTATGTGGGCGTTGGAAAGACTAAGAGTTAGCTAGGGAATGGATATTCGCAGCATGAATGGTGAGAGAGGTGTGAGGTCTCCAATGGGATCTTTGGGTATTTTCTTTTGGTTGAAAAACAAAAGTGTGTGGAGAAGGTGGCAGCTGCTGGAAGAGCCAGGACACATCTGACAGGACCTGATAGGATGGCTGGCCACCCTGGTGTTGGTCCCATGAGTGTTAAGGAGTCCACTGAGGCTTGAGAACACAAGAGGGACATGGTCAAATCCAACTTGAGAGAAAGTCTTTTGCAAGTTGCAGAGTGAACATAGAGTGTAGGATAACATTGGGTTTGTCCTTTCAGCCTTGCCACAGGAAACTTAGTTTTATTGGGTTACACCCATCACAGTGCTCCCATTCCTTTGTTTATTTGTAAACTCTTCTTATATTGTAAGTTATGTCTTTTGCATAGTTTACTCTCTAGCAGAGGGCTGGAGCGATAGCACAGCGGGTAGAGCATTTGCCTTGCACTCGCCGATCCTGGTTTGATTCCTCTGCCCGTCTCAAAGAGCCCGGCAAGCTACCAAGAGTATCTCACCCGCATGGCAGAGCCTGGCAACCTACCCGTGGAGTATTCAATATGCCAAAAACAGTAACAGCAAGTCTCACAATGGAGACGTCACTGGTGCCTGCTCAAGCAAATCAATGAGCAACGGGATGACAGTGATACAGTGATACTCTCTAGCATTGTCATTCTTTATGAGCACAGTAAGAGATATATCAAACTTAAAAGTTTCGTTCTTCCTGAGGACATCTCAATATATATTCCAAACCTATATATTCCAGACCACAGTTCTCAGACCAGGTTAGTCTTCCTAACCCTAGCAGGGTCCTAATCTCGTCATTACTTTTGGATCATGACAGCATTTGTCCATGACCATGCTCTCAACTTACAGTTCAGTATTGCAGTGCTTTGGGCTGGCCCATTTTTATGTCAGGGTAGCGCACAGCTTACCCTGGGTCCATTCAGTCTCTTGTCGAGACCCTGTTTTGGGGGTGCTAGGAACTAAGGGCAACTGAGTTGAGAAAGCAGATGCCCAGGAGTAAATATTATTCAGAGTCAATTAATCCCCAAGTTACAAGAGCATAATATTAACTGACTCCCTGTGTCTATACAGAAAGGAAAACTATGCTTGCTTTAAGATAAACTATGCAGAAGACATAACTTACAATACAAGTTCAGTGTCCTTAGAAGTATCTGATCTTACAAGCTAACAGAATCTGATTAGGGAAAAGGTGATTCACTGGTTAGGGAGGAGGGCACAGAGAAGAATTTACAGATAAACAAAGGAATGGGAGTGACTCCGGAGCACTGTGATGGGTATAACCAGATAAACCTAAGTTCCCTGCAGAAAGGCTGAAAGGACAAGCCCAGTGTTACCCTACAATCGAGTGTGCTCAGATCGTTGATGATGGGGCTGAGTTGAGCTCTGTTTTCAGGTGAGAATTTTTAGATGATTGTGCCTGCTTTCTGGAAGGCTCAGCCACGGCGGTGAGTCGTGAGAACAGAACCAAAAGCTAACATGGAGGTAGATGAGTTGGACGTGGTGATGCTGGGAGGGGCTGGAGCTAGGCATAGGCCTGTTGGCTCAGCTCCAGTTTTCAGTCAGGACTGGGTCGTGTTGCTCACAGCATTGTCAGGACGGCAACGAGGAGGAACTCTTAGCAGGTATTGGGTAGGCCCTTGGCACCTCTATTTTTTAAAAAGTTACTTTTTCAGTTTTTAAATTGAATCTGATCCAGCCAAGTGCAATCATACCCATCTAGCAAATCAATTTTGAGCTTCCTCTTTAGCAGTTTGGATTCCCCTTCCCTGTTATTCCATCTGCCTCCAAAGTGTTCGGTTGGGAGCGTTTTTGCTTCCCCCCGAAACCCAGTAATTCATAATGCAGTTATTGCTTCCTCCTTTCTAGACTTTGATCTGATTTTGATTTCAGTACTCATGTATTTGATGAAGAATGTGAATTCTTTCATCTTTATTCCAAGATGTATCCTGTGCCTGTTACTATTAAAATGAGTTTTTTTGTTGATGGAGGGTCTCAGGCACTTTAGTGGTGGTGAGTGGTGTGGTATCATCAAAACCATAAATATAAACACGTTGTAACCATATTACCTAACTAAAATTACATATATATATATCTGTATTTTAGCTTAAAAGTCAATCTTTTGTCCATTTTTCTTTTATTTTTTTAATACATTGCTCTATCATTTTGTATGAGTCACTCAATTGGTTTTCTCAGCTGTAATGAGAAGTTAAATGAGGTTTGTGACTTGTCTTTGAGTCTCAGTCAGTTTTCCAATCCCTGTTCTAGTGATAGCACAGCGGGTAGGGAGTTAGCCTTGCATGCGGCCGACCTGGGTTCTATCCCTCCGTCCCTCTCAGAGAGTCCGGCAAGCTATCGAGAGTATCTCGCCCGCATGGCAGAGCCTGAGAAGCTCCCCGTGGCATATTCAATATGCCAAAGACAGTAACTACAAGTTTCACAATGGAGATTGTTACTGGTGCCCGCTCAAGCAAATCTATGAGCCACGGGATGACAGTGCTACAGTGCTACTATTCCTTTCACTGTTCCTTTCACACATCTGAAGTTGAGAATGTGATCTCTCGAGTCAGACTTCCTAACCTGTTTTACTTTGAGCAAATCGCCTACTTTGTGTGTCAGTTTCATTGTCGCTGTTAAATATAACAGACTTGCCTCATAGGCCATTGCCAGGATGAATGCTTATAAAATGTTTAAAACTGTGCCTGGTGCCCATTAAATACCCAGTATATGTTAACTCTTTCTAGCCCCCCTCCTCCCACCATCCAACTTAGCTCTTCCAAAAGAGGACACATGCGTCATAATCACGCCAATGGACAAGGACATTCAAGTAGAATCTCAGCATAGTCCTCAGAAAATCTTGGTTTTATTTTATTTCTTTTAGTTGCTTTCTTCTTTGACAACAGCCCTTGTTGCTAAAGAGAATGGTGAGAAAATGTGTTTACCTCAGTGAATTGTTCCGCCTCATGTTGTTAAGTGGCGTAGACTGTGACCTTCTGAGTGACATTCACATCTGTCTCTAACCCAGAGGGCGGCACTTAGCGACTCCCAGGTGATCTGTCCTTCCGAGCACGCATCTACTCCAGACTAAAGTGTCCATGGCAATAATGCCGTGCCGCTTCAAAATTATTTTGATCTTCAATATCTAACTCTGGATTTTGCTACACAGTAATTTCAAATCATTACTTTATGGCAAACACGTTGTTAAGATAGACAGGAGACTCCTTCTCTGTATGCATTCACTACATCTGATCTTTTTGGCAATGTTTTGTATACTGTCATTATACCTTCCTCCTAAGAGCCGCTTGTTTGAAATCACTTCTGTGCTACTTGGGAAAATAAAACACAACAAGAAAAAGTCATCCTCCTAACTCGTGATGTGCCAACCACTCATCCTCAAAGTGGAGCTGACAGAGATCTGAAATGAGTATTGTCAGTGGAGCTAAGTTGAGAGGTGGTCCTTGAAAACAAGATCAGTGAGGGGGCAAGGGATGTGACTCAGTGGGTAGAGCGCTTCCTTGCTTATATAACGCCCTGGGGTCAGTTCCTGGTAGGGCTCAGTGCCAGGACACAAAGCAGGGATAAACTCTTAGAAGCCAAAAATTGGTGTACGACAGTGTTCTGCCCATGGTCTTATGGACTCGGAAGAGGACCCCCAGCCTCAGATAGTGTTGTGGTCCTGCCTGGCATCCTGATTGCACCCTAATGAGACCTGGAACACAGAACCCAACTCAACAGGTGTCTATGCGTACCACCCTGAGAAACTAAGGTGCTAAGCTCAATTTAATTTAATCTCAATTTGTGATAACTTGTTTTACCTCAGTGGAACATTATTAATATGTCACATCCTCCTCCTCAAAGTTCTTCCTTGGAGACTTTCAATATTCCTCACACTATGTTGTTAGGAGAGCTCTCAAATGGTAAGCAAGGGGGAAATAACCATATTTTTCCTTCTTACCCCAAATTTACCCGGTAGTCAGTCTTACAGTTGCTCCCCCTCCGTCCACTTTTCTCCCACTTTAGGTTGGGAAGCTGAGAGAGATCTGGCGTCCTGGCATTGGAGAAACGGAGGGCTGGTGGGTTTGCTGTGAGGCTGAGGGCTTCGTAGTGTAGAAGCGTTGTGAGAGTATTTATAATTGACACATAATAAAAATATTATCATGGTAACCTGTAATAAAGAATAGTTTCTTTTTTTTTTTCCTGAAGTATTTTTAATGGTTCTGTCAGCCGTTTGGTTTTAACAAGCAATATAAGACACACTATCATGTGCCTGCCAGGGGCCGGGCTGCGGGATGATAGGAAAAAGGGGGAAAACGTGAACAGAAAGTCACTCAAGTAGCGGGATTGGTGTTGTAACATCAAAGCCCATCACAACTGAGGAGGTCAGTTTCTGTGACCTCTCAGGGCTGCCTCGTGTCACTCACTCTGGTTCACCTCAAAGTCACGCTCTCCCCTTCCGCTGCCCCCATAAAACCTGCTTTTCCATCAGTGTGCCCAGTTCCATTGAAGAGCTCTGTTGACTTACCAATTTTTTGTTTGTTTGTTTGTTTTTGGGTCACACCTGGTGATGCTCAGGGGTTATTCCTGGCTCTGCACTCAGGAATTGCTCCTGGCCATGCTCAGGGGACCATATAGGATGGAGGAATCGAACCTGGGTCAGCTGTGTGCAAGGCAAATGCCCTACTTGCTGTGCTATCGCTCCAGCCCTGACTTCCCAATGTTTAAACTTGAACATCAGGGCTAGAGGCCGGAGCTAGGGAACTCAAAGGGCTGGAGTGTAAAGCCTTGCACAAGCTCCCACGTTCAGTCCTTGGTACCACGTCACTCATCTGTTGGTCAGCATTAAAAAAACAAAATGTTCATAAAGTATTATCTGTCCTCTTTACCATTATGTTCTTGAGGAACATATTTGTGTAAACTTGTCTTTTTAAAATTTCCTGAAGATTTGATTAATCAATTCCCATGATCTGTAACACGTAGTATGCATGATTTTTCAAGATTTTGTTGTTTGTGTAAATTGCTTTTTTTTTTTTTCGTTCCTTATAATCAGAGACCAGGTGAATCAGTTTTGTTTATATACCAAGCCTCTAGTCCAGTGACTAATAGAGAGTAATTGCTCAATAAATTATATATATGTATGTACATATATAACCATGGCGCAGCTGGGGGAGGGTAGGTGGGGCAGCTCAACTGGTCCCTGGCTGCTGTGGCCTGGAGGCCCGTGTGAAAGAGCGCAGAGAGTCTCTTGCCCGCACGCCTGGCTGTCTTCCCCAGGACCCCTCAGAGGGGATGGGCTCCAGCTTCCCTCCCCACCCCGAGCAGAGCTCCCGGTGGCTGAAGACCTCTGGAACCTAGCCACAGCCATGCTCAAGGCCCCTCTCCACACAATTGGACAAGCCTCACGCATGAAGGTACTGGCAGAGGAACCCAGGTGCGTGTAATCCCATCAATGGCCAACATCCAGAGACTTAAAAGCAAGCTCCCAGAAGCTCGTTTGCGGCTGCACGATATCTTCTAACCTACTACTTCTCTCTCTGGGAGAAACTGGCAAGCTGCTGAGAGTTTCCTGCCCACATGGGAGAGCCTCGCAAGCTTCCCATACTGTATTCATATGCCAAAGCCAGTAACAAGTTGGGTCTCATTCCCCTGACCCTGAGAGAGCCTCCAATGTGGCATCATTGGAAGGGCCCAGTGGAGAGAGGCTCCTAAGATCAGGGATAGGATGAATGGAGAGATTACTGAGACCGCTCAAGAGATTGATGATCAATGGGATGATGATGATGATGATGAATGATGATGATGTATATATATATGTATATATGTATTTTTTCAAATGAAAAGATATTCTGTTGTACACATTAACCAAATGGCAAACTAGCAAGAAGCTTAGTTTATGCTCCAAATATTGGGCATTTTCCAATTCTGTTAAGAATGCTAGGGGGCAATTATGAATATATCAGAAATACATGTGAAAATAGGTCAAATTTTATTTTAGAATTTAGATAATATTTAGATAAGAGGATGAAGTTGCGGAGATGACGTATTTTTTGAATGCAGATGTAATTTTTGTTGAAATCCCAGAATTTTATATGTTAATGCTAAGAAAATCATGACTCATAGAGGTTAAGTATTTTGGCCAAACTCATATAATTGATAAATGATAAAATGGGGGCAATTAATGTAATAGAGTTTTGTTGTAAAGGGTTTGCAGACAACTGGCATGTGGAATGGTGAGTGAGATGATTGACATACAGTATACAGTATGCCATGTTCATTTACAATGCATAATTGGATGAGTTTTCATAGATATGTACAGTTTTGAAAACATTGCAATAAAGATTGAGAGCATTTTTATCACTCAAGAGTTTCCTTCTGCCCTTTTAAAAGTGGGTCTCCTCCACTCTCAGCCCTAGTTAGCCATGAAACGATTTTCTGTCACAGACTAGCTTGCATTTTCTCATTTTTTTAAAAATCAAAATGGAATAATCAGTGTATGATTTCATGACTGACCCTCCCATTCAGCACAATGATTAAAGCATCAACCACATTGTGGTATACATCAGTAGTTCTTTTTCCTCTACCTTGTTTATTTATTTACTTTAATTGAATCACTGTGAGATACACATTATAAAGTTGTTCATGGTTGGGATTCAGTCATACAGTGTTCCAGCCCCTGGCCCTTCACTGGTGTACATTTCCTACCACCAATGGTTATTTATTTATTTATTTATTTTAAAGAAATTGGTAAGGGGACAGAGCAATAGTACAGCAAGTAGGATGTTTACCTGCCTTGCATGCGGTCAAGTGGGTTCCCTCCCCCGGCATCCCATATGGTCCCCTGAGCACCGCCAGGAGTAATTCCTTAATGCAGAGCCAGGAGCAATCCCTGAGCATCACTGGGTGTGACCCAAAAAGCAAAAAAACAAAACAAAACAAGGTAAATAATTTTTAAATAATTGTGTTTTGTATGGCTATACCTTACTAGCTATGGTGCCCCATTGTAATACCATATTGTATTATAATACCATATGACAATAGTATTGTAAATGCCATATGTAAATGTAAATGGTATTTACATGCAAAAGATAAATATTTTTTAAATCATTGTGTTTTGTATGGATATACCACACTAGCTATGGCACCCCATTGTAATACCATATTGTATTACAATACCATATTACCATATTGTATTACATACCATATTATAATGCTTGTAATACCATATTGCTTATCTTTTCAGTTGTTGTATATTTGGTTTGTGTCCAGTTTTTGGTTATTGTAAATAACTCTAAGTATTAATGGAGAAATTTTAATGTGGCTCATATATTTTCTGTTCTTAGGGATAATTGGAGTGGGATTTCTGGATTATAAGCTAGTTGTATATTGAACTTTTTTTTTTAAATTGAGTCGCTGTGAGGCACACAGTTAGAAAGCTTTTCATGCTCAGAATTTAATGTTTTTGAACTGATGGGTTTTCTAAAGTGAGGTGATTATGTTATATTCTCACCAGCGGCATATGTCAGCTCTTGGTATTATTTACCTTTTAAATTTCAGACATAGTAAAAGGTGTTTAGTGGTGTCTCATTGTTGGCCCGTGTACTTTTAATGTGATACCTTCCTGATTTAGAAGCCTTTAATGCAGTTGTAGATTTGAGCATTACATACTCAAGTTAGAATAAATCTCACATCCTTTTACTCTTGTAGTCTTAACCTGTTGTTCTGTCATTTCTCTTGGAATAGCTTTTAAACAATCTACCTCTCTGAAGTGTTTAAGTACAGAGACAATTATTTTATAAATCAACTGGAAAGCCACGTATATATTCATGGATATGCTAAAAATGGTGCTTCCTAAATACACCTGTATATCTCTACAGCACTAGCCCTCTTCCGAGGGCTATGAAATGGTAGTGATTGGACTCGAAGCAAGTCCTTGCTTTGAAGCTAAAAAATCCCCATTGTTGCCTTATTAGTAATCACTGGACTAATGCAAAGTGCTGCTAATTAAGACTTTCTATTTTTCTTTGAGTGCAACCATGGCAGCAAATGGTATCTTAAACTGACAAGCTGTAAATTAAAACTTGCAGAATGCGAGACCTGTTCTAGGGAAAATGAAGTTATGTATAGGTGACTTGTTCCATTTGAATTAATCAAAGGGCTGCCGGTGTAGACCAGCTGTGTTCTCTGGTGACAAAAACGAATCTTGACATTTTGGATAATGAAAATTCAGTTCAGCACCTCTTAGGGGGCTGTATGATAATATATTGTCAGTCAGAAGCCCAGGGAAGGGAAGAGCAAAGCTCCGTCTTATTAAAATAGACAGAGTGACAAGTGGACATTGCTACATCTCCAGTTCCTAGGAAAAGAAATGTCATGGGGCACCTCTTTTAAAAAAAATGATTGGGATGGCTGTTTTATGGGAGGAGGGTGAAAAGATTTGACTCATGGATGCCTGACCTCCGTGACAGTCGCCTTTGTTCCTGATGCCTCATTTCATGGTTTATTTTCCTGGGGTGTGCAGGGTGAGGCATGCAAGTCCGGGAAAAGGACTCACTGTTTTGGTTTGACGGTATTCATGCAATCATCCAGTTCATACCTTGTAAGCCCACTTATTATTTCCTCTGCCTGCGTTTTTTTTCCCCACCCCCTCCTACTTTAGCAGATTAGCTGCACTGTCTCTTCAAAGGCTATCCAATCAAGGAGGGGTTATTAAAACCAGGGTGATTTATGACTGAGAATTAATTAGAGAAGCATTTTCATGCAAAACATCCAATTTTTTGATTAGCAATGGAGCAGGGCCGCAATTAACACTCTAGGAAGCTTAAATTTCCAGCTTTTTGATTCTCAGGAAATGAGATTATCAAACCAGGGTCGGACACTTGACAGCAAAGCAAGGGTGGGGGAGTGTGAAATTATATCTTAAAAAAAAAATAGCCCAAACAACTTCTTTTGATTTTAATTCTGAGTTTGCTACTAACTCATGGAAAATTTAGAGAACAACAGCAAGAACAAAAAAAAAAAAAGAGGAAAAATGCAAGAATTGGAGCTGGCTGGGTCTTTGGTGGCTTACTTGCTATGCAAAGTGTCTGCTGTAAATGTTGATTGGAATATGTTTAAGGAGCACGGCAATTTTTTTTTGTTTCTGCATTATTGCTTATTATTCAATTATTGCTTCAATAAATTTCTTTTAGCTCTTCAGTGGCTGAGCAAATATTTAAAGCATTTATAGGCTTTGGAGAGAAGCCAACATTTATTTCATTAAAAAACGGAGCGTCTTTTCTAAATGGCGGGTTCCTATTTGGGGAGCGAGTTTTTATTGGTGTTTTTAATTACGTGAAATCACTTGAGACATAGTTTAGGTAGTGAGTTATCTCAAGACATAGATTACCGTTTAATGACAAGTGACCTTTGAGGCGCCTAGGTGCCTGAGATAAGGAACAAGGCAACCCCAAGCCTCCTATAAAACAAAGTGTATTCTGTCATCAGTATAATTGGTGCTCCCCAAGGAGACACGGCATAATGAAAATGCATTTGTTCTGGAAAATATTTCTCACCTTTTCTCTTCTTAATTTAGACATCTAATCTCAATTGAGAAGTAGGGAAGCCATGGATCTTTTGTGCGAGCTTGCTCTTGCCAGGGTAAAACTCCTTCCCTTTCTTCTTGCCAGAGGTTCTAAGCATTCTGAGTCTTAAGGGACTTTGTCAATCCTTATGTATCCCCCAACCTTCCCTGGTTTGGGCATGCGTGATGGTGCTCCGACGATCAGAAGCTATGGGGAAGGGAATCGTTGGCATCCAGAACTATTCTATACCATTCTAAGGTAGAATCTAGATTTGGGGTGAGAGTGGTCGGTTTGAAGATTGGTTTATTGGCTTTGTATTGACATGGCTTCTCTCATGTTCTCGAGGCCAAGCTCCGGTTAGAATCTTGGGAATTAGCTTTTTAAAAACTGCAGATTTTTATGCCACTTTTGCACTCTGCCCGCCATGAATGGGAGAGGTCTTAGGGCACCTATAGAATCGGTGGTTTCTGCCATTGCAGTTTTTCTTTCTCAAAGCGTCTCTGGTTTAGGAGCGTTATTCATTGATCTGCTCTATTATTCTTGCATTCCCACTCTGGATTCTCAGCTGTATTTGTCAGTCTTGCTTAATCCCCCATCCTTTGTTGGCGAAGAGTATCTATCATTGGCTGGGTGAAAATTGGCTAGGATTTAAGCTTGGGGAGGGGAAGGAAGAGCTGCCAGCCAGAGGCTGAAGGGTTGATCTTGTCGGATTTGTAGCTGCCAGCCTCCACGCTGACCTTCATGTTTTTTGGATGTTGATGATTATTAGATGCTTTTTCAGGTTGCTGAAAGAAGAAATGTTGGCTGAAATAATTTTTAGTGTTACCCTTCTTATAGATGTCTTTGTTGAAAAATGTTTCTACATCTTCAGGTCTATAAAGTGAGAGCTTAAGAAAATGAATTAGGGGGTTCATAAGCAATGTGTGTCTGTTTTGGGGTGGGGATGCATGAGTGGGCTTATGGGAGTTTGTGACCCTGACACCATATGCAGGCCGTGGGCGAAGGAGGAAGAAGGACCCCGATTTTAATTTGGTTTGTAAAATAGTATCAGATGTGGTGTATGTGTGCGTATGCGTAAACATACATATTTACGAGAACATATAAAAATGCAATTCCCAACTTTGAGAACCCATTATCTCTAGGAGACAAAAAAAATAGCTTTAATAAGAGCCCATAAAGTGATACCCTTTTATTGTAGATGTGAACTAAATATCACAATTAATGAGGGGAGTCACAGTCATTAAATATAAATCATTTCTAAAGAAAGCAAGGATTATTGTTTAGTGGAATAGATAAGCCAAGTTGTTCTTCCTTGTTGTTTTTCTCTTTCCTTTTTCAGGATTTTGAAAACTGTAGTTTGATAGAGCTCAATTAATCCATTAATTAAAGGAGCTTGATTTGCTTTAAGAAGCTCACAATTGGTGATAACCATATTAAGTTCTGGGATTCCCAGTGGTGGACCGAGGGTAGCTGTTCTACTGGCAACATTTCTGCCTTGTTTGGTTTGCTGTGTGCTCAGTGTCGATAGTGGGGTTGGTGAATTTGGGAAAAGGCTATTTAAAGATCTTTGCTGGTGATCGGAAAAAACAGCTTTTACTTCAGAGTGTGATATGTTGAATCTTTATTAGTCATTGACATTTTTATTTTTACACATTTATATAAATATATAGGTTACATATTTGCTTAGATACAGATATTTTAACTCTAAAATCGGTATTTAATTATTATTGAAATGTTGACTAGGAACATTTATATTGTCACAGGATGTTTGAAACTAGAAAAGGTACTCGTCTTTTCTAGTCTGTGCTCTTTCATTATTTTAATGGTTTAATAGTCCACTCTTCACTACAAGTTAGAGCTGATTAGAGTTGAAATTAATTATATGAGTTTTCCTACCGTGATGGTAATGGTAAGTGGGAAACAGTTTTTGTCTAAACAGTGGCATCACATTTTAATGGAAATAAATGATTTGACAAGAATCTTCTATCTAGAAGAAATAGTGTAGGGACTAAGAAGCCATGTTTTTTAGGAGCCTCATCAATCTAATTGAGGAAATTCGATTTTTATGAATTTGGAGATGCAAGGTTCACATCCTGGGATTCAAAACAGTGGATTGGGAGAGTCTGGGTGTGCGGAGGGGTTGGGGTCGGGCGAGGTTAGGGATTGAAATGCATTGAAAAACATTGGCTTTCTATTTAAGATAGTAACTTTGGGGTTGCTGGCTTTTATAGTGGGGAAAACGCAGAGAAAAGAATGATGCTCAATTTGGGGTAAAGGTTAAATTGAGGAATGGAGAGATTTCCTGAGAATTGAGGAATAGCTTGGATAAGTTAGAGAGATGATCAGACTAGTAGACAACTGAAGTTTATGCAAGTGTAATGTCTTTCCCCATCTTCTTAAAAATCACATAGGGACAGGGTTCGAGCAGTTACCTTGAACCACAGTGACAGTTTACTTTTGAACCCACTGTTCTTCTATTCATTTTGGTGGCTATATTTGTGTCTGCGCCCAACATACAAAAAAAAAATTGTGGGATTATTTTAACGGTTTAGTAGTCCACTCTTCACTACAAGTTAGAGCTGACTAGAGTTGGAATAAATTATATGAGTTTTCCTACCGTGATGGTAATGGTAAGTGGAAAACAGTTTTTGTCTAAATGGTGGCATCACATTTTAATGGAAATAGTTGTGTTCTGATGAAAAGAAACTGTTGTGAACATTTTACTTACTACCATACCAAAAATTTCTCTGCATCTTCCTCGAGGCCCAGGTAATTGCATGCCTCCCCAAATTCTCAGAGGCTCCCAAGCTCATTCTCATTTCTCTAAGAATTTAATACTATTACAAGTCACATTAGTGTTTTTAGATTTTTCTCTAATTGCTTGAGAGTATAATAACAAAAGCTTGATAGCATAATAACAAAGCTTGATGTTCTGTAGCTGGATTCCCTTAAATAATGTAAAAAACGTTATAAATGATTAGTAGCTTGGATGGCTTCCCACATTCCTCTTTGGGAGTCTTAATTGCTATGATTTTGTGGTTGTATTCAACTTAATTGCCACTAACCACTGCTCCCTGACTGAGTAGCTGCTGTCCGTCAGCAGCACTTTGTACAGGGTGATTAAACAATCCCATATTTGTGTGTGCAGTGAATGGAGAAAGACTTTCAAATGGTCTTCATCAACTGAAATGTGTGACACGCTGAAGAAATATTTTCAAAAAATACTTTCTCCAGGGGGCCAGTGAGATACTTAAGTGGGTAGAGCACTTGCCTGGCACACGACTGACCCAGATTTGATACTCGGTCCTCTGAGCACTGCTAGGAGTGATTGAGCACTGTTCCAGGTGTTCCAGTTGTGGCTCCCAAACCAAAAACCAAAAGAAAACCAAACCAAACCAAAAAACAGCTTTAAAGAAAACATAACTTTCTCCGTATTGATTTACATGGTTTTTTTTTTAAATTTTGGTTTGTATTGTTTTGGTATTTTTTTTTTTTTTGCCACACCTGGTGGTGCCTTTGCTCTACACTCAGGAATTATAGCTGTGGGTGCTCAGAGGACTATGTGAGATGCCAGGGATTGGACCTGGGTTGGCCATGTGCAAGGCAAACGTCCTACCCTCTGAACTATTTCTCTGACTCCGTAAAGAGTCACTGGTCCCAACGAGCCAGCCAGGAGACTTACCTGGTTTTTATTATATATATATATATATATATATATATATATGTGTGTGTGTGTATATATATACATATAATTTATATTTTATTTGGCTACTGTATGACAGGTTATATCTTAGAAATATACATTAATATTGACATGAGACTGATTTAAAAGGAAGATAAATTGCCATGGAAGTGTTCTAGTAAGGCGAGTATCTGTATGAGAGTAAAATTTGGAAATTTGGACAGATTACAGTGACATCAGACCATTCAATACAATCTCCTGTGAAAATAGGGGGCTACAGGTAGTGTGTATGGGCTCATGCTTCTCAGCCTTGTTTGTTCTTTAGACCATCTAGTTGTGTTCTGGTGGCCTCAAAGGGCTTATGAAATCAGCCAGTTAATATTCCGAGTTCTCCCTGTAAAGAGAGAGAATTTTTTTAACCAGGGATAATTTTTTTTAAATGTTGAGATTCATTTTACATCTTTTTTTCCATTTCAAATTTTTGTGTACATATATATATATATATTTTAGCCAATTATACTCACAACTTTTTGGATGTAATTTTTAAAAAAGTAAGCGTTTAAACTTCTCTCAGACAGCCTTATATAAAGAAACGAGTTCTTTTTCCTAGTTCCTCTTCTTTGCATATTATACACATATTACATGGCCACAAATTCAGAATTATCTTAGAAGCAGTTTTTTGAATACTGTATATATTCCTTTAAAATAGGTGTCTAAAAGAGGAATTCTGAAGTAAAAGAATAAGCTCGTTTAAAAACTGATGCACTGCCAAATGATTTTCCACAGAGTTTTACCAGTTTCATACTCTTTCACATATAGGAATCCAACCAAGGATCAAGCCCAGGTCGACTAAAGTCCAGCACTTTATTCACTGTCCTCTCTCTCCAGCTGCCCTAGAAGTGATTTTTAAGAAGTAAGATTATTGATGTTTTCCTTTAGTCAAAGTTTTTGCACAGACTTCATACAACTTGTTTGTCAGCTTAGAGGAAAAATCAAATTGGTAATAATTACACCCTCCTTTAGTTTCAACACCTGGACAACATCCTTATCTACCTACATTTTTTTTTCCTTCTATCCACATGAAGATTTCAAGGTTTAAATCTTGTAATTGTTTCAAGCCTGTCATAAACAGGTGATGAGCTGACTCTGGGTTTTTCACATTTGAAATGTGTTTGTTTCATAGACGGATCACCATCCTGCCCCCCCGGAGAGAGCAGAGTGTGGTGGGCGGCTTCTCTCCTGCTTTGAAGAAAGAGCATATGTTCAGGATCTTGCTGTCGGTCCTACCACAGCAGAGCCAGAAATGAGACTTTCAGTCTGTGCCGTGCGCGCTCCGGAGACGGGACACGTGCCACGTGAATGGGCGGAGCATTCTTACAGCCCACGCTCTAACCTGCGCTTTCTCCTGCATTCCGCGCCCTGTTCCGCACGGCTCTCCTAGAGGATCCTTAGCACTGTCTGGGGACGGTTGGAATGAGACTTTTAGGGGGCGAGCTAAATATAGCATATTGAGATGCTGATTTATACTTCTATCTCTGTGAAACCTGTGCAATGCTACAGTGTGCTGTTCACTCAGTTAAAAAAAAAAAACAATTTTTGTTTAAGAAAGGGAGAGAATGTCACCTGGATGGTAACCGTAGCTGAGCTTTGGGTGGAAGCAATAGGCAAGACTGACTGGTGGACGTTTCTTTTCCGTAGAGTGAGTGACTATTACCTAAGGGATAAACTAGGACATTGTACTTTGTCACCTCTTTTTTTTTTTTTCCTTTTTGGGTCACACCTGGCAATGCACAGGGGTTACTCCAGGCTCATGCACTCAGAAATTACTCCCGGCCATGCTTTGGGGACCATATGAGATGCTGGGACTCGAACCCAGGTCGGCCGCGTGCAAGGCAAACGCCCTACACGCTGTGTTATTGCTCCAGCCCCATCACCTTTTAAATATGAAACCCACCAATCACATATCTTACCTATGGTCACTGGTCGCCTGGGTACCAAATTGTGTGGTGACATTCGTTCTTGGAAACTTGAAGTTCGTGCTATTAGAGAAGCTTGGTATGAGGCATATCTTGGGCCAGTTGTTTTCTCACTGCGGGGCACTGGAAATACTTGTAGAGTTCCCTTGGATGTTTATTCCAAAGCCCGTTTCCTGAGTTCAGTTTCATCAGCTCGGTAGGGCGGGCTCTGAGATTTGGCATTACTGTTCTATTCTTCTATGCTGCCGCAGGACCAGGCGGCACTTTATGAGAACCACTAAATCTCAGACTAAAATGCAGAATATTGCTGCCTATGCTGGTAGCCCTTCCAGCGCTGACCAGTTACTGTCATTAAAATTGAGGGGCTAGAGTGATAGCACAGCAGGTAGGGCGTTTGCCTTACACGCAGCCGACCCGAGTTCGGTTCCCAGCATCCCATATTGTCCCCCTGAGCCCTGCCAGGAGTGATTCCTGAGTGCAGAGTCAGGAGTAACTCCTGTGCACCGCTGGTTGTGACCCAAAAAGAAAAAAAGAACATTGAATCATTAGATAGTTACAAAATTGTCATGATTGAGTTTCAGTCATACCAACGCACATCCTTCCATCAGATCCCTCCATTAGGGTACGTTTCCTGTCACCAGTGTTCCCATTTTCCCTCTGCTTTCTACCCAAACACTTCCCTCTCCCTCTCCCTCTCCCTCTCCCTCTCCCTCTTCCTTCCCCCCTCCCTCCCTCCCTCCCTCCCTCCCTACCTTCCTTCCTCCCTCCTTCCCTCCCTCCCTCCCTCCCTCCCTCCCTCCTACCTCCCACCTCCCTTCCTCCCTCCTTCCCTCCCTCCCTTCCTCCCTCCTTCCCTCCCTCCCTCCCTTCCTCCCTCCCCCTCCCGTTTTTCCTTGTAGGTATAAAGCTTTGCAATACTATTACTGAAAGTGTATCGTACATTCACGCATGTCCACTGGAGTCCAGCATTTTTGGAAAATAATATGGAAATTCTTCAAAAAAAACCTAGAAAATTGAACTTTCATAGGACTCAGCAATATAGCTGCTGGCAATAAACCCTAGAGACTTAAAAACACAATGTAGAAAAAGTCACCTGCACCCCTGTGTTGATGGCAGCAGTGTGCACCGTAGCCAGGCTCTGGGAACCGCCCAGTGCCCAAGTCACTTTCGTCTCCTCCTTTCCACTCCGGCTCTTGGAATCATCTTCCTTCCCTGGAGAACATCAGACCTAATAGAATTATGCACGTGCATTAAGAGATCATCAACCTTACACCTTTTCCCCTGGGCCTCGAGCAATTTGAAAAGAACTCTTCCCGTCAAATGACATAAATCCTGTAGCTATAGTAACAAATTAACAATCGCCACACACTATAATTGGGTGTTGGTACAAGTCTCTTTTATTTGGGATTTTTTTTTTTTTGCACGAATTACAGAACTGGAACTGCGAGAAGATCAGGAAGAGAATGAAGGTCTGTCTTGCAAACTCTGTTGGCCCAGTACAGATTTCAGACTCTAATTTTGAAAAGGAAGCCATCAGGGGAGATGTGCTGGCATGTCTCACTCTTGAAAACAATGGTACTAGTTGTGAGTTAGTGTTTTGTGTGTGTGTGTGGGGGGTAAACTAGGCTTTCTTTTGATTGTTTCTGCTTCCCCCACTTTGTTATTGTGGCTGTGATACTCAGAGAGACACACACATCTCAACTCAATGCGTGAGGGGGATCATTGCCCACTTGGTTAGGGCCCGCTGGAGATGACCAGTGGAGCACTGTTGCATGGCCAGGGAGCACAGCCCTGGTGCTGCCTAGTTTGCTGGCATGCAGGGATTCCACTCAAGGCCTCGCCCTCTGGTGCCGCACGCTCTGCCACTGCACTGTTCCATTTGCCTGCCTCCTTTACCCCCACCTCCTCTTTCTTTCTTTTTTTTGGGGGGGGGCGTCATACCCGGCAATGCACAGGGGTTACTCCTGGCTCTGCACTCAGGAATTACCCCTGGCGGTGCTCCCCTGAGCACCTGACCATATGGGATGCTGGGATTCTAACCCGGGTCGGCCGCGTGCAAGACAAACGCCCTACCCACTGTGCTATTGCTCCAGCCACCCCCCACCCCCTTTCTAATCGTCTTCTAAGCCACCTTCGCAGCCTAAATCATTCCAATCCCATGGTAGGTGTCACCACTGAAAGGCGGCTTGGGCTGGTTGCCTGGGCTCTTCGGGATGCTCCTTAAGAGACTGGCCTCAGCAGGCGGGTGCAGTTTCCCACCCTTCCTCTTGCTCCTGGCCTGGGGTTTGGCCTTGAAGGCTGAATGTGCACAGTCCTCCACCCCTGCTGTCTTTTTTTTTTTTTTAATATAGGAGCACTGCTATTTATTCAGCCATTGATTAAACTGATTGAATTGCGCATGCACTCCACATTACTTTAAATTTTTTTTTTAATTTTATAAGTTAGTTCACAATGTTTGATTGCATTCAATATTCAAACACCCATTCCACCACCATTACACCTTCCTACCACCAAATGTGGGATGTTTCTATGCCAAGCCCCAATCCCTGTCCCCAAACACAACCGAAATTGTATATTTCGTATTGTCTGTTATGAAGAACTGCTGAACAAGCTTACAAAAAAGTGTCCATATAGGAAACAGTGTGAAGATTGTTCTATTACGGCAGGAGCCATGAAGACATTCTAGAGGATACCACTAACATGTTGTGAAAGTTTGGGTGATGTGAGTTTCAGGTATATATATCTAAAAATATGCATATATGCTTTTATATATATATATTTTTTTCCTCTATGGTTTGTTGCCTACCATCTGAACCCCATCAGATGTGGTGTGGTAATTATGGAAAGTGGGTAGGGAGTGTTTTATGATGTGTCCCGTGCCCCTGCTGTCTTGTGATCAGCCAGGGACTAACTAACATTGTTAGAGCAGGAAGGAAACTCAGTGCCAGCTGGACAGGAGTCGCCCTTCAGGTGGGAGTGGAAAAGAAGCCTCCGTCTTGCTTCAGCACGCTAGCAAACCTCACTGTCAGTACTGGAGGAGACAGCCCCTCTCTTTTTGAAGGATTCATCTCGGATCAAGCTTTTGCTGCAGACCCAGTACGTTCATTAAAAATTATTCTGCACGTGTGACTGGATATCTGCCATGTTACAGTTTCTATCTTTAATTTTGTCTTAGGAAAGTGGTGTGTTTGGGAGTTTAGATGCACCTGTCTTATTGTGAACAGCTTTATTGGGACATAATTAATATACTGCAACATTCGCCTCTTTTAAATATATAGTTCGGCGACTTTCAGTGAGTTGGGTAAATACATCTGGGATTTTATTGAGTTGTGCAAACATTACCAATTTCTAGTCAGAACGTTCTTTTGTCATTATTATGGTCCTTTGGGTCATTTGCAGTGATATCCTGCCCTAGCCGCACACAATCACCGATCTGTTTTCTGTCTCTATAGATTTGCCTTTTGGGACAAGTTCTGTAACAGGGATGGTGCAATTGCATGATCTTTATCTGCTCTTTCTGGAGCCGCACTCATGCCATCACCTATAGCAGTCTTTCATTCAGCTACAGAGATGGCCACCTTTGGTTTATCCATACATTAATGATGGGCACTAGGGTCGTTTCTACAGTTGAACTCCTGATTAATGTTGCTTAAAAATTATTTGCAAGATGTTCACATACTGGTTTTTAAATCTTCGTGTTCCCATTTAATCTTGGCCTTCTGATCTCTGGCAAGTTGCCTCTCTGCACATCTCTACAAAATGGGATTTCCATGTTTCTAAAAAATATAATATTGGCACAGAGTTCTCCATGGAGTTGTTGTGAGGATGATATGAAATACTCGACCAAACCATTTATTTTGGAATCTAAACATGGGGGAAGATAAGCCGTAGAGCTGTTTTGAAAGAATAAATTAAGGGCCAGTGCCATAGTGTAGAGGGTAGGGCATTTGCCATGCATGTAGCTGATCCAGGTTTGATTCCTGGCATCCCTTATGGTCCCCTGAGCTTGCCAGAGGTGATTCCTGAGTATAGAGCTGGGAGTAACTCCTAAGTATTACCAGGTGTGACCCAAAAACCTAAACAACAACAACAACAACAATGTATATTAGGACAAATTGCACAGTTAACAGTGATTTCCGGTAAGGCACCACGAGTGGTGATAATAGGACCACAGGCTGCGAAGGACCAATTAGCACTGCCACTGTAGTTGGTTCAGTGCCAAATGGACAGGGTGGCACTGAGAACTGTAGCTGCAGGTAGTAGTGATGGCATTTTGGTGTGCCTGGCAGTGTAAGAGTTGTGACATTTTGGTTTGTATTTTTTGGGAGGTAAGAACCATTGCATCATTCTGCATTGCAAATGCATATTTAGCCAAGAGGCTCTTAAAACTGAAGATAATCATATGGGAAATCTAGCACCATGCTTGATGCTATTTTTGACTTTAAGAAGTTTCACCATTGGGAAGGATGAGTAAAGAGAGGCTTCTAAAATTTCAGGGCTAGGATGGATGGAGACGTTACAGAGACTGCTCGAGAAAATCAATGATCAATGGGATGAGGATGATGATTTTCTAGAAAAAGCTTTGTAATATCACTTCATGTATTTCTTGTCTTCTTAAATCCAATAAACAATAGATCAATAATGTTGGGTAATTCTTATAAACTTCAAATATTAGATGGTACTAAAGTTAGGAGTGTGTGTGTGTGTGTGTGTGTGTGTGTGTGTGTGTTGTGTGTTTCAAGGATTATGATCATCCAGAAGTCTGTCTTCGATATTCTTGGATCTGCTTTTTACTGTAATTCAACTTATATTTCTTCCTCTTTAGGTAATGCCAGATCTCTCTATTTCTCCCCTCATCCCTCTCTGTTGTCAGCATAACTCTTTTGTTTCTTATTCTTTCCTTTAGAATTAGAATTTGGATAGAAGAATAACTTACCAACACTCAAGTCAGTGAAACTATGGTGGTTACTGGAGGGAAATAGTAGATATGAGAATGGAAGGAACAGTAGAGGGGTATTTTTGTTGATGTTTTCGGGACACTGCCTGGCAGTGCTTTAAGATTACTCCTGGATCTGTGCTCAGGGATCACTCGTGGAAGGTCTCTGGACTACATGGGGTGCTGGGAATAGAATTCAGTTGGCATACGCAAGACAGGCACCTTAGCCATTCTGCTGTCTGTCCAGTCCCTCAAGAGGTATTTTTCTACATGTTTTTGTAGTAGTATGGTGGTGGAACCTTCCAGTTCACTATCAGTATTCCCCACTGGTTGCATATAAGTGGATTAACATGGAGAGTATCATGTTAAGTGTAATGAGTCAGAAAGAGAGGGACTGACACAGAAAGATTGCACTCATTTTGGAATGTAAAGTAACAGAATGGGAGACTAATACCCAGGAACAGTAGAGATAAGTACCAGGAGGATTACTCCACAGCTTAGAAGCCGGTCTCGCATGCCGGGGGAGGAAAGGCAGCTTAGATAGGAAGGGACTACCAAGTAAAGGGTGCTTTTAGGGCCCGCTTGGGATGGGACCGTAGGCCAGTTATTACCTCTACTACAAACTACAACACCCAAAAGGAGAGAGAGCAAAAGGGAATGCCCTGCCACAGAGGTGGGGTGGGGTGGAGGGGATGGGGTGGGGGGTGGGTGGGAGGGATTCTGGGACCATTGGTGGTGGAAAATGGGCATTGGTGGAGGGATGGGTACTCAACCTTTGTATGACTGAAATGCAAGCATGAAAGTTTATCAGTCTGTAACTGTACCTCACGGTGATTTACTAATAAAAATTTTTTTAAAGGGGTATTTTTGATAGTGAAATGGAGTTAGAATCTAGATGATGAGTACCGTAAATCTTAGAGAACTGTGAAGCTATACCCCTGAAATTCTGTAGTTAGATACACCAGTGACCACCCACATGGGTTACTTTGTGTAAAGTAAAAGTAAATATATCTTGGGCGAGCAGTAAGGTTTATGAACTTTGTAACATCTCATTCCCTGGGAAATTTTTGTTTTCTCTAGATTATGGATTATAAGCTGAATGTAGGACATCTCTAGATGTCTTCTGTGTATGGGCTCTCAAGAGTTGTTCCCCAGCAGTTAGGTAAAAATGGTTCTTCCATTGATTCTGTCACTTTCACTGTCATCCCCTTGCTCATCGACTTGTTCGAGCGGGCACCAGTAACGTCTCTCATTGAGAGATTTATTGTTACTGTTTATGGCCTATCCAATATGCATGGGTAGCTTTCTAGGCTCTGCCATGCGGGCTCCATACTCTCGGTAGCTTGCCGGGCTCTCCGAGAGGGGCGGAGGAATTGAACACGGGTCGGCTACGAGAAAGGTGAATGCCCAACTGCTGTGCTATCGCTCCAGCCCTTCCATTGATTGGTGATTTTTTTTTCTAGCATGCTTGTGGTTAGCTCAGACCTCCAACAAGCATGCTTGTTGTTGTTGTTTTTTTCTGTATGTGATAATATAATATACATTGTTGTATCTAGACATTGTTCTAGGCAATTGACGGATATTAGTGGTATTCCATCTCGTTACTTTCATGTGATCTTGATTGATTTAACTGATGAGAACTTTCCTGTATTTACAGAAGAAGCTGTTGGTTTTTTTTTCTTCACGTAATGTCTAATATGCAATGAATGTTCTAGAATCATTGACAAGCTGGTGCGTCTCTGCAAGAGAAAACGCCCACCTGTGTGGGATGTGAAGTCACCTTGTCTGAACACAGGGATATAGTCTGTGTTCAGGACCTAGCGAAGTTCTCAAATAGAGAAGAATGGAAATACTCTTAAAAAAATCTATAACAAAAATATATTAACTTGACTGTACTTTTTTAACTACACCCAGCAGTGTTGGGGGGACTGTGTAATGCAGGGGATCAACCCAGGGGATGCTGTACGAAAAGCATATGCTAAAGCCCTTTGAATTATCTCTCCTGCTTGTAGACTTACAGTTCGAGTTGCTTTGATAGTGGTGAAACTTTTGAGGGTTCCACTCAGGTGGGTGCTACAACTGGTCAGCAGAGTGAGAAAAACCTGGGTCCTGCAGGAAAGAATGTATTATTTTCCATTCAACAATTTACACTCATTATTCTATGTAAATGATGTTCTCTGCGCATAAGGACATTTTTCTCTGAGGCAAACTATGAAAATTTTGACCTTTCTCCTTCCCTCCATTACTTATACTTTATATTAATGAGAGGTTCAGTTTGATAAATTCTAGTCTTTATTATATTTATGAAAAATTAAATGTAGAGCATTTTGTTTCTTTTGTGCCTATCTATAAAAGAGAATTTTCTTTGATTACTAGATGTTTATTTTAGGGGTGATATTATAGTGGGTTTTTTAAATTACTGCACTGGAAGGAGAGATAAAGAGCAGCCAATTAGTATTTTTGCATCATGTAGAATATTGTGAGAACTTTAGAACACACTTCCTTTAAAGTGGACTGCAAAGTCTTCCCATCATCTGACCATGAAGGTGATTCCTCTAGTAGTATGTGATCCAGAACTTTCCATTGGTAATTGTTTTTCAGCAATCCAAGTTTTCACAGTAGCAAAAATACATGCTGTAAGTGAGCCTACTTCTTAAGAATCTACCAACACCATGTCTTCTCCCAGTTTCTCATCATCAAAATAATGAAAATATGTCACTGAGGCTTTTTTGTTAGTAACTGTGATTTTATCAGTGTTCATGAAAAAATTTCCTTTGATGTTAATTGACATGTCCTCAGTACATCTTGGAATTAAATCATTACTCAATGACAGTGTCTAAAGTATTGGAACCGCCAGAACTCCAAGTGCCTCCATGCTCTCAAGAGGCTCGTAGGGCCTCATCCGTGAATGAATCTGCTGAGAACCCCAGGTATGTGGGTCCTGTGACTGAAATCTCCAGGCTTACACTGAATAGGAATGGCTGACCTCCCCCCTCCTCATCTCTCTGTGCCTGTCAGTCATGCCCAGGAACTGCCTCTGGTGCCATCTAATCTCACTAATGACCATGATACAGAGACTCACCAAAAAAAAAAAAAAAAAAGAAACCTCTTGGAAGAGAGCAACACAGAACAGTATGCCACAGAGATGTCTTTGGGCCTCAAAGTCACCATCCAGTTAAAAACAATTAAATTAACCTCTTCTGTTTAACCGTATTTAAAATTTTAGAATTCCTGAAGTGTGCAGCCATGACATTTTATATGTTGGTAATCTCTTATACAAGGATGAGATACAGCAATCTTCACACATTTTCCTCTAAGAAAACATTTTTGGATCATTTTTAGAAGATTATCTGTAACAAAAAATACAAAATAATTTATTTAGGTCTTGCTTTGGGGTCAGGGTTTGGGGATTGGGGTGGAAACATTCAAACTATGGTGGTGGGTAGGTGTAATGGTGATGGGGTTGGTGATGGAATATTAAATATAATAAATTATTGTGAACAATTTTATTAAAATAAAATTTAAAAAAGTAAAATATTGGAAGTAATTTGATTCATCACTATGAAAATTACAGTTAGTTATGTATAAGTTTATGTTTTATGATAGTCTCAGCTTTGGTGTATACGGTAGGCTCTGAGAGCTTTTATTATTTTGCCTTCTTTAAAAAAAGATCTTCTTACAATGCAGTTTTGAGATATTATTCACATAAAATTACGATTTACCCATTCAAAGTGTATAATTCCATGCATATTAGAATGGTTGAAATTTTACAACTATCACCACAATCAATATTAATACATTTTAATCACTGCTCCCAAAGAAATTCTGTCCCCATTAATACTTGTTTTACATTTTCTCCTGTCTCTCCTAGTTATAGACAGACGTTAGTCTATATTACTTCTCTATAGATTTTCCCTCTCTGGATATTTTTCATAAATGGAACTAGACATTGTTTGGTGTTTGGTTACTAGCTTCTTTTACTTAACATAAAGTTTTCACTTTAAAAAAAATAGTATAGCCTGTATTACTACTTCATTGCTAAATAATACTCTATTGTGGACATTTCATCAGTTTATTTATCAGTTGATGGGTATTTGGATTACTTTCATCTCTTGGCTCCTGTGAATAATGCTACTCTGAATATTCATGTATAAGGTCCTGTGTGGATATTTTAAAATTTGCTAATGTGCACACCTAGGAGTGGAATGGTGGGTTAGTATGGCAAATCAATGTTAACTGTCAAACTAGGTGTTCATTTTTAAAGAATACAATTCTAATCCTTCATTATAGAAAACATTCATATTTCATATTGGCTATTTTTGCTTCAGGTCATTTTCATCAAGGTAAGGTTTTTATCCTCAGTTCTGATCTACGATTTTGTTCAGTTATGATGTACTTTAGTCATCAACTCACTACTGCTAACACATTTACTCACTTAAATAACTCTTTTTATTCTAAATATATGTATCTAGTTATGTTCTCTCATATTTTGACATGAGAGACTAAATGAGAATTTTATGAAATAATAGAATTGCCATGCATATTAAATGACATTTTTTTAATTTGGTGAAAACTGGCATCCAGAGAGTTGAAAAACTTGTTTTTGACAGGATGCAGGGAATAAGGTTAATAGAAAATAGAGTTGGGAAGAAAAAATAGTTATAGGAGCTGCAGATATTTCAGAAAAGGGGGTCTAGCCAGTTTGCAGGCTAGTACTAAAAATCAAGGAAAAAGGTATTTTCCACAATTAATATGTTTCTAGTGAGGTAGAAAAAGGAAACTGAGATTAGTAATATAGATAAATAATTTTTTTTGAATTTCCCCCCTTTCCCTAAACCTTGGATTCTTACCTCCCAATTATTTGTAGTGAAGAAAAGAAATAAGCCTATTTAAATGCAGCTTGACAATATGCTATGTCAGTCGGCTTTTACTACGTAATAAATGGACTTCTCCAAACTTAGTGACATAAAAAATTGAGTTCAACTGTTTGATTCAACTCAGCTATGTGGTTCAGCTCACATGACTAGGTCTCAAATTTCAAGAGACTACCTGGGCTCAGTCACATGCTAGCAAGCACCCAAGTGCAAGCATTTCCTAAGTTAAGGCATACCTTATCTTTGCTAATATCACATAACGTAAGCCAAATTCAGAGTGTGAGGGTCAGACTTCGTTTCTTGATGGGAGGTGTTGTAAAGTCATAGTATAAAGTGGTGGGCAGAATTAGAAGAATTTTTGCCTTTAAAAAAGCAGTCCACATAGATTTGCTTTTTATGGCCATGTTCTCCCTTGAACATGCATTGTTCTGTCTCTGTTTCTTTGCTTGCTTTTTCCCACCCTGGAGAAGCCTGTGTTTTCTCTTGAACACATAGCTCCCTTGTTTCTCTCCTCTCAAATCTTTTAAAGCAAGTTTTGCTTAATAAAAACGATCTTACTACACACACATACACACATACACACACACACACAAAACCCCCAAAACTTTTGTAGCTCTAAGAATTATGCCTGCCCCATAGTTCCTTCTCATTTTCCTAGAATACTTTAACTTTTTTCTCCTTAGAAAATAATATGAAAAGCAGAAAACTGCGTAGGTTAAAAATGTATTCTTTGCAACCCTGAAGAACCAAAAGCACAGTCTCTTACAGAAAAATTTCACCCGAATTGTAGCAGTATTGTTTACAATAGCTAAAGGTATACATCAGGAGTGTTCAGTGATGAACAAATGAATGGATATACTAAGTGTGGTGTCAATGTGCAGTGGAGGGAGGGATTTATGACTCCCATGCCAGCCTGGGTAAAGTCTTGATGCCATTGGCAGCCAAGTACACATTAAGGCAGTCACAGAAGGACAAATACTGTGTGATTCTTCTTCCGTGCCGTGCCCAGGATAGACAAATTCACCACAATAGGAGAAGCTAATAGTTAGCAGAATATTGTGAATATTTTAATGCCATGGCCCTCTACACTTAAATGATAAAATGGCAAACCAGGGCCGGAATGATAGTCCAGTGGGTCTGATCACCAGCAATTCATATGATCCCTCGAGCCCTGCCAGGAGTGATCCCTGAGCACAGAGCTAGGAGTAAGCCCTGAGCACAGTCAGGTGGGACCCCAAATAAAAAAAAATGTAAATCATATGATAGGTATGTTTTGCTGCAATGAAAAGTGCATTCACTGTAACTGCAAAGCATTAAGAATTCCCTAAATGTCCCACGATAGAGAAATTGTAGGTAAAAACCTTTCATCTAAATTTTAGAAATTATTAGATGTTCATTTAAGTATTTGAGTATCTAAAATCCAAAGCAATGCATATATATGAAAACCAAAGTATAAAATGTTCAGTACAATCTCAAATAGATGAGTAACTGGTAAAAACAGACGTCATTTTTTTTAAGCCTTGGGAACATTTAAAGTAATTAAAGAGAAGGATCAAGAGTACCAAGCCAGAGGGAAATTTGTATAGACTTCTTCATAGCAAAGTGTACAAGAGTTGATTGCAACCTAATGAGTCTCCAGACTAGAATTGTGGGCAGTCCAGGGAAATCAGGGTTTGGGAGGAGGTCAGATCCAGCGGTCTGTGCTACATTTTCAGGTTGACGTTCTCATTGCAAAGAAGCTCTTTCTTCCAGTGGGAATAAATGTCATTGCAGTTTATCAAGAAAAGTTCTGGAGGTAAGAATTTACTACAAAATGAATGTAGCCAAGAATTGATGCTAGAATAGTTAGGAGAAGATCTGGCATCTTATCGGGCAGAATTAAATGCAGATGGTTCAATGAATAAATGTAACCAATACATTCCAAGTGTTTGAGTTTACCAAATAGCGAAAGAATTCAAAGGATAATAGTTTATTTTTGTTATTATTGTTAATTTTGGATTTTTTATTTTTCCACACTGGACCATGCTCAACAGGGATCACCCCTAGAAGTAGTTGGGGACCATACGGGATGCTAGGGATTGAATCCGGGTCAGGCAGGAGCAGGGCAGACCCCTACTCACTATACTATTGCTCTGGCTGCAAGGGTAAATAGTTTAGTACCACTATGTGAGATTGTATAACGTTTCTTAAACTAAATATTTCACATTTATTAATTTACCCATGATTCCTCTGTGTATCTCTTAATTTACTTCAGTACATAGCCTTGTGTTACTGTTTTCCTATCTATCTCTCTTAGCAGGGCTCCTTATTCATTTTATTGTTTCAGGGGGGCAAGCAAAATCTAGCCCATGGCAGAGATTGGATAACCTCTTAGTATGGTGGAAGTGGATTTGCAGGATTTTGTTTTCCTGAGATGTGATATGCAGGACAAAATCACTTGATGGAGCCAATATGAGATAAAGGGAGAAAGAGCTCAATTAAGTTGTAGATCCTTAGTCAAGACATTTGGTCCAGGGCTGGAGAGATGACTCGAGCATGCAGGATCCCTTGGGCCAGAGAGATAGTGCAGCAGGCAAGGTGCTTGCCTTGCACACAGCTGACCTGGATTGGATCAGTGCTACCTATGGTCCCCGGAGCTGATCTCTCAGCACAGAGCCAGGAGTCATCCCCAGGCAGCACCAGGTGTGGCCCAAAAGCCAAAAGTCAAAACCCAAACCAGACACACACACACACACACACACACACACACACACACAATCCCCAGATTCAGCCACCAGCACTGCATAGTCCCTTGAGTCCCACGCCATCCTACCACCCCAGCACTGTGCCTGCAGTGTCTCTCCCTCCCCCCACATAAAGACGGCACAAAATATTTTAAAAGGTGAATATATATTCCATTAGAAAATTGAGTGGCTGTTGGAGTCACATTATAAATGCAAATAAGACAAATGATTAGCTTTGATAAATTAATTATGAGAAGTCTTTCTACTGCCCTTGTTAATTCTCTCAGTTCCTCAAGTTGTACTTTGATTCCTCCTATCTTTTTCCACCTCTCTCCTTCTGTCCTCCTCTCTTTCCCCCTGTATCTTTCTGTCTGTTCCCCCTCTCTCACTCTTTCTTTTTCTTGCCTTATCACACACACAAGCACTGCTGGGTGTGTCTCTGTGTCTCCCCTGAGAGCTCGTAGGTAGAACCAGAGAAGTAGGGAGCTAGCGGGACCTCCCTCCCACTGCACCCTGTCTGAAGCAAGCAAGCGCTTTGGATAGTGCCAGCCAGCATATAGCTTTTTGGAGAAGGGGGAGAAAAGACTGGATTTAAAAGACTAGTAAGTCTAGGGGGAGAGTGATTAGGGATTTGCTACGTAGGGTCTAATTTTGGACCGGTTGACTGCATAGCCTTGGACAGTCTTGAAACAGCCAGCGGAGTCGGGGATCATGAATCAGGTAGAGCCTGTGTCAGATCTAACCTGATATGACCTCCAGATCACAGGCTTGCCCTGGCAGAGGTCCCAGTGAGGTCCTCCTGGGACACCCCTTCCGCCATTCCCTGCTTCTGAACCCCTGCACCCATTCTCCTCAACCTACTGTTGATTCTACCTGGCCGACTTGGTGCCTTAGGTAGGCTCTTTTTGTCATGTCGTGCAAACAAAACTCAAGTTAGATTGTTTTCTTTGAGAGCCTGTGAAAGGACACATTCACTCTGAGGTATTAATGGTCTCTATGGAAAGCTACTTTTTTCTTCCTGTACTTGTCTTCAGCAGAGCCTGGCCAAGCTCTCTGGGCGTATTCGATATGCCAAATACAGTAACAATGATGGGTCTCATTCCCCTGACCCTGAAAGAGCCTCCAATGCAGGATTGCTGGGAAGAACGAGTAAAGAGGGGCTCCTAAAATCAGGGCTAGGATGAATGGAGACGTTACTGGTGCTTGCTCGAGAAAATCAATGATCAATGAGAGAGAGAGAGAGAGAGAGAGAGAGAGAGAGAAAGACTTTTTTTTGACTTCCATTTAATGTGTTTCCTCACTTACCCATAAAAACCAACCAAGTATATGCTTCCAGTAGCTCTGCTGTGTTGAAAAATAAACTTAGGATTACTGTTGGCGACGGTGTATTAAAGAAATAAAAAGGTGAATGTGGAATGTTGACCCTTCAGGATATGTGCCCATCACATGATCTGGATGGTAAACTGAGACAGTTTAATATCTGCTGGTAGATATGACAATGTTTGTAACGGTGCCCATTGACATTCATATGAATCAGGTTTTAACTTTTATTGCCTAAGTGAACTACATTATTTTAATGTTCTTCTTTGAGAGTTCTTTTATGCTATGGGAAATACTAGCTAAAAATTAAAGACCTTTAGGAATGGAGTGATTTTTGCTTCACCTAATCTTTCACAATGGTTGTAATAAAAATTTTATGTTGGCAAATCACTCTGCCATAGTAAGTGGGAAATTAAGGCGTTTTCTTTAGTGATTTTTCTCACAGAAAATAGCGTTTCCCATTTCTATTTAAAAGTGCTTTCTTTTAAACAACATGTTCCTTATTTTTGTAGTTTTGAAAATTTATGTTGCTCCCAAAGGCATTTAAACAATAGTGGAGAAAAAAAAAACGCACCAAAATTTTAAAGATAACCTAGAACTATACTGCCAGAGCAAAATGCACTGTATTTATTATTTTGGTTTGTTCCAGTTCTGTTCCATATGTGGCTTTAATAATGTGCTAGTAATGGGTACAAGTTCTGTGATTCTTAAAAATGAATGCAAGTAGTTTATCTCTCGGTTCTTCATTAAATCTAAATCAACAAAGGTTTTTGATCAAGCCATATGTTTACTCTTCAGCCATTTTAGTAGATTTTAAAAAATGAAAGTAGGGTAAAACACCACTCTGCAGTAATGTGTTATAGATTAATTTTTGAAATAGGTAAGCTTGCAAACGCTCTTTGGAAACAAACAAATCCCAAACCACAGGTGTGGGCCATCATTATCTTTTCTGATTTCTGTGACATTAATTCGTTTTGGGTCTCTCTGAGGTGCATAATGTGTGCAGTTTGTTTTGGTTCCAGCCATAACTTAGTGATTTTTCTCTATTATAGACTTTACACATAATGAATTTCAGGAAATACATAGCAACTGCTTCTTCCGCTTGTAGATAAAGACAGTAATATGATGGAGTGATCAAATACAAATGCTCCTTTAATTTATTTTACCAAGACACTTAACCATGTTTTATTTATAAGGCAATTGAAGTCATTCATTTTGTATAGAACTCTTTCGCTTCTGAATAACAAATAATGTATTATCATATATACTGCATTGGAGGTGGGAGTGATGAAAGTCACACTTGAAAATAAAAGTTTATAGCCGGGGCTCACTGGGCACAATTATACTGCCACTGATTTTGTTTTCAGCAGAGTCATAATTATGTAGATGTTACAAAAAATTTTCTTTTGGGCATTGTGTTTGCAAACTGTTACTAGTATAATTTCATACATGAATGACACACCCTCCACCCAGGTGTCTGTTTTACCTCTACCATTGTCCCAGGGCCCCACACCCACCCTCCCCAACCTTGTGTTAAGCTGCTTATTGAAGTTCTCATTTTCAGGTTAACAAATTACCTTGGGTATTTGCTACCCCGTATTCTGTTTCTCGGTAGCCTGTAAATGAGAACGATCATTCTGCGTCTGTCCCTCTCCTCCTGACTGACTTCACTCAACCTCATACTTTTCAGATCCATCCATGTGGCAGTCAATGTCATGATTTTATTTTTTTCTTATATTCCACTGTGTATATGTACCACAGATTTTTTTTTTGTTTTTTTTGTGGTTGTTGTTTATTTTTTAAATCCAGTCATCTGATTTTGAACACTTAGGTTGTTTCCAGATTTGGGCTATTGTGTATAGTGCCTTAGTGAACATAGGAGTACAATAATAAAAACAATATTAAAATAATACAATAATAAAACCGCAGAATAGGCAAAGCTAGTTTAGAAAAAAGAAGATGGGATTCTTCTTCCCCAATTTTGAAGTATACTACAAAATTGTAGTAATGTAAACAGTTTGGTGCTGGCATAACACTAGATTCTTGGACCATGGAATGTAATTGAAAGTCCATAGATAGGTCCTCATGTATATGGATAGTTAGTCTTCAATAAAGGAGCAAAACATACAAATTGGAACGAGAACGCTTCTTCAACAAATGATGCTGGAAAAACTGGCCAGTCACATGCAAAAAAAAAAAATGAACTCTGATCCCTTTCTCCATGCACATTGTGTAGATTTGAATAAAATTCAAGTGGCATATTGCACATGGAAAATTCTTTGTTCAAAGAGCTGCAAGTTATTTCCCTTTAGCTACAAAACATTTGAAAAGAAGAGGGTGGTTATGTCTATAGAGTATTTCTTTTTAGGATCCTGGCATACCTGTGATTTTAAGTGGCTTCCTTTTATCTTCCAAGATACCATTCCTTGGAAATGGTATCTATCCAAGGATCAGTGATACTGCCCTATGAAAGGGATGGCCAACTAGACTGGTCTTAACTCATTTTGGAAACTATCTTATTTGAGGGCCACCTGTAACATTTTCATACCTGAACTAAGTCAAGTTGCCTACTAGAGTTTAATTCTCCATCTTATATTTGCCGTTGCCTAATGTCAGAAGGAAATAGGTCCAGCCTAGCTGCTGCTTAGCAATAATTATTTTTCCTCAATTAAAATTTTAATGGGTAAGTATAATAAGCTACAGCTTCTTGGGTACTGATTACTTGATAGTAACTACCTCTCATGTATTTTAGAAGAAATGAGCTTGCCAGAAAAATGTTTAGAATGCTACAGATTAAGTGGTTGATGATTGGTTAACTAGTTCATACTTCTGTTAACCTGGTTGCTTTGAGACAAAAGAAGCCAGCTCAACAATTTTGTTTTTTGAGGAGGGGGAGATGGGCAGGGGACAAATACAGCAGTACTCAGGGCTTACTCCTAGCTCTGTGCTTAGGGATCACTCCTGGCCATGCTCGAGGTGCCCAGGGGACTATATAGGATGCCAGAGATAGAACACAGATTGGCCTTTTGCAAGGCAAACATCCTACCTGCTGTACTACTACTCCGGCTCCAGCTAATCTTTTTTGAGGTTGGAGTATAGTTTCCATTTGAGAATATTAAACACATGTTGTTTCCTGACTTTTTTGTGGATTTTGGAAGAGAACAAATTGAAGCTATTTTTCTGGGAGTAGAATCTGTGGTGGGATTTATGCTGGACTTCCTCGACTACTTGGTAACCTTCTCTTCCTCATCTTCCTACTTCTTTTTAAAGAGAGTTGTTGGGGGATGCCGTAATAGTACTGTGGGGAAGGCCTTTGCCTTGCATGTGGCCGACCCAGGTTCAATCCCTGGCATTCCATATGGTCCCCTGAGTATCACCAGGAGTGATTCCTAAGTGTAGAGCCAGGAATAACCCCTGAGCATTGCCTGGTGTGACCCCAAAAGCCACCATAAGTAAATAAATAAGATTTTTTAAAAATAATAAAGAAATAAAATAGAGTTGTTAATCTATTTGGAATCATAAACCCTTTTGAATCCACAGCTTAATGCTAAATGCATACTAGCTCAAAGGGAAATAATGTTGAAATGGCTGTGAAAAGCAAACATCTAGTGGCAATGCTATAATGTCAAAGCAGTTCTGAGCACATGTCTTAGATACTTGCAACAAGTGTAATAAGATGAGAAGATATCATTGGTTCCTTTTTCACTGAAGCACTGTTGTTTACAAAATTCTCCAAGTTTGAATTTCAGGCACATAATTTTCCAATATTAGTTCCATCACCAGTGCCAACTTCTTTTCACCCATGTCCTCAGTTTCTCTTCCCTCCTCTGCCCTGCTCCTTGCCAGGAACCTTTTTAAGTTTGGTTCTTGTAATTTGGATCTCATGCTTTCAGATTTGCTGGTTCTGTGTTTCAGATATACAGTTATACTGTTACTGGTGACAAAAATGTTTCACATGCTACTAAGCGTTGCAGTTTTTGTTTGTTATAAAAAGGGAAGGAAATGCCATAGTTTAGTCAGTGGTCAGTACATTTTTCTCCCCCTCAAATGTAAGATCATGGACTTTTTTTTTTTCTCTTTGGGTCACACTCAGCGATGCACGGGGGTTACTCCTGGCTCTTCACTCAGGAATTACCCCTGGTGGTGCTTGGGGACCATATGGGATGCTGGAAATCGAACCTGGGTCAGCCGCATGCAAGGCAAACGCCCTACCTGCTGTGCTATCGCTCCAGCCCCAAGATCATGGACTTTTTGAAGTTTGTCCCTGGAGTCCACATAAAAATTGATTTTCTACAGGGGTTCCTGCTTGTCTGTTTTATATGATTCCTGAGTTGGTACTCTGGAGTGAGGGGGTGCTTTTGCTGATGTGCTCTCTTATTAAACGTTAGCATGTGAGGTCAGGAACACTGCCCAGGCTTCAGTGTCTTTGGGGTCTTCTGCCAGACAGGACATATACTCGGTGAATTATTTTTCTTCCCCACATAACTGGCTCTTCCTTTACTTGAGAGTCCAATACAATTTTGTTCCCCAGGTAATCGAGAACATCTTAGTTCTTTGGGAGGTAGTATAGACCAAAGCATGAAACAGTTTGACAGAAGTAGCCGATCCTCCCCCCAACCTCCACGAGTTTTCTCAAATAAGTTCAGCTCATTTATGAATGTTGACCACCTCTCCATCATCCGAGTTGGTGTCAGATTAAGAATTTGTTTGTGGTAATGAATTTGAAATAAGCCAGCTGCTCACTAGATTAAGAAGAACTAGCAGGTTTGATTAGTAGAATCGTTTTATATAATCCAGGGTTCCCCAGACCTGCCCCATTAATTCCACGTTTGATTCCTCAAGAGGAAAGTAGCCTAGCATTAGCGCATCTGTTTATAAGTCATTTCACCTCACCGGACACATTAGGAAGAATCAGCTGTAAATTACAACCAATTCTACTGGAAAAGGAAGTAATCAAATAGGTGTAGGTAACAGTCGAAGAGGGAATGTAATTATGGGGACACTAATAAGAGTTCTGCCTCCATAAAATTGGACTTTTCTTACAAAAGCTATAGTTGATACAAACTAACTAGTGTTTGTATGTATATATATATGTATATATATATGTGTGTATATGTATGTGTGTGTGTTTGTGTGTGTGTGTGTGTGTGTGTGTGTGTGTTTAGGGTAGTGGGTCACAGCTTGTGGTGCTCAGGGCCTATTCCTGGCTCTGTGCTCAGAAGGGAACCACAGGTGGTGTTTGTGGTATCCGTGCAGTATAGAGCATTGAACTGGGGTTGGCAGCATGTGAAGCAAGCACCTTATCCACTGTATTGTTTCTTCAGCTCCAATAATGCATGTATAAGGTAAGTGCCGGTTGGGCCTTTTATTTAGGTTACCTACGGCCTTAAACCTAGAAGTAGATACTCTGACCTCATATCTACACCTCGGGTCTTCAGATGGCCTGTTACTGGTATTGCACCATTAGCTGAAGGTAAAGAAATGAAGATCCAGGCAGAGTGGTAGAGAAGAATTTGCAAAGATTGAAATGCCACTGAAGAGAAATTTAGGTTTTTACTGGAATAATTTTCACGTTGTGTTGAAGGAAAATTGTGTATAGATAAAAGGTATGGGTTCATTTCATGATACATGGAGAAATGTTATTTGGGACCAATTTGAAAAATAGCAGCAGTTGAAACTTGTTTTTACTGTAGGTCTATTGCCTATGCTAGGCAACTCTAAGACAGTCATCAAAATTCCCAGGTGAAATGCGTCATTTGTTTAGAAATCATGAAACATTTTGCCCGTTCTTAACCAAGAAAAAAAAAAGTAGTGGTTCCATATTTCCTGTTTATATGTGTCCTCCCATCTTTTATAATCGCATGTTATTGATTGAAACCAGTCACTCTCAAACTTGATTAATGCCAGCATCACCCTGGGGGCTTATTAGAACACAGATTTCTGACTTATCCCCAGCTCTTCTCCCCTTACCCTCCCCCAATTCTCCAATTCATTATTAGGCCAAGGGGAACCTAAGAATTTGTATTGCTAACAAGTTAGGTAGCACACTCTGAAATCCTGTGCTGGAGAGCCCACTTAATTGTTTCCTAGGGGCAGCGATCACTCACCCTTGATTTTTTTGCTTAAAGTGTCATTATGACCCAACAGAGCACCTCATCTTAATTACACCAAAGGGGAGTTTTTTTCATGGGTTGAAGAAGCTGATAAATTGGGAAGGAGGTGCTGAGGATTGTTCTCAGGAGTGTTCAGAGTCCTCTAGGTTGGAGGTAGAACCATCACGAAATGCTTCCTTATGGTTTTAGGACACCTAGAGCTAAGGAAGTGTTCGTGTGAAGTGTTGAGAAAATCCTGACTGCTACAAATACAGTCCCTTGCTCAATCAGTTTTGAGTTAGCCTTTTGAGATGTGCTGGAGAGGTCCAGTATAAATCTACGGATATATGTCTTTCTTCTTTTGTGGTTGGTCGTGATATTCAGATGGCAGGCACCATCACTTGGTTCAGACACATGTGAGGGAATCAGGCCTCCCACATGTTGCTTTGGTTATTTTAGTTTTCTGCTCATTGTTTCTGGTTGACCATTTAATCTTTCTAATAAGCTCAACATGAGAGGTTATATGGGCATACCTCTGTACTATTTAAGTGTAAAACTAAAACTGCTCTAAAAAATAAAGTCGATTTATATAAATATATACATATATTTATAATATATATTCTCGGATCGGGACTGGGCCTCCTCCACCCAGATCCCCCGTTTTCCATTAGCTTGGCAGTCACACCCACAAACTGCCCCCGGCACCATGTAATCTCATCAATGGCCAAGATCCAGAGACTATAAAACAAAGCTCCTGGAAGAGAGTGAGGCATAATCTCGCATGGCAGAGCCTGGCAAGCTAACCATGGCATATTCAATATTCTAAAAGCAGTAACAGTAATGGGCCTCATTCCCCTGAACACAACAGGAATGGAGCTGTTACTGGTGTTAGCTCGAGAAAATCGATGAGCAATGGGATGACAGTGATACAGTGATATAAAAAATATGTATATATATATATGCATATACATATTTGCAGTAGTGCTCACATTTGTCTGAACAGCTCAAAGTGCAGAATTAATTGCTTTCCCCCAACCTTTCAATTGGCTACAGTGCCAAGAGTAGACATCTAAACTGGTTCTAAGTATTCACTTTTAGTTCTATGAACACAGTCATTTGGAGGGAACAAGGATTTTTAACAGCCCTTAACTCTTGTTCCAGCAGGCGAGGAACAATGGGTATTGGAGTGAGGTTTCCGAAAGGAAGTTGATGGGTGGTTTACCAAACAATGAAGGTTGCTAATCCCTGGACCAATGCAGTGGAATATTATTAAAGGGTTATGCTTTAACACTAGAGAAAGCCATCTTTCATGGGAAGCAACTCAGAACTGTGCTTTCTGTGCCATTAATAAGCCTAGTGGAAATCTTGGGCCTCCTCTCCTAACACCTGTTCTGCAACAAGGAGTTTACCCTGGAGAGAATTGGCAGCTTGACTTCATGCAACTGATCAAATGCTCAAATTTTCAAGGTATGAATATCTATTGGTTCTTATTGATAGCTTCAGTGAATGGGCAGAAGCTTTTCCAATCCGTACTGAGATAGCCAGAGAGGTGGCTTGATTTTTAGCTCTATTAAAAAATCTAAGCACATTGGGGCCGGAGTGATAGCACAGCGGGTAGGGCGTTTGCCTTGCATGCGGCCGACCCGGGTTTGATCCCCGGCATCCCATATGGTCCCCCAAGCACTGCCAGGAGTAATTCCTAAGTGCAAAACCAGGAGTAACCCCTGAGCATCGCTGGGTGTGACCCAAAAAGAAAAAAAAAATCTAAGCACAGAAAATCATTTTCCATCAACCAAGGGTGAAGCCGTTATTCTCTTGCATTATTTTTTTGTGATAGAAGTGGGAAGGCATTATGTTGCTTTGGTTTCTGTTAACTCTTATGCTAAGACAGCAAACCACATCCCTACTGGATCAGAAAGGACCTTCTCCAAGGTTTAATCATTTCAAAGTGACAATACTAAGTCTAATTGATATGATATTTCCTTTCAGATAACTTCAGAAACCCAACCAATTCATTGTCTGGGGCCCGCTAAAACTAAGGTAGCATGAGATTTCACCCCTTGTGCAGGCATGGTCTGTGTCCCTTTGTCAACATGAAGCAGCTCCAGAAGACTGGATTTTCAACCATTCTCCCTTAAATATTTAAGGGGGTGAAATCTCTAGGGAGGAATATGATGTAGGGCAGGTAGATAGGGAAAGGCTCTTGGCAACTAAACTTAGGTCAGTCGGACTTAGGAGGAAAATCCTAAGATTGATCCACCCTGTGGATACAGAAAACAGACCTGATAAGACCTTCAGGGACCTTGAGGAGGTTGTACCCTCCCCATGAAGTTCCTCAAATTCTTGGACCTCTCCCTAATCTGAATGATTAATTCAGCCCAAAGAAGAGCATCCCAACCTCCCAACGTCCCTGGTAACCTCCTTAGCAACTGACTTTTACCTAGGAAGAAGTCCCAGGTGGGGACAGGTTGGTGAAACCCTATAAAGGCCACCTTGAACAAAGGAAGGGGGCACATATGCTGCCTGCGCCCATGTGCTGCTTGTGCCCACATGGCTGAGCACATGCGGTGCCTGAGCACATGCGGTGCCTGAGCACATGTGTCCCCTGCATCTCCCCTCTTGAGATGTGTACTTTCATGCTTTCGTGTCTAATGCTAGGATGTGTGTAGGGGCTCTCTCTGCCCTTGGAGAAGCCCCATGTTCTCAGTTGAGTGCATCTCTCTCTTTCTCTCTCTCTCTCTCTCTCTCTCTCTCTCTCTCTCTCTCTCTCCCTCTCCCCACACACACACCTTAAAAATCCTCCAAATAAAATCTATTTATTCACTGTTTTTAAAAAAAAGGTACACGTTTGACAGTTATTTGAGAAAATCACTGATAGGCTTTTTTTTTTTCAAATCCCTCTCTATTTATCCAAACACCAGCAGATGTATGGTTTAGCATTTGCCCTGCACCTCTGGCACTAGAGACTGTGGCGTTTTTGTGTATGGATTCTCTGGTGCAGCGAACTCTGTCATTATTCTGAGCAGCTGGGAACGGAGGAGAGAGCTCATTAAGACAGGAGATGCTATCCAAGCCTCCCCCGGCATCCTAGGAGGAGTGAATATGTTTTGCTTCCTCAGATCTAAAGTATCTATTTCGTTACCACCTAGTGTTCACTTTGCTTTTATTGAAAAACTCTATTGGCCCATTGCCTTTTTGAATGATGTGCACATTTTCTACCAGCTGTTCCCCTCTTCCCTCTCTTCTTTGGCTTTTTATTATGTTGACTGTGTCTGTTGTGACTTTCATTTCAAAATCTGCCCCCCGCCCTCCCCCGTGTAATTAGTACATATCATTTGCTTATGTAACTGGAGGAGTATTAAGAACAGATTTCTATCAATCCATCCCTGTCGTGCAGGTATCTCCAGCTCCCTTGGGGAGAGGAAGCAACTTTGCGGGGTTGCAACTTCAATTCAACATGTTCCCTATGGGGTCCGTGGGGGAGCTAACATTTGAGGCCTTATTTTGTACCAGCTGTAGTACTATTACTTAATTTTTTAGGGCCCTTACTTCACCTTAGCATAATCTTTAGGCATAAATATTGCCACCTGGATTTGTAGTTGAGACACTCACCTGTCTGAAAGAGCAAAGAACTCAGTCAAACGGGGCCGGAGAGTTAGCATTGTGTCTTTCTGACACTGTCATCTTAGAATCTTTGGGTGAATTACATATAAATTCAAATGTCCATGTTCGTTTTTCACATGATCTCACTCTCAGCTTACGAGGCATAGCTGTCTAATTCAGAACAACAACAACAAAAAGGCAATTAGAGAAATCTTGTAAAAGTTGCATTTTTATTTGGAGATTTCAGATTTCTATCTAGGTCAGTCTCACTTTTTTAATTTGAAGGACTGTTCCTTTTTTTTTTTTTTTTGCAAGTAAAATGAATAGGGAATTCCCTTTTGTTTCTCTCTCCTTTGGGGTGTTGTGGTTTGCAATAGGGGTGGAAAGGGGGAATAGGGTGGAAGGCTGGGAGGGATACTGGGATCATCGGTGGTAGAGAACGGGCACTGGTGGAGGGATGGGTACTTGAGCATTGTGTGACTGAAATACAAGCACGAAAAGTTGTAAGTCTGTAAAAAATAAAAATAAAAAAAATAGTAAATTGAGAATTCTATAACTATAACGTAAAAAAAAAAAATGAATAGGGATGGCCAGGAATAGCAATCTGAAGTTTTCTTTGTATTTGGAGAAACGTTGCAATCGATCCATTGGTTGTAGCTATAAGCCAGCCACTTACAGTGGCTCAGTGTCATTTACAGTCTCAGTGTCATTTGTTCCTCCAGGAAGTCCGAGATAGATGTGGAACATGAGCCCTGGGGTAGTTAAATAATACGCCCCAGGTCATGTAGCCAAATGAATGTACAGAGTCCTCGTGAAAGCTGCTGTTATTTGCCCCATCGACTCGATTCATGCCACACTGCAGCTCTTGGAAGCCAGAGTGATAGTGCAGTAGGTCAGACATTTGCCTTGTCTGTGGCTCATCCAGGCTTGATTTCTGGAGCCCATCAACCCCCTTGAGCTGGCCAGGAGTAGGCCCTGACCACAGAGCCAGCAGCACAGCCGAGTGTGGCCCCTAAGCCAACAAACAAATGAGAAGTTGCAGCTCTCCAAGTGGATGTGTTGAGCGCTCTCTCTCTCTCTCTCTCTCTCTCTCTCTTTCTCTCTCTCTCTCTCCCCCTCCCTCCCTCTCTCTCTCTCTCTCCCTCCCTCCCTCTCTCTCTCTCTCTCTCTTTCTCTCTCTCTCTCTCTCCCCCTCCCTCCCTCTCTCTCTCTCTCTCTCTCTCTCTCTCTCCCTCTCTCTCTCTCTCTCATGGCCAAGGGAAAGGGAGGTAACTCAAAGAATGATTAAAAAAAACAACAACAGTAAGTCATATGAACCCCTGGATATTCTTACCTATAGAAGAGAAATATTAAGTCACTTAAGGTCTGTGTGTGTTTTCTCAAACACTCGTCTACTGAAGAGAAATTAAAGTATGTGTAAATTCACTTTTTTTTTATTTTTTGTAATCAGCTTGAGAAACTGACAGCATGATTTCTCTGATGCTCTCTAGTTGGGCATTGTTGGAAGGGTCTTGCAGTATGAGTTAAAGAGGAAAGTAGTTGGGCATTGTTGGAAGGGTCTTGCAGTATGAGTTAAAGAGGAAAGTAGTTGGGCATTGTTGGAAGGGTCTTTCAGTATGAGTTAAAGAGGAAAGTTCCAGCAGTGGCAGGCAGAGAAAGGCGAGAACTTTGGCTCCCGTCTGCTCTGTCAGTGGGAAAGGGAGAGGCGAGCTCCTGCACCCAGGGCTTCCCACATCCCAAAGCCAAGAGGAAGAGAGGATGATGATGCTTTGGCAGATCCCCACGCTGGACCTTGGTTGGAGCAGCAAGATGTCCCCGACTCTCTTTTCGTAGTTTAAGCCCGAGATCTGTGACATTTATGACATGTCACGGCGAGAGAAGTGGGGGCCTTGCTGAGACTGGAATCATCACCCACGTTTGGGTGGGCCAAGGGACACCTCTCAGTGTGTGTGTGTAGCCTTACAAAGGCCTCTTTCCTCTTCCCTCTTGCAACACCAAACTGTAGGGAAAGGACAAACCAGAACTGCCACCGAAGGCAGGGTTTTACTTGACGTTAATATTCGTGATGCCCTTGAAGAGAGAGCTGCTATTCTCTGCGTGAACCTGCATTTTTATTTTTCTTAAATGACCATAATTGCACTTCTATGTTCTTTCTAAATGAGTTCCTGGATCCCACGCTCTGCCATATGTGCTTTATGGCAGCGCCCCATCCACGTTGGAGACCATCCGTGCCCCTGTAATTAATTTTAATAATGGTAACCGTTTCATGTCCAGTGTTGTAGATCGACAGGGTAGACTACTTGGCGTCTAAGTCTGAACTTGGATCCTGTGCCTTTTTTTTTTTTTAAAAAGTATGCAATAACTGGAGAGCAGACAAGAGTGCAATGGAGTGAACTAGGAAAGAGTTGTCGGTACGTAGTCCCAAGCTTAGGGCCCGGCGACCCTGACCAGGATCAGGGCGCAGATTTCAGCCTCGGCAAGAAAAACGTCATGGCAGGTATTCTTTCAGTGTGAAAATGACAGCATCCTGGGTGACATCACTCCTTCTTGGAGGGACTTTCAAAATTCTGTCACGCTGTTTCTTTCCAGAGAACCAGAATTTTAGTCCTGTGATTTGTTTCGCCTGTCTTTAAGAAAACCCATTTTGTGGAAGAGGTTTAAGTAACTGGTTTTGTAGAATAGGCACAGTGCTAGACCTCCAGGTGTCAGTGTTATTTCTGGTTGGGGGGAGGGGTGGAGGTGGGTCTGGCTTCCAGAAAGTCTTTGGAGTCTTTCTCCTGTAGCCTGAGCTTTGACTCTTTTACTGCACCCCTTAGCATTCACCGCCATCAGAATTCCATATTTTCTAAAAGGAACGGGAGAGGGCAATTCCAAATGGAAGATATCGGCTCTGTTCCATCACGGCAAACCGCCTTGGGAAGCAGCTATCATTTCTGTTCTCCCATGGAAAGTCGAGTGGCACAGAGGAACTGCTCTGACCAGTGGGTGGTGCCAAGATCAGCGTGTCGATCTTCCTGAATGCTGGGGCTGAAGGGAGCCAGCTTTTGATACCCATCTCTTTGAGAGAGAGAGAGAGGACTTTCGGTGTGGTGGTTAAGTTGTAAACTATCCACAACTATTCTTCTTAAGATTCTTATTTATTTCTGGACCGCATCTGGCAGGGTTGGGTGGTGGTGGTGGTGGGGAATAGGGGTTCTACGAGTGGTGCTTTGGGGAGCATGCAGTACTGGGGGGATTGATCCCACGCCCCCTGCATGCCAAGCATGAAGTTCAGACTATTGAGCTTTTTTTTTTTTTTTTGTCTTACCACATCGCTCTTTGAGATGGAGTCTATATTTGATTTTGAATTCTAGCAGAAGCAGTGCGTGCATGTACAGAAACACACACACACACACACACACACAGAGTTATTTACTCCAATATTAATTTGTTTGGAGGTGTCTGTAATTGACTTATTTAGAAGCGACAGGGTAATTCAGATAATTTCAGAAAATTTACTTTTGAGAAGCAATTCTAATAAAGGATAATTTAGATGATATTATGCATGAGAAAGCCAAGTAAAACAGGAGCGTGTTACTATATAAATGGTTGGACTTTAAAAAACTATTTTTCAGGTTGTGTCTGCCAATAGTCTGTTCTCTAAGATTTCAGGGTAAAAATTACAGGGATGGAATATGACCCAGAAAACTTCCCTGTCAGTGTTTGCCCCGGGGAGTACAGTAATTGAAGATTTGTCTGTGTTGATTGATTTTCAGTATCTGATTATAGAAGCTCTGAGCCCTGTATCTCTTTCCTGGATCTTCTTTGTTAGCCCTCTTTTCAGAAATGCTTATAAAACGCGTCCGATTTATCTGTTGATGCTTGGATTCTATGGAAGTCTCTGTTTAGTGTTTACCAGTGGATTTGTTTCAGAAGCCAGCAATATATTGATAGGACATGACACCCAGATTCAAATTTGCTCACGTGATGAGACTACTATTTTTTAGCTCAAAGTATGTTTTTCTTGCTCTCTGCCCAGCCACCTCTATGAATGCACAGTCTATGAATGAACTAGTCCTTGATCTGGAGTGCGCCCATGAGGGCCTTTGCCAGGCTGTCGTAGATGGAGGGTGCCAACCCTTGTGGAATGACTCTCTGGTTTTGAGTCCATCTGTCTCGAGGAATTTACATTCAACACTGTCCACATGAGACTCTGCTGACTTTCTTGAGAATTTAGCAGTGGCAGGAATGTATTCATGGACTGTTACCAGCAGAAAGAAGAAAGACCTCCACCTCCAGTTCAGCTCTGTCCCGGAGGGTGACCTGCCCAGCGGGGGTTATTTATGTGCAGCTTCTCATGGTCAGAAGCTGGGGCATCGCCCCGGTGGATGGTGCTCCCTCTGCATCCGCCCTCTGCTCCTGTTTTGTTCTGTTGGGAGACTGTGCTATGCAGCTCAAAACGTTGCCGGCTGCCCAGGAAGACTGTGTTAGAAAATAAGACATAGGTTAGTTACCCACTTCGAAGTTTAGCAAGGACTGAGTTTGTACTCTTGCACGATGAAGCCGGTGACTCTTGGGTGTCTCTGCGAGTACACAGAATGGTCCCTGTGGCATGGGAGTGCCTGGTGAAGCAAGGAAGTTCCACAAGGGGAGGTCATTGCCTCAAAGACTGCAGAGAATCCAACTCCGTGTCTTTCTTTGAGAATGACAAATGGGAGAAATCCACATGGCATCTTCCTCAGTTAGCATGCTTTTCCCAAAGTAGTTGGTGTCGATGCTTTTATTTCAGCCCTGAGCACAGCACTTGGTTTGGGTGGCTGGCAAGCCCTGTGTTTGCATAATAAAGCCAGAACCTCTCTACCTCTGGACATTTCCTTGTGCTCAGCACTTTTCTTCTGTGTATTTGTGTTTTTATTGCCATCTTTGACTTCGTGTAGCATTTGATGAATGATTGCAGTGTATTTTCAGCAGGGAATGCTTGCTCACACATACGGGTGATCAGTAAGCATATGTTTCGGGTGTTTCCTTTCTCTTTCACAAATGTGTGTTTGGCTGCCGCTGTTTTCCAAGCCCCTCCATCTTGTCCTGGGTTGAAGAACCTTTGCTAATTTTAATCAACCCTGAGCTGTCATTTCTGTTCATCACTGTCACATTAGCATCATCCCTGTTCATCAATGTCACATTAGCAGCGAATCTGAACTTGCTGATTAGTAAAGTGGATGGAAATCACAGCTCTGTGTGTGTCCAAATAACTACTCATCAGCCAGGCTTGTGATGGGGTCTGATGGTTTAATGCAGACCTTAATCAAGGGCTGAGAAATGTTTTCTCTGCAGTTTAACTTAGCAGTATTGAATTGCATTAACGTGTATATACACTTGTGTGCACACACACATACACACAGAGAGAAATAGTGCTGCATCAATGTTCAAAGTCAATCAGGCGGAAGCAAACAAAGGGAGGAAATACAGAGACTTCAAAGATGGTTTCTCTTGTGATTTCAAGTTGGAAAGCAAATAGCATTTTTACCTTTGGGCTCGTTGAATCGCTCATATTCCACTGAAGAACTGCTTTATTGAAAATATCCTGTCTTTGGGGACAGCGACCAAAAAGCTGTGAGGTGAATGGGCTAGATTTTTCTGCCATGGTATTGTGCACTAGGGTGTGGGTTATTTGCTTTCCGTGTGTTGTTGATGTATTGACATTCTTTGTAGTCTTTCGCTAATAGGCCAAAACGCAACAAGTTTTAGATAGGAATAATTATTTGGAGATGGGATGGGGGTCTAACATGATTTAGTATCTTGGCCAGAGCATGTGAAACAATTCTAAAAAAATGTCTTTCATGACAGCAAGAAATACACCCTTCTCTGCTGTCTCCTTCTCTCTTTTTCCCCTTTGTTTGCACCCCCCATGGTATAATTGATTTCTTTTTGTTCCCAGTTGTTTTCCAACTTTATTGAGCGTAATGATCACCCAAGATACATGTTAATCATAAAATTCTTAGTTTCCATCAATTTGGATTCAGACATAAGGGTAGAATTCACCATTAAAACAGGAGTCCCAGAGGTTATTGATTCTTAGATCATACTTTTCCACTTTGAAGGTGGCTTTGAACCCGTGCTCTGATCGTTAGTGTTGTACAAATCGGCTCATCAATGTTGTTTCTGATCAGCCTTCTTGTTTCAGCATGTTATCACGGACTCCTGCCCACATGTGCTCCTCCCCCGACCTACCTATTTTATCTGTTTTGCTCCCTCCCATCACACCAAGTTTAAAACGCCCCTTATCATGATGGTATATACTCTGACAGATTTCTTTATTCTGACTCTTGGGGTGAGTTTGGTTGTGGGTAATAGAGCCTTCACAGTGGGGCAAACAAGATAGAATTTTTTATTTCCCTTTCACATGGCAAACGGCCTGGTGGATTAGCCCTGGGGTATGGTGGCTTTGATCCATGGTGTCCTTAAGGACCCAGATTTTTTTCTTTCCTACTTTTATTTATTTCTTTATTTCGGCTTAGGTCACATCTTTACAGTGTGTGCTGATGTTTATGGTTTAATGATGTTGAAAACCACAGCCCCTCGCTACCCACCAAAGTGTCCAAGGCTCCACCGGTACCCACTGTCCTTTCTGTTTTGTTTGTATGTACAATTGCATCAGCACTTCCTGATTTTTAACATGCTTTATTGTGATTGACATCTGTGAAACCTTAAAAGTATTTTTATTTTAATAGATGAGACAACTGAGTTCAGAGTTTAGGCAGTTTGTTGAAATTCATATAATTAGTAGCAGAGCTAAGACGCAAACATGGAAATTTAAAGTCTAAATTCACTTCCTTTGCCCATCATGGACAAGAGGAGCTGGAAAATTGGTGCCTTTTCTGATAGTGTGAACTCTCAGAATCCCATATTTACAGCTTTTAGAATAAATGGATTGTGGGATTATGGGAGAACCTTCATTTCTTCCCAGATGTTTGGCTGCAGGAGACTTGATTTTAGTATAAAGTATATTAATTTATCATCCTATATTTTGGAATTATTTGCTCAATTTTTTTCTTTGATCCTTTGTGGACATAGCTTATACCCATAGTATTACACACAGACACACACACACACACACACACACACACACACACAGAGACACATGTACCACTCTCAGACTTCATTCTTACAGTAACAGAATGGGGATGCACGGTCGTGGTGGAGAGGCCTGACTTGTGTGGGAATTGATTAGCATCTTGTGAGGCTTAGATCAAGCAGGATTTTTTTTTTTCTTTCAGTGTCCTCAGTTGGATTCTGATAGAGGTAGTCTACTCCCTTGTATTACTCTTTGTCTTTAACCTTCCATTCTGACTGTCCTTTTCCATTTTTTGCATAGTTGCTGATATCTAAACTGTAAACTCAAATGATGACCTACGGAAGTAGCTTTCTGTGGGAAGTTTCACTGCAGAGCCCTGGATCTCCAGTGCATTCTAGACCTTGATGCTTAAGGGAAGACAGGCCACCTTCAGTGCCCATCAAAGACAGGGAAGGACATTTGTCTCCAAACACAGGCTTTCTCTAATTTTTTTGCTTTTTGGGTCACACCCGGTGATGCACAGGGGTCACTCCTGGCTCTGCACTCAGGAATTACCCCTCATGGTGCTCAGGGGACCATATGGGATGCTGGGAAACCAAACCTGGCTCAGCCATGTGCAAGGCTAACGCCCTACCCGCCGTGCTATCGCTCCAGCCCCGTCTTTCTCTAAATACTAATCATAATATGTGTGGAGGCTGTGATGATTTAGTAATTTGTATTGTTTTCCTTTTGTGTGCTACTTCCTGATATTCCGATATAGGAAAAGAAATGATAATATGGAATTAATAAGCCTGAGAGGCACCTCTGGCCCCATTAGGAATCTAACCTGGAGACTTAGACAGCATTTTGGATGACGCTCTTTGCCCTGTGAAGTTTATGAATCCCTGGGTGTGAGAATTTGTAGACTTTATCTCCAAGAAAATCTCCAGGAACACACTGTCAGGGCACATTTGCTTGAAATGTAGTGAGTTCCCTGTGGAGAATCTCAGAATTCCTTCTTGCTCTTTGATTCTTCAATAAGCCATTCTATAATTCAGATATTCAAGCAAAATTACCACCAGCAACTTCCCCAGCCCAGGAGGCGCTGTTAGCTATTTCCTCTTGGTGGTTTTGAGTACTTTGGAAGGAAGGCATTAGATAAACATAAAGCATTTTTGTTATTACTATTGCCATTACTTGTTATCATGTATGTAACACCTGCTACACTAATGCAATTGCTTACAGGAGCCGCAATTTTATTCCTGATGGCCACTTTTTCTCATTATGTAATCTGTGGCAAACCACACTCCATCTAAATGTTGCCATTGGATTTCTTTTCTCTTCAAACTTCAGCCCTAGAATACTCTTTCTGGCTCATTTGTCAATGAGCTACTAATGGAAATATCTTAGGAACATATGGTACTAGGTGCCCAGGAAAAGGAGCATTAAAAACCAGTGTAACTCTAACTGATTACCCATCATGCTCCTTATTACCTCTGAAAACTATTCAAAGAACATTAATAAGTTTTCTATGCTTGGCTTCATTTTTATAACCATTTGCTAAATCACTTAGTTGCTTTTTTACTTACTTGCAAATTTACAAACATAATTTTCAAATCTGAGCTTTCATTTTCTAATTCATAACTCATTGTGTACAAGTATGGATGTATATTTCTGGTAAAACTGCCATTTCATCCTAATTCAAAGGTCGTGGGTCTCTTCTTCCAAAAGATTCCTGCTAGCAATTATCAGGTTACAGAAGAATATGTTGACCTCATAGACTTTGCCCATTTCAGTTCCAAAGCTATTAGCTTCCCATTATAAAGTAGAAACTTAATTGCAAAGATGTATTTATTCTTTATTTTGATACTCAGAAATCCTTGATGTGCGGGATTTTTTTTCTCACAAGTGGATTAAAACTCTTTTTTTTTTTTTCTGAGAGTACTATTGTATTTTATAACCTTAGGAACATGAAAGATTTCAAAGTATAATAGGTAACAAGAAGATAAAAACATGGCTCATTTTCTGAATATTTGTCTGTATGTGGAAAAATTAGGTTTCATTAAGTTGATTATAGATGGTCATTATTTATGTTTTTCTTCCCAGAGAAAAGATTTCTCCCCACACTGAGAGAAGCTGTGCATTACACAGAAAGCATAAGACAGGTTTGCCATCTTGTGGGATTTTATGCTCAAAGGGCTGTTGAATTAATTTTCCATGTTTGAATGGCCATTACTGTTGCTTCCTCCATTCTTTATCCCATGGACTATTATTGCTGGTGATAAATTGGGAAAGTTGTTAGCCGCCAGCGCTTGGGAATATGCTGCATGGTTCCAATAAATAATTCCATTTAGATGCGTGAATCACCCATCCACACATCTTCGTAAAGAAATGCAAGGGGGCCGCATGTGTGCAGCCTTTGCTTGGTGGATGTACGATAAAGCAGTATCCCTAAGTAAATAGATCAGAGAGTTTTAGGAAGTCGATTTTTATGAAGCCCATTTTTGGTGAGGCACTCTTCACATCTTGTCTGTGGGGGTGGAAATGATGCCAGCGATTGTTTCCTCTTCTGGCCCTGCCGCATGTTTGATTCCTGGGATACTTTACTTTGAGGTTCCAACCTGTTATATTAGTCTGATTCATTTCCTAGTACATCTCATAGGAACACTTTCGGAACTGACGTAAAACATGATGTTGAGAGCCGGGGATCTAGGGTAGTGATGCAGCACTTGTCTTGTATGTGCGAGGCCCTGCATTTGACTCATGGTCTCACAAAGATAAGGAAATCTATTTTGGAGTTACACGTCCTTTGCAGAATTCCAAGGTTTTCTCTTTTTTTCTTTTCAATCCTCGAGCTGTAATTGACATAACAAGTTTTGCGAATTCAGGGCCTGAGGGCCACTGTTGTGGAGGCTAATACTTACATCACATCACAAAATTATTGGCTCCTTTTTGTGGGTGAGAACAATTTACAGTGTCTTAGCAACTCTGAGACTTTACCAACGTAGTATTGTTGATGGTCCACTGTGCAAACCAGTATGATAGCTACAGAACTTATTCTCATTAAACTTTTTGTTTTGGCGCCATATCCCATCATGCTTAAAGGACCCTGTGGTGCAAAGAGGTGAACCTGGGGCTATTTCTGTTTTGAAGAGTTTGACATTTCCAGATTCGATGCGTAAGTGATAGTGTACAGTCTTGGTCTTTTCTCTGAGAGAGAGAGAGAGAGAGAGAGAGAGAGAGAGAGAGAGTAAGAGAGAGAGAGTAAGAGAGAGTGAGTATATATCATATATTATCTTGATCCTTTTATTCATGGACACATAGTAAGTTGATTTTCTCTTATTTTGAGGAACATGCCTTTTAGTATTCTGCGGACCATGTAGTGCCAGGGGTTCAGCCAGGATTCCTACATGCAAACTTTGTGCCCTAGCTGTTTGAGCCATCTCCCTGATCCAAATGGTAGATTTTGGTTTTTTTTTCCTCATTCAATTCTAGCTTCCTTGGGAACTTTTTCTTTTGTGGGGGCATTGTGCTCGGGCGGGGGGCGTGGGCTTTCCAGAGTTACTGGGGACTGCCAGGATGGACTACAGCCATCAGTGCCAGGGAGGCCACGCAGAGATGAAACTCAGAGCCCTGTGCCGTCTAGGCTTGACGCCAGTCCTTTGAGCTTTTTCCCCTGCCCCCGGTCATCAGTTACTTTCCTTTTCTTCATGATTGTGATGATGTTCTAATAACCATGGCCGTGCAGGTGTCTCGTGGCTATTCTGGTTTTCTTCCCTTTGAGTCGCTACCTGGAGGGGTAATTGCTGCATCCTATGGTAGTCCTGTTTTTATGTTGTTGAGACCTCTCTATGGTGATGGCTCCAAATTATATTCTTTTTTTTTTTCTTTTTTTTTTGGGTCACACCCAGCCATGCTCAGGGGTTATTCCTGGCTTTGCACTCAGGAATTGCTCCTGGCAGTGCTTGGGGGACCATATGGGATGCCGAGGATCGAACCCGGGTCGGCCGCATGCAAGGCAAACGCCCTACCCGCTGTGCTATCGCTCCGGCCCACCAAATTGTATTCTTGCCAGTAAGTAGCACAGAAAAAGTTCCCTCCTTATTGTAATATCCTCACTAACACTTGCTATCTCATAGGTTTTTGATGATAGTCGAGAATGCCCCTCTAAAGGCATTCAAAGAGTCATTAGAAGTGGTTTGAAACAGATTCAACGAATGACCTTAGATTCTGTGTTTGGGGCCAGAGATATAGTACAGCGGGTAGGCTTGCTGTTCACGCAGTTGGCCAGGGGTCTTATCCCTGGTATCACATATGGTCCCCCAAGCCTGCCAGGAGTTATCCCTGAGTGCAGAGGAGCCAGGAGTAAGCTGTGCCCCAAACAAATACAACAGCAATATAGTTAGATAGATAGATAGATAGATAGATAGATAGATAGATAGATAGATAGATAGATAGACGATTATTGGCTACCAGTTTTACTTTCTGTGTATTTAGAAAATTTCTGGTTCTTTTCCAACATATTGCTAGATTTAATATTAAAATGTAGAGGGTATAAATATTAGCACTACTAAGTGTTTTTAGACTATGAAATAATGCCACTTGAGACCCTTAAGATGAACATAGTTAACAAGATAATTTTTTGTTTATTGTCTCTCCTTGTTTGGTTTGCAGTTTGTGCTCTTGGGGCTTAGCTCCTTTCTATAATGATTGAAGAAGGCCATCAGATTTTGTATACTGCTTCCAAAATTCACTTTGCATGTAAATTGAATATCCTGCCATAAGATTTATGGCCTAAGATTTCCCCCTAAGGCAGATTATTTTTTTGTTTCTATTTAATGTATTATTTCCGTTTAATTCAGTTTTCCTTTGGAATCACATCAGATTACCACCTACCCAGATATAATTTAATTAATTCTATCGACTCCACCCAAGCTGTTATTCTCTCGTGCTGAGCTTCAGGGAAGTATTTTGAACCTTCCAGTGTCTCTTGGTTCTTAGTGGGCCTGTTTTTTTTTACTTCATTTTCCGTCATTCCTTGATTCCATTTTTGCTTGAATTGCTCACTTGAACAGCTTCACCCATCCTTCATGCAATAAGCTTTCATATATTTAATAACTATTATTAGGTTATCCCTTTGCAGTCTTTTCTTCAGCCACATTAATCTCCGTTCCTTTAAGCTTGCTTTCTCGGCGGCCTTTATCTGTGCTTTAATAATTTCAGTGGCTTCTTGTGGATCTTCTTGAGAAAGAGTCGTATGAGATTATAAAAGGAGCTTACTGCTCGGAGCGTGCATGTCGTCTCTTCCCGATAGCAGTCAAAGTCTTTGAGATCCTCAAACTGAAGTCTCGGAGGGAGCATTTATTATGTGCTCAAATATGGCTATAAAAAAATCGACTTTGCAATCATATTGAGTCATCTTGACAGTGCTGTGAGTGACAGGGACTAATCTCATCTGCGGGCTAGCATTTTAAAAATGATAAATGGACCCTCCGTCTTTAGTTAGCCTGCAAATGAAATTAGGTTTATCTTATTTCTCCACCAAATGGTATTACTTAGAAAGTTTTGAATTATACCTTTCTGAACAAAGTTAAATAGTAAAGGCCAGGGGCTATATTTTGATTATTATTATTATTATATACATATATATTTTTTTTGCCTGCCTTTTTAGCACCAGATAATGGTGCTTGGGGAAAATGAAAGTGTTAAGAACTCAGCATGTATTTCCTGGGCAGAACAAAAGATGCCTCAATTTCATGTGCCTTGCAACCTAGCTTAACAATTATCCCCGGAGAGACTGCAAAATGAATGTTTAAGATAGATTTTTACCAGGTATTCATGCTTTCATTTATTTTTATCAGATCTGAAATAAATTTTTAAATCTTGATAATCACAGCATGTCCAGGACAATGTCGTCATTGTTTTATCTGCCTGCCTTTTAGCCCCCTTAATCATTTAAAGATCAAGTTAAATTGAAATCTAGTACAATTCCTGCTGGTAGAGTGAGTTTTATGGTAACTTCCGCCTTTCATTTGTTTTCCCAGTAGGAAACTGATTTACCTTTCCCTCTCCATGTGATTCTCTTATCTTTGTTTTGAAATTGTCTTTTCTTCTTCAGTCCAGGATCAAGGATTTTTGGAACCCATTTTTATATCAACTCCTCTAACAAATTAAATCAGGTCACCTCACAGCATCTAATGCTTTTTTTTTTTTTTCCTTTCCAGCATTATAGCTGAAATTTCAGAGCCTCAGCCCTGGTAGTTTTTTCTTGTGCCTCTTTCCTGATCTCCAGAAGCATGCTAATAAGTTTGGTAGATAGTATTTTTGTCAAATGTGAGGTTTGTCCAAATCAAAAGAATTAGAACAGTAATCTTGCATGCTCTGTTTCTAAAGCAACAGGATATTGATGTGTGCTGGGTTGATTGGCTGTGGGGAAAAAAAAAAACCCAAACAGCCTTGTTATCTCTCACTTGTAGATTTCCTTCATTCTTTTTATTGGTCAGCATGATTCAATTTTGTACATGAAACAGTAAGAAGATAAGGTTTGAATGAGTAGGAGAATAACGTTTTACTCTTTGTTCTAATTATTATTATTCCCGTTGCTCATCAATTTGTTCGAGCGGGCACCAGTAACGTCTCATTGAAAGACGTTATTTTAAATTTTCTTTCACCTTGAACATTTACAAGTAAAGAGATCTTTATATATGCTTGATGCTTAAAAACTTACAAGGGAAAATGAAGGTTATTTAAACTTTCTTTTTTTCTTTGCATGATAGTTATTTCTCTGCCAAATACTCATGAATGAGATTTCCTTCTTTCTCTGCTTTAGGTCAAGAGTCTTGTTTTATGGAGGGGAAAAAAAAATAGTATGCCTCATTTGTTCGTATCATTAAGAAATAAAGTGTATTTCAGAAGTTAATTTTCCAGATAACTAAATCTTACCTCTGGGAAGCACATTCATGTTTCGTGGACACATTGTGGGCTTTGGAGTCAAATCTGAGGATGAATCCTAAGTCTTCCAATTTTGAGACAGTGATCAAGTTGTAAGGTTCCCTATATCTCCTCTTTCTCTTTTCTAAGATGGACTTGTAAAATACATGCATTGGTTTGCTCTGAGAATTAAATGTGTGCGAAGTATAAAGGACATTATGTGATACTTAATAGTTGTATTAATATACATATTCCATTCTTTGCCTTTCCCACTGAGCTTTCACATTCTCTCATTCACATCGTTGGTGGTCCCAGAATTTGGGAGTTGCCTTCAGATAGCTTCCTTTACTTTCTCTTTGTAAATTACAAGCTTTCCAAGCCTCGGGTTCTTTTCATCAGTTACTTGAATTATTCTCAATATTTATTGTATCACTGTATCACTGTCATCCCATTGTTCATCGATTTGCTCGAGCGGGCTCCAGTAATGTCTCCATTTGTCCTAGCCCTGAGATTTTAGCAGCCTCTCTTTACCTGTCCTTCCCAACGGTGCCGCATTGGAGGCTCTCTCAGGGTCACGGGAATGAGACCCATCATCATTACTGTTTTTGACATATCGAATATGCCTCAGGGAACTTGCCAGCCTCTGCCGTGTGGGCAGGATACTATTCTCAATATTAAAAGAGCTTAAACACTCTCCAGTTTGACTCTCCTTCTCTAAATTGAATTCTCTCTGCATTTCTCTGTCAAATAGTTCCTCAGCTGTGTCTTTTTTGCTTAAATGTATCGGCCCCAGTTTGGGAGAATGTCCGATTTCTGCCTCCTTGTGGCTCTGATACCCAAGGATGGTCAGCAAGAACCTGACCCCTTCCACCATCACCTCTCCCCAGCCTCTCTTCCTTTCCAGGGGAAATCCCTCCCTTTTTAAAGTTTTTATGTCTTTGAGTGCGGTACCTTGACATCTTGACTTTTTTTTTTTTTTTTCTTTCTGAGTCATACCAAGCAATGCACAGGGGTTACTCCTGGCTCTGCATTCAGGAATCACTCCTGGCTGTGCTCAGGGAATCATATGGGATACTGGGAATCGAACCCATGTGCAAGGCAAATGCCCTACCCGCTATGCTATTGCTCCAGCCCTGGGCATCTTAACTTTTTAATTTGGCTTAAATTCCTCTTAAGAATAGATATTTTTCCTTATATATTATTTGACCTGTCCGGAGGGGAGAGTTGGACCATAGCATTGATGTTACTCCTGATACTTGCGTAACATTTTTACTCTAGCTCTGTTTTATGAGCAGCCTGCTTCATGGCTTATGTTGGGGGCTTCACGTTGGTGCTGTGTTCAGGTCACATCTGTTCGTTTCATTATTTTTAATTATTGGGTCCATGGTGATATCATTTATGGACAGTGAAATCTGTACACTTAGGTGACTGTCCAATGAGTTTTGACAACTATACACAGACATGTAGCCATCAGGACAGTGGATACAAGAGAACATGCCCCTCATTCCGGAAAGTTCCCTTTCAGCCCCTAGCTCTGGCCCCCTTTCTGTCCTTTTGGGGATGTTTGCCTATTTCATCCATTCCATTGTTTTGAAGTAGATTTTTCTGCTGGAATACAGAACTTTTTCACTTGATATCTTAGTAGTTTGGGTGGGTAGTTCTAAATCCTCGTGATCTTTTGGGACCCTCATTCTGTTTTTATTGTCTTTCTGTTCTCCCTGTCACACTTCTGTGTGCTAAGTGTTCTGGCAGTATGTTTCTTGCATGGTATGTAAGGAAAAGAAGACTGGCTTAAGATAATAGCAAAGGGAAAAATTGTTTCTGGGCACTCAGGAACACTCTCTAAAAATCTCCTTTGGTGTGATACTGAGCCAGTTCGTCTAAGTGTGTTGTTCCTCTGCATAGGCTGTGCATGTATTTTAATCAAGGACAGCATGAGAAATTGTGGCAGATGCTTTGTTGAACCATGCCACACAGTTTTCATCCTGGATTTCCTTTCTGTAGCAGTCTTGTAACCTTTTCTGCCTACTGTCATGACTTTGAAACGGCCAGATGGTACACTTTTGTTAAAATTCATGTTTCTCTGTCATTTGTGTGTGTGTGCTCTGGCAGTTTTAATTTAATTTTGGAATGTGTGTGCCTTGTACATTCCACTAACTGTAGTGGTAAAGATCCCAGTGAATTTTATTCTCAACCAACTCTTTTTTATGAATCAAAACTTCCGTGAAGAATGCTTTGGTCTTTGAAGTCATGGAGAATTATTATTATTATTTTTTTTAGGATACTCTTGTCATTTTCATCTACTACTAGCTAATGACACTAGCAACTTGCCCTGCTCTGATATTCCCAGTTAGCCCTCAGAGGCCAAGGACCTTGTTTTCCTGGTGTGTGACTCCTGCTGCAAGCATTTAGCAGGATGCCAAGCTGGTGCTCCCCAAATCAGAGTCTTTACCTTAAGCCTTGGTGTCTTCCTCAGCCCCGTGTCCTCCATTCAGTTGTGTTCAAGACCAGGCCTAGTTTTGACTTGTTTTTAGTATATCAAGGGTCATCATTTACAATAGCATTTTATTTTCTATATTCATTTAAGGGCTGGAGCGATTTCTCTGTCATTTGTGTGTGTCTTTTAATTTTGGAATGTGAGTGCCTTGTACATTCCACTAACTATAGTGGTAAAGATCCCAGTGAATTTTATTCTCAACCAACTATTTTTTATGAATCAAAACTTTCATAGCACAGCGGGTAGGGCCTTTGCTTTGCATGTGGCCGACCCGGGTTCGATTCCTTCGCCCCTCTCAGAGAGCCTGGCAAGCTACCGAGAGTATCTCGCCCGCATAGCAGGGCCTGGCAAGCTACCCGTGGCATATTCGATATGCAAAAAAAACCCCCAAAAAAACAGTAACAACAAATCTCACAATGGAGATGTTACTGGTGTCCACTCGAGCAAATCGATGAGCAATGGGATGACTGATGACATTCATTCAAGGAATAATGGGATATCCCTCCTTATTTGAAACTATAGGGCTTGCGTCTCTGAGTAAATCCAACGTTTCATGACACACAACTTTTGTTTCTGAGCACTGGCCTGTTTTTTATTGCTCTATTACCACCCTTATTACCACATTATATGGCTCTTTGCATTTATTTATTTGCTTTTTTTTTTTTTTACAAGTGCAAGTCGAAAAAGCAGGAAACCCTTCAACTTAGCCAAGATACAACTGCCTGGGTCTTGTCCCCTGTCCCAAAGTATTGTAACTGAGGCCACACTGTCAGTTTCCAAATTGTTCCCTGTGATATCATTGTTTCAGTGCTCATTTGGATAATCCCTGCTTAGCCAGGACAGCTGGAATATAGGTGTTATGGGTAAGTAAACTTAAGGTCTTGAATCAGTTGACTTTTCCCAAGGGAGATTATTCTAGATAATCAAGTTGGGCCCTGACTCAGTCAACAAAAGGCCTTAAAAGTAGAGTTCCACCTTCCTTGAAGAATTAATGACTATGTCTGTGGGCTGAGCATGCAAGAGCCCTGCCCTTCAGGAGGCTGCACCAAGGACTCGGGCTGGCTTCCTGTACCTCAGTGTATCAGAGAGGCGGGTTCCTGCTCACTTCAGAGTGAATAGTGTGACGCTTGGTCCCTAATGTTTCCGGTTGCTCTTATGCCACATGACACAAAACACCCTTATATGGGGAAATGGTCTATCTATCTATCTATCTATCTATCTATCTATCTATCTATCTATCTATCTATCTATCTATTCATTCATTTATTTATTTATGCTTTTTGGGGGTCACACTCAGCATTGGCCAGGGCTTATTCCTGACTCTGTACTCAGGAATGATTTCTGGCAGTGCTCAGGGGACCATATGGGATGCCGGGGATTGAACCCAGGGTGGCCGCATGCAAGGCAACCGCCTTCCCCGCAGTACCGTGGCTCAGGCCCCAGGAAATGCTTGTTTTTACTTTTTCTCAGGAAAAGCTCGTTTGTTCCTCCAAGCCAGAGTGAATGCAAACACTTGAGTGGGAGGAACCTGGGTCGTCCCTGAAGGCCCGGACACTGTCGCTTCACCTGCCTGGCATTTCTCAGGCGCCAGCTCCCGGAGGGCGCGAAGCTGCCGCCAACAGTCAGACTCCTGGAAGCTCCTTGATCCCTCCCCCAGGGATTTTCTGCTGAAAGAGTTTCAGCATGTCGTTTTTTAAAAATTTTTTTCGGGTCCAGGAGCATAGGGTTGATAACTTTCCTCGCTTTGAACTTCCGCTGCTTATTTATTTATCTATTTGGAAGGGGAACAGCAGCTGCCATGCACTTTGATCTCGTGTAGGCGGGAGGCGGCCCTGGGTTTGTGAGCACGCGGCTTCCTGTGCGAATGTTCTAGAACTCCCAGACAGGCAGGGGGAGGTAGCGGGGGTGTCGCTCGCGCTGCAGTTAGATTCCAGGATTCTGTCACATGCTGACCGAGTGCCAAAGCATATGGATCTCCATATGGTGTTTCCTTTAGGTTTTTTTTTTTTTTTTACCACCTGTAATCTAGCTGATTTTTCATTCATTTAAATTTGTCCAAGAGGTAAGCACACTAAATATGGAAGTGGAAATAATATGCCGCAGTTCAAAATGCCGAAGTTTGGGATGAGCTACTGTTCACGATAGTAATTACCAAAGGTAGGCTTCCTGAAATGAGCACTTTAGTTTCTCGTTTGATCTCTGCCACCTCGGTCACAGCAGGAAGCAGTCAGTCTGTGACATGAGGTACAGAGGAGGAAATTATTTTTATTTTACTGAGTATTTTATGAGAAGATAGAGTTAGCTCGCCTTGGACATGTGAACAGTAATAATAATGATGAATTTAAATATGTTTTCATGGTTCAGGAATCCTGGTATTGTGGATGGCAGTTGGCGTTTTGATTGAATATAAAGTGTAATAGGACTGGTAACATTCTGACTGCATGATATTGCAGTTGTTTTATATTACTAAGAACCTTTGATTTCTGAAATTAAAAAATCACCAAACACCAAAACACGACTCCATTGAACCAAGGTTTTCAGATCTCATAAAAATGCCTCTCTAAACTCCAGACACTATTATTGGTTTATGTGTCAGCTCGCATTGTTTCTTTCACGTTGCATATTAAATTTTTAGCTTCTCTTCAAAGTGGCTAGCTAATAGACAGGACAGAAATCAGTGAAGCCGTCTTTGTGTTTATGCTGTCATGATCAAACCCGAAAAGTGCTTCTTGTTTGCAGGTTAGCAAACATTTGAGACTTTTAACTAGAGACATTGTACTAATGCCCACGTTAGGGAAATGGAAGCATCTATGTTGATATTTGAAGTTCTTTCAAAAGCCGACTCTATTAGACAGTGCTCCCTTTTAACCAGAGCCACCGCTAGGAAGGAACGTGGCAGGTTGCCTGGCTTCTACTGTTGCTTTTCTCAGGGATGGGGATGTGGGCAGGGAGGAGAGAGTTCCTCCGGTGGGTAAGAGGACCGGTGATCTAAGATTGGTCAACACAGTCAGTTGTAACCAACTGTCTTGATGGTCTCCGTCACCATTTGCATAGCATGGGGCATAGTATGAGGTGCAAAATGGTTTAAGGATAATCATTTTTTCCCAGTTTAGTATTTCTGAAACCAGGCTACACTGGAACCTGTTCTTGTTACTTGATTCTTCAAAGAATGCTATCAGATCTTTTTATTTTTTTTTCCGTTGGGCTAAATATCACATATCCTTTTTATTTATTTATTTGTTTGTTTGTTTGTTTATTTATTTATTTTTGAATCACTGTGAGATAGTTAAAGATTTACAGACTTTCATGCTTAACATTTCAGTCATACAATGATCAAGTACCCATCCCTCCACCAGTGCCCATTCTCCACCACCAATGTTCCCAGTATCCTTCCCCCCTGCCCCCCCCCCAACCCCGCTCTGTGGCAGGCAAATTTGCTTTTACTCTCTCTCTCTCTCTCCTTTAGGGTGGTGTGGTCTGCAATGCAGGTATTAAGTGGCCATCATGTTCCGTCTATAGTCTTCTTTCAGCACGCGTCTCCCATCCTGAGCGGGTCCTCCAAGCATCCTTTACTTGATGGTCCCTTCTCTATCTGAGCTGCCTTTTTCCCCCAGCCTGTGAGGCCGGCTTCCAAGCTGTGGAGTAATCCTCCTGGTCCTTATCTCTACTATCCTTGGGTGTTAGTCTCCCATTTTGTTACTTTATATTCCACAGATGAGTGCAGTCCTTCTATGTCTGTTCCTCTCTTTCTGACTCATTTCACTTAGCATGATACTCTCCATGCTAATCCACTCATAGGCAAATTTCATGACTGCGTCTTTTCTAACAGCTGCATAGTATTCCATTGTGTAGATGTACCAAAGTTTCTTTAACCAGTCATCTGTTCTTGGGCAGTCGGGCTTTTTCCAGATTCTGGTTATGCTATCAGATCTTTGAGGAACATGTGTTTTGATGAGATAGCAAATGAAAAAGAGCTGAACTTACCCTTCCTCATGTCTATTCTGTGGAACGTTTTGTATTGTTGAATGTCAGTCACTGGGTTGGCATCAACGGATCTTGAATATTAATCTGGCCCTTTGCCGATAGGTAAGTGATCCCCAGGGCAAACTTCATTATCTTAGACCCTGGTTCTTCATTGGTAGGAAAGGGACTGTATTCTATTGCTTCCTCATTGTAACAGTCATTATAAGGATCAAATAAGATACTGGGCAGAAAGTGCTCTAGAAAACATGATAAACATTAAAAGATATTACAGAAGAATTTCATATCTTTAGATAGATTTTCATTCCTGTTGCTCCAATTTAGTCCCTTGTTACCTTTGACTTTCATGGACCTGAGTAGTATGATGTAATTATTCCAAACACGTAATTCTTCCCTCCCCCACCCCCTTCTGTACTGTGTCATTCATTTCTAATTCTATTGCTACCCTCCCCCCCGCAACTCTGTTCGGTGCACTTCTGGCTCTTTCCCCAGCTCCAGGGTCTATCTGACACCTGTGTGCCTTGGTGTGTTGGTGTGTGCCTTAGCTTGCAGCCTGGAGTCCTTCCTTCTTCCTTCCTCACTTCTTCCTCCTTCCTTCCATACCTCATTTTGTCGCTGCACCTCATTTTGTCGCAGCTAGTTCAGTCTGATCGGTTTTTCAAGTTCTGTGTCAAGTCGGATTTTCTACCTTTAATTATTCCCCTCCCTTGTCCAGAACCCAGTTCTCTTTATTTTGCAAGTGGAAGATTGTGTGCGGAAGCAGGACCCCCTTTCCTGGTGACAGACCCAGAAGGCAGGGTGCCCGGCTGATTTTCTTCTGTTTCCACCTTTGTGCCAGGTGCTGTTTGACCTGCCCCCCCCCAGACACACCCAAAGTCTCTGGTGCCTTTTCTATTTTAAATCCAATGAGGATTTTTATTTTATGTAGATCTATATTATGATGTAATCAAATCAAAAACCAATCCCATCATCTAAAATTTCTTAGGAAGTCTGCTGTTTAGAGGGTTCCTTAGGAGAGCTTGGTGAAATGTGAAATTCAATTTGTACAAATGGAATTTTTTTTTTTTGTGGTTAATATCTTAGGGAAATTTAAAATTCTGCATATCCGCTTTTCTTTTTATTAAATCTTCCTTGGGCCCATGCTAGGAGGTAATGCTCCTGGCAATGCAGCCCTGACCTAGTCACAGCGGCACATCCATAAAATGATGACGTGGAACGTTTCAGGTCTCCATAATTTAATACTGTTCTCTAGAATCCTTTATGAGGAATAACGCTTATGGAGCCAGAATCTGGGGAATGGATCAATATGTTTCCCCACCCGCCTGACCTGTGCTTTAAAATGCTGACCAGATAGACTTTTCTTCCTGTGATAACGTTGCCGTGAGTCAGAATCATTAAAAGGCTCCTGTGAGGTTCTAGGCTTGGGGGTCTCTGCTCAGTTCAGCTTGGTTGCAGGGTGTGAAGCTGCTCTTTCACGGCTGCCTATAATGCCCGAGCCGTTTCATGGTGACATTTGTCATCGCCAGGCAGCCCCCATCCTCCCTACCCCTACCTGGCCCCCTCTGTCCTAGGCCACTCCTTATACATACGCACCCGGAAGGCATTGTATTATAGTTGTTATTATTTTCTCTCTTTTTCTCCGCAACTCGCTGTGGACATCTGGGCAGGAAGTCACGTCTTACTCATATTTTATGACCTTCCACCCTGTGATTTACATGCGGTCAATTGTATGAGGGATTAGTGAGATGGGTCATGAAAGTCTTCATTTTCTAGCTCCCTTAAGGTCCAACAGTATGTCATGAAATGCTTCGAAAGCTGTAAGGCAGCTAGGAATGGAACATGTTTGGGAATGCAGTGGATCAGAAGCTATTGGAAAAATTGAATCTAGCCTGTTATGTCCCGGGGGTATGGATTAATTCCTGTAACACCAAAGGGCCGGGGCAAGTTATTTATCTAAATAACAATGAACAAATATGTATTGAGTCTGTACCAGCCCACGGGGCGATGCTAGACTTGACTGTTTTGTATATTGATTAAGGCATATAAATTGTAAAAGTAGCAATAATTAAAATGCCTTTTTTTCCTGTGCTGGTCGCAGGGATGGGTGGTTACGAAGGTTATGGAGAGAATAGCACATTAGCAATGAGTAACCATTCTCCCAGGCAAAACATTAAGATGTTTCTTCCTCAAGAATAAACTGTATTTTATGTTCCAACTTTATTCTCTTTTTTGCAGTAATTTTTCCTTACAGTAGTAATTATTTTTGGTGACACATATGTGACCCTGATTTTTCTTTGTTTGCTTGTAAAATAAAATTCAGACATAAACCTCATCCCTGAAAGAATTGAAATTTGTGTGCAGAAGCCTTGGGGGTCACCTTGTACAGTGAGTGTAGTCACATAGCCCAGGCTTAGAGTCAGACCACCAGGCTTACCCTGCAGCTTTGCCACTGTAGCCGCACGGTGTCACACATCCTGACTTAAGCGTCCCTGTCCCGTCACCTCCAGAATGAGAGCAGCAGCGGTACTTACCTCCCAGGGCGATCTTAGCATCCAGGAGTGAATGTGCCTGAGATTCATAGCATGGTCTCTGCCTGTTCCACACTCAGTGTGCAACTGTGTTTTTTTGGTGTGTTTTGGGTGCTGGGGGTGGGGGAATACACACCTCGTTGTGCTCAGGGCTTACTCCTTGCTCTGTGCTCAGGGATCTCTCCGGGTAGAGCTCGGGAAACCCTTTGTGGTACCAGGGACCCAACCCGCAGGGCTGCATGCAAGGCACGTGCCTCGATCCCTGTACTCTCTCTCTGCGCCTGCACCTCTTCTTGAAGCTAGTATAACCCTTTGACTCCTGCTTCATGTGCCCAGTGCACATTTAATTTTTAGCATTTTGACATTTTCACCGTTACTGCCTAAGGGCATGGCATGGTTATGCTTTTCAACAGAATAAGCCAAGTCTATTTTTGTTGTTGTTGTTGTTCCCTTGCTGGAAATAGAGTTGGCCATCAGTGAGAACACTGTAATCGCATGAGGTGACTTTTCACGAACTTCATTTCTCCTGTCAGTCGTTGCCCATAGTTAAGTTGTTGCAGTGACGCGTGCTACCTGTACTCTTTAGCTTGTCACCGGATACGTCCTGAATGGATGAGTGTGGCTGTAATGAAATCCAGTCCTGCTGAATCACTGGACCTGCTTTCTCCTGCAAGGCTCTTTATTGGGAGCTGACAGATTGCCTTTCCGGAGCCTTCAGACGTCCTGGCCCCCTAATTCTTCTCCATAACGAGTTTTGTGCTGCATGATAAAATATTCATGTTAAAATAGGTTCTAAACTAATTATCCACAGCCAGCAGTTGCCACTACAGTCCTTCACTGTTAGCTTGGCTCAAGTTAATGGCTTGTATTTCAGTACAAATAGTCCCTTCTGGCGGTTTCCTGTCCCTGATTCTTATCGTCGGTGGAATTTCCATACATATCGGGAGTGAGTTCTTCTTATTCTGAAAGGAAATTTCTTGTCCTCCTCTTTCCATTTCATTCTGCCGAAGATGAGCTCTCGTTCAGCGTCCAGTCCAGCATTGTTTAGCTCTGTCTTCCATCGTGGCGTCACCGCCAACTCCCCACTGCTCTGAAAGAGACCGTCAGGTGAACCTTCCCTTTCCTAGATGCTGCTAAGTGGGCATTTTTTAAATTAATTTTTTTAATTGAGTCACAATGGGATGGACAGTTACAATGTTGTTCATGATCCGGTTTCCGTCATATAATGGTCCAACACCCATCCATCACCCGCGTACATTTTTCACTACCAATGTCCCCCGTTTCCCTTCGCCCCACTATGGCAGGCAGGCTCTCTCCCTCCCTCCCTTCCCCTCCCCCCCATCTCTCTCTTTCCCCCACCCCCAAATTGTCTAGCATATCCCTTTACCTACTTTAAACACTCAGTTCCTGTTTGAAATGATCATTTCCAACTATCATTGTCACACTGGTCCCTTCTCTATCCTAACTCCCTTCCTCCTTACCCCACCCTCCAGCACACTCTTGTGGCAGCTTGCAACCATTGACCAGTCCTCCTGGCCCCTGTTTTCCCTGGCCTCGGATATTGATCTCATACCTTTTTTGTTTGTTTGTTTTAATATCCCACGTAGCATTTTTTAAAGAGACAGAAGTAGGGCTCTGGGAAGGATGGTTTTCATGGTGTCCGATGAGCACGTTCGCTTAGGTGCGGGAGGCTTGTAAGTTTCATCATTAAGGGGTGATACAGTGATATCCCAAGAAATGTTTAAAATGAAATCCAAAAATTATGGCTTTGTAGGTTAAATGTAACAAAGTTAGAACAGTTTCTGCATTTTCTATAACAGTTTCATATTCACATGGTGGGTATAACTTCAAATGAATCAATTCTCCAATTTTATGATTGTAAGTTCATTCAATGCCCGAGGCATTGTTCGGGAGGTGGGGGAGTAAACAGGCACCAATTTAATAGAAAAAAGTAAGCTAATTTAATGTCTGCCTCTTTTTAATGTTAGAACAATAGTTTTCACACTTGCCAGCCAATGTTAGAGTCCTTAGTCTCTTTTTCATTCCTTTCTGATTTTTTTTAAAAGGCATTCATACCTTTTTCTTACTTTCCTGATAGTTCCCATAGACTGTGTTCATTCCCACTGAAAATGTACATTATTAATGAAAACTTGGTCATACCAGATAACTGAATGCTGAGACTGTGGTGCTTTTTCAAATCATTTGATAAACTTTCTGTTGGTCCCATGGGGACTGCTACTGATAATGACCCCTGGGAAGGCATGCCAGGCCGAGGAAGGAAATTCCGTGCCTAGCTATGGTACCGCTAAGGGTACCATAGATCTGACTATATTAGCTTTCTTTACTATTTTATCTTTGGATATGTGAGGACTATATTTTTTTTTTTTAAGAAAAAAGAGTTTAATTGGAACACCAACTAAAGTGTAGTGGAGGATCCACTCAGGATGGGAGAGGTGGGTTGAAAGCAGACTATAGATTGAACACGATAGCCACCCAGTATCTCCATTACAAACCATAACACCCAAAAGGAGAGAAAGAGAACAATAAGGAATTCCCTGTCATGGGGGGTGGGTGGGGGAACCCTGGGGCCATTGGTGGAGGAGAATGGGCACTGGTGGAGGGATGGTACTCGAGTACTGTATAACTGTAACGCAGGCACAAAACTCTGTAACTGCACCCTCATGGTGACTCATTAATTAAAAAAAAGAGAGAAAAAGAGTTTTATTATTTACTTTCACAATAGTACTGGGATTATTGTTTTATACTTCCAGTACTTCCACCATGGGCATGTCTTGCCCTGCCCACCTATTGCAGGTTTCCCCTCCTCTACTTAGCTTGCTTTCTTTGCTTTTTTCTTTCTTTCTTTCTTTCTTTCTTTCTTTCTTTCTTTCTTTCTTTCTTTCTTTCTTTCTTTCTTTCTTTCTTTCTTTCTTTCTTTCTTTCTTTCTTTCTTCCTCTCTCTCTCCCTTCCTTCCTTCCTTCCTTCCTTCCTTCCTTCCTTTCTTTCTTTCTTTCTTTCTTTCTTTCTTTCTTTCTTTCTTTCTTTCTTTCTTTCTTTCTTTCTTTCTTTCTCTCTCTCTCTTTCTTTTTCTTTCTTTCTTTCTTTCTTTCTTTCTTTCTTTCTTTCTTTCTTTCTTTCTTTCTTTCTTTCTTTCTTTCTTTCTTTCTTTCTTTCTTTCTTTCATCCTCTCTTTCTTCCTCTCTTTCTTTGTTTAAGGGTCACACCTGTCAGTGCTCAGGACTTACTCCTGGCTCTCTGTTCAGGGGTCACTCTTGGCAGGGTTCAGGGGACCATATATGATGCCAGGGATCGAACCCAGGCTGGAAGTGTGCCAGGCAGGTGCCCTGCCCACTGTGCTACCATTCTGACCGAACCTCTTGCTTTGTTTCCTTATACTCTCCGTATCAGTGAGATCATCTGCTGTGTGTCTTCTCTCTGCCTCACCTCACTTAGCATGGCATCTTCCAGTTTCATACAAGTTGCAGCATACTGCAAGATTTCATCTTTTCATATATCTGAATAGTCTCATATGTATGAGTAGTATTCCGTTGTGCTAGATCTAGGCCACTGTTTCCTTATCTTCTCACCTACTGCTGAGAACTTGATGAACTTGATGTTTTTTTCGCAGGTCTCGGCTGTTGTAAATAATGCTGCCATGAATGTAGGTGCATGTGATTTCAGTTTGGATTAATGTTTCTGCGTCCTTATGGGAGCTGTCCAGAGTCATATGGGAGCTCTATTGATATGATCCCACTGGCGAAGAAAACAAAAGCAAAAAAAATCAATGAAATGGGTAACATAAAACTAAAAAACTAAACACTTCTGCATGGTGAAAGAAGATGAGTCCTAAAAAAATAGCAAACCCTTAGACAGGGCCCAGAGAAATAGTACAAGGTGTAAGGTGCCTGCCTCGCACGCAGTCCTGTCTCAATACCTCCCACCAAATATGGTCTCCTGAGCGCTGCCAGGAGTTATCCTTCACCTAGGAGCCAGGAATAATCCTCTCTGGGTATGACCTAAAAGCCCCCCCCACCAAAAAAAAAGAGTTGAGGCCTAAAGAACAAAACTCACTGGTTAGCATATAATATATCCAAAGGCAATTTGTGAGATCACTATAACATGCAGAGCTTATCAGCAAAACAAAAAATCAAATAACCCCATCAAGGGGCTGGAGCAATAGTACAGTGGGTAGGGTGTTTTTGCCTTGCACGAGGCCGACCCGGTTTGAATCCCAGCATCCCATATGGTCCTCCAAGCACCACCAGGAGTAATTCCTGAGTGCATGAGCTAGGATTAACCCCGGTGCATTGCCGGATGTGACCCAAAAAGAAAAAAAAATAACCCCATAATAAAAAATATAATGATAGTGGAGATGAATACGAGGAGTGGAGATGAACAAATACTTCCTCAAAGAAGATGTATCTATGGCCAACAGGCTTATGAGAAAAGAAAGTTACTTGTCACTGATGATCAGGGAAATGCAAATCAAAATGACAATGAGCACTAGTTTCCATGAGGAAGGTCTATATGGAAAAGACGAGAAGCCGCGCACGTAGGGATATGATGAAAGAAACTCTTAGTCTCTGCTGGGGATCATTGCTTGACTCAGGCTCCTGGGAAGCAGTTTGGAGACTCCTCCAACATGTTGCTGGGGGACAGGAGTGTAGTACAGCAGGTAGGATGCTTGCCTTGCATCTGGTTGACCTGCATTCAATCTCCAAAACTCCATGGGATCCTCTGAACTCTGCCAGGGCTGATCCCTGAGTACAGAGCCAGGGGTAAGCCCTGAGCACTTCTGGGTGTAGACCAAAAGCCAAGTGGGTTTGTTGGGGGTTACTCTCCCAGGGGTGCTGGGAGGGTGGGTGGCAGTTCCTTCCAGATGCTTGAGGATCTCTTGCAGCTTTGCTTGGGAGACTGTTAACTGAGGCTTCATCAGTGTTTTAGGCTTCATCAGTGAACTGCCCCTTTTCCTCCCCTCGAAGAAGCTTACAGTGCTCTTACGAGCTTCCCTAATCCCTGGAGTTTATCTTTAACCTTTCCTTTGTGTTTTCCCTCTCATTGTCACAGTTCCCCAAGTCCGGGTTGATTACTTATAAGTCAAACCTTCTGGTGTCTCTGGGCTCTGTATTTGTAGTGAATTGTTTGCTTTCCTATTTCCCGTAGGACCTTTTCATATTTTACTATAGAGCAGTGTTCTTTGCTTAAACACGGAAAGACCATTAATGCTATGTTCCTAATACTTGGGAGTCGATTGACTCTGAAGTATATCTACTCCTGGGCATCTGTCATAATTACTTGACTTAGGCTTGGGTTGCCATAGTTCCTAACACCCCACAAAGGGGGTCCTACCATGAGACCTGAGTGGACCTGGGACAACAAGCACAGCTACCATAGCATTGAAATGGCACCGTTCAGAAAGCATAAAAGCACGGTCTTGGTGCAAGCCATTATGATTTAAGAGAGAGAACCCCCATGGGGAAGGGCAAGCTGAACCAGGCTGAGGACTTAGTCTGGGATTTACGGTAAACACCTTGCTTGCCCTCGGAGCCCAGAGAACTAAGTTTTGGAATCTGTATCTCTTACTGTGTTTATCCAAATAACTGCAAGCGTTAAGAAGTAAACTTAACTGTTTAATATGTACAATTCAAGGGAGATTGCGTAATATGTACAATTAAAGGGAAAGAGAAAAGCAATATAGATGTCCCCTGGAGACAGAACTTCTCCTTGAGTTAATCCCACCAAGAGTATTGCCTCCTTCGAAACACTTTACCTCTGTAAATTTGATCAGTCACGCCTACAGGCAGCCCTAAACCTCAGGCCCCTACAGATGTGCTATATGTATGCTAACAGCGCTGCATTAAATAGTGAGATAGTTACAAGCTTTCATGTTTGGGTTACAATCTCACGATGATCAAACACCCATCCCTCCACCAGTGCACATTCCCCAGCACCGATATTTCTACCATCTATCCGTGAGTGCCCTTGTCTCTCTTTCCCTCTGCTGGGGAGGTCTGGGGAGGCAGCTATCAGCCACCAAACGTGTTGCTTACACTTTGAACTCACAGGGAACCATGCCGTGCAAGGCATGAATGAAACTCATAGCTTCAGCGCATGGGCCAGACCTCTGAGCTATCTCCCTGGCTCCTATTTTAAAAGTAATGGGTACAGGAGAAGTGGAAAAGAAACACACACAAAAAAAAACCTTATGAAAAATCCTTATGTGGCAATGAAGCCAACTACATCCAAATTTGATTTGCAGATTAAAAGGTTGGCAGATGTTGTTATTTTTTTAATTTGCAGATCGCCTCTGCCTTTTTTTAGTGCTGGCAGTTTGGAGGGTACACCCCTCATAGTGTTCCAGGATGTTCTTCCAGTGCTATTCTGCCCAGTGATGGGGGGGGGGGGGTTTCTCTGCTCTGCCTGGAAGGACCATGTTGCTTAGGCTCAGTGGTGCAGGGGGTGGGGTCCTCAGGAGCACTCTGCAAGGGGGGTACTCGCAGTGCCCCGGGTCAAAGAGCCTCATGCAGACCAGGCATATGCCCTGCCCCTTTGAAATACCTTCAGATCCCTCAACTTATTGTTCTTATACATTATTTTTCTCTGCTTCTTATTGATGAGTCTATATTATAGATACTATAGGTATCCTTTCTCTTTAAGTATCATCACAAAGTTATTGCCTCCCAGTTTTATTGCATGCTTAAAAGAAAAATAAAGCTTTTAATGGTATCCAGAATTCTGCAGAATTTTAAATTGTTAGGTCATTAACATTTTTTTCCCCTTGTGGTTTCTTGGTTATTAGTTTTGCTCAAATGAAACATCTCCATCCCATTATTTTTCTAAAAAGCATCTTTGTTTCTAGTCTCACAATTCTGTGGTTCATAGTCTCCTCATTCCATCCAGAGGCTTCATCCGTCCAGATTTCATGTCAATGTGAAACTGACCTTAGTCTTCCTCCTAGGTAAGTTTGTGTCTACCTGCTTTGACAGCTCTATCTGTTCTCATGAGCTGAAACATGCAGGGGCACTTAGGTTGAGGCATGGCACTGTCTTGACTTCAGCCAAGAAACAGCAGAGAAATGGTGACCTGGAAGGACAGGGTGTGTCCTGGGGACCACAGACCAGAAAGAGGGCAGAGCCTGGGGAACTCCCTGGCTTGGAACTCACCTGCCTTCAGTTTTCATTCTCTCTCTCTCTCTCTCTCTCTCTCTCTATATATATATATATATATATATATATGTATATATATATATGTATGTATTACTTGTCATCCCATTGATCTTCGATTTGCTTGAGCGCATGCCAGTCTCGTGCTAGTGTAGCCCAATGAATATGTATATTCATGTCTTTTTTTTTTTAATTTATTCTTTTATTGAATCACCATGTGGAAAGTTAAAAAGCTTTCAGGTTTAAGTCTCAGTTCGGCTATGCTCAGGGGTTACTCCTGGCTCTGCACTCAGGAATTACTCCTGGCGGTGCTTGGGGGACCATATGGGATGCTGGGAATTGAACCCAGGTCGGCTGCGTGCAAGGTAAACGCCTTACCTGCTGTGCTATCGCTCCAGCCCCGGTTCCTGAACTTTAATTCTACCCAACACGTGACCAATTCTTTGGCTTTCCGGTTCAGAACACCAGTTTTGGTCAGCTGCCTTCCGTTGTGCTGTGCAGGTGAGCAACCCAGGCCGCCTGGAGCACAGCCTAGGGATAAGGGGGAGCACATGCACAGCATCCCAGAATGTTCTGTGCTGTCTGGAGATGACCACTTTGTTGTTTACTTTATGCCATTGTCCTTGGAAAACTCTAAACAAGCACCTCACACTGACTTGGTTTTTTTTTGCCCCCTTTTTCCTTCAGTGAAGGATCCCCAGCAGTGACTGGGCTCCGAGGGCCACTCCCAGTAACACTCAGGCTGGCCATTCCCTGGGCCTGGGTGCTGTCAGGGATACCCCATGGTGCCCAGGGCCCCCCTGCTACCGGGCCCAGTCAGCGGGCCCAGCGATGCCAGACACGCCTTCCAGCCCTCGGAGCTACTCCCTGGCCTGATCATTTTCTTTTTAAAAGTATTATTGGCTGGCATTTATTCTTCCAGATGAAATTTAGAGTCAGCATGTCAAGTTCCATTACACATCCCATCATTTTTCCTTTGATGGGAATATATTGAGCTTGCAGAGTTGTAAGCTGAGAATTGGTTTCTTATGCTGTGACTTATTTTCTGGAATTATGCTATACTCCACCACACCATTGTCTTTTTTTGTTTTTAGTCTGATGTTAAATTGTCTCACAAGGCTTACATGTGTCAAACGATTTTTCATTTCCTAATTCCCCCTCAACTAAGCAAAGCTGAATACACTTAGAATTTGGACCAAACACATGAATGAAAGGGAAAGGAAAGATTGCCTATAATCCCAGCACTCCTGGGTAGTGGTTTGCATTGAAGTCCACCAGGAGAGGCATCTGCCACAGAAGTTATAATATGAGGGTTCAGCCTGGCACTTTGTACTAAGCAGAATACACTTCCACCGAAAGAGACAGGAAATGACGTCAGCAGGAATTTATAATGATTTTTTTGCATAAGAAGTCTGATGCGGGCTCACCGTTTCCAGGACCCAAATGAAGGCAGAGCTGAGGCTGAGCCATTCTTTGGACTTTTGTCTTCTTCACACAAGTAGCTGCTGCAGTGATTGTCCCAGGATTGATCTGGAGGTAGATCTGGAGATAGGAGGGCGTGTCAGATTGCTGTCTTGTTGACTGAAAATAAGATTCTCAGGTGACTTGGTTTCTGCCTGGTTACTTGGCTTTTCTTCTGAGCAGATCAGGATGACAGAAACAAGCATTTGGCACTGGAGTCTCTGTTATAGGGAACGGGGTGGCATTGGCCTTGGGTAGATAGTCAGTGCGCTTAGTCTTTGCAAATTAAGGCGGAGGCCACTTTGGTAAATACATTCTACCTCTCAGTTTGGTACCGTAGGAAATGAAGTTCCTCTGGCTCTTCCTTAATGGGTCCTAACCCCCACAACTTATTTCTCTTTGCCTGTGAAGAATGTGAAGAAGTCATTCTTGCTACCTGCCAGCTCCCTGTACATAGCAGGGCACACCCCTACCCGTCCCAATCATGTCTACTTGTTTTTTTATTTTCTAGTCCTTTCCTTGACTTAAGCCTGGATTGCCACGGCCATTCCTGAGGGGAACTGACGGCATCTCCTGTGCTGACCATTTTTCCTGTGAGGAAGTAGTTGTCTAGGAGGTTGTTGCACCCGTGGCTGGCTCTGCCATCTTGCTCTTGGCTCCGCAGGCCCGGGGCCTTTTCTGCTCAGAAAAGAAGGCAGCCGGAGTCTCACAGGGAGTCTCTCCTGGCAGAAGTCTCCCGGTGTCTGAAGGAGACTCACCAGTTCCTGGCCCTGCCTTCTGGTTCCTCTGCGTCACCCCATCTCAGCCTAGCACTTGCGCTTCTTGGGTTTCTCTCGATCCCGGGTGGGGACCACGACATTCTAGGTCTCCTTCCCCCTGCAGCTATGGCAAGCGGCTCTTCCTACCTAGGAAAGAAATCTCGGCTTCATCGTACCCCGAGCTGTTTTCATGAGCATGTGAAGAGCTGGAAAATTGCAATTAGTTTCAGATAAGCTCAGCTGAAATATTCTTGTTTTGTAGCAAGGCAGCAAATTGAAAGCAGGCGGGCATTGAGTCCTTGTCATGTCTAATGATACCCTGGGTGCTTTATGCACTTCGTGTATTGTCAGGGAAGCATTTAGACTTCCAAAGTGTACAAGGAAACGATCTTACCGCACCCATCCCGTCTGCCTACCCCTTAATAAGAGCGTTGCATTTTTGGTCCTGAGTCATCACTTTTTTCTTTATCATCATCGTCATCATCATCATCATCATCATCATCGTTATTATTTTTATTATTATTATTATTATTATTATTATTATATTCTTGCCATCCTCTGAATGGAGTACTTGCCTAATTAATTTTAATAAGAGACTCATTAGGAATGTCAGGTCTGTGTCTGTGTCAAGTCACAGCCTGGTGACTCACGAAGTTTTGACAAGAGAATCAAATCATTGTGGTCATTTCAACATCTTTATTTTTTTACCTCCTAAATGCCTGTTTCAGGCCAAGGAAAATGATCCATGGGCAGCGCTGGGGCGCTGGTGTGTTCTGGTCCATCTCTCTGATTCGCGCGGGAGACTGTGCCCCACCAGCCGTGGTGGCGTTTATAACGGGCCATTCGTAACTGCAGCCGACTCGAGTGTCGGAAAGGAGGAAAACGAACTTAAAAAAATTCTTAATGTACTCAGTGACAGTCTCAAGAAGTGTTTGCTTCTGAAGAGGGGCTCAAGTTGGCCACATCACATGCTCCCCCCATCCCCCAGGAACACCCCCCAAGAACATCTGTAGGGGCGGGGCGGGGCGGGGGCGGGGGGCGGGGCGTTAATTGCTGTGCAGATGCAGGTGGCTGTGAGCCGTCCAGTCCTATTTGTCGAAGCTCCTCTTTTGTTTCACATCTCAACTTCTGCTCCCTCCGACCCGTGCCGGATCAGACGGGTTTGCCACGTGGTGGGAAGAGAAGGGACTGGCTATTTTTAAGAGCCTCCAGACCAGCTCCCCCTGACACCTGTTCGCAGTTGCATTGACTGGACGCCAGCTGCAGCCCGTTAGGAAGGAGTGGGAGGTGTCTGGGCAGGACCCTTATCATCTGCCTGTGTTTTCATGGAAATAGAGTGCGTGAAACTAGGCGGCATAAGTTAGGAGTCGGGGGTGGTGGGGGGGGGAGAAGAAATCTAGACTAGAGAGTCTTGCAGAATGGGAATTTAATACCCAGTATTTCAATTTGCTCGCGCTTTGGTCTTGATGGCACCTTCAGTGCCTCGCTGGTTCTCACGTCTGCCGGGATTCAGTTTCCCATTGAGACTCCTTTGTTGTGACCTCAGCCAGGTCATCCATCTGCATTCTGGAGCTGAGTGACTTTTTTTAAAACGATTTTTAAACATTGAATCACCGTGAGATGCACAGTGACAAAGCTTTCATGATCGGGTTTCAGTCGATGTTCCAACACCCGTCCCTCCACCAGTGTACACTTCCCACCACCGATGTCCCCAGTTTCCCTCCCACCACCCCCAGCCCGCTCCCATCCCCCACCTGCCTCTATGGCAGGCGCTTTTCTTCTCCTGAGTTACTCTTTGGGGTGTTACTCTGTGGCGTTGGGGCTGGAGAGGAGGGAAGAAGGAAAGGGCTGAATTGTTGTTGTTGTTGGCCTGGGTGTGATTCAAAAAAAAGGTCCTTTAGTTTATAGAAATTCTTTAATTTTGCTTACTCAATGTGGGTCAAGGTTGGTTCTATTCATGTTAAGTAAGAAATGGGATATTATAAAGACATTGCAGTCACCTACTGGCATTCTTCAAACTGTGCCTTACTAAACCTACCTGGAAAGATCTGGAATGATCTGTTCTAAAGGCTAATATTAGTCAGATGCTGGATTTTGACCAGCCAGTAGGAGGCAAAGTGAGATTTTTCGATATTCATTTAATATTTGCTAAGATTGCTACACTGTAAGGCTTTTCCCTTAGAGTGTGAAGCTAGAGAGGAAACATATGGATTCTACTTTTGAAGAGCTGCAACATAAGGAGGGCTTCGCCTGCAGTTCTGACAGGTTGAGGCCTGTGAACTAAAGTTGCTAGCCCAGTTCTAGCTTAGGCATCGTGTTTAGGAGGTTCTGAGAACTGAAACTTCACCCAGACAACTATAGACCATGCAGGGCCTCACTTGGCAACTGGGGAATTGCACAGAAACCCTGAACTTATTGAGTCGTGCTGGGATGGCCTTTGTGCCATTCCAGATTGAATTAGAATCCCAGTTAGTGGCCTGGGAAGGATCTTTCCCATTAAGAATCATGGCAAAGTGAACTGGGGTTCAGGGGAACCCTAACCTAAGCAGGGTCAAGAGAGAATCCAGTTTCTTCCCAGGGTTTCAGCATGGCTCACAGGTCCTATGGGAAACTTGGTGCACTTGGTGGTCTTTCACTTCATGGAGGACAGAACAAAAGAGAAAATCCACAAAAAGTATTTAAAGTAGTTCTCAGGACATCATGAATATTCAATAACTGTAATTTATTAAATGCCTTCCAAGTAAGGAGCTCTCTCATGCTTTCTTCTACTATCTTGACAGTTTGGGTTTTTCTTACTAATCTTTTCAACTCATTTGGAAAAGATCTGGATAAAAAGTATGAGGACATGGTTTGATTTCTGTTATTGTTATTTGTGACTTCATCAGTTCCACCTCTTTTCATTTAGAACCATTTTTGCACAAAAAGCAACTTTGCTAGATGCCCTCTGAAAGGTCAGCTTGCAGGTGGGTGAGGTGAGTTGAATTCCCCCAAAACAAATTACAGGTAAATACCTGGTGACTCCAGTGGTAGAGATGTTCCAGGAAGCAAAGGAAGAGTAGTTCACTCACCAGGATGGAAATAGGCAGACTGTACTAATTGGAGTGATCAGTCTTGAAACAGGTTAGTGTCCTGAGATGCTACTTGAAAGATTGGTTTCGAAGAATGTGTATGGTCTGAGTAGTAAGAATGTTTTGTATAGTAGTAACAGTAGATTACCTGATAGCATGATTTGTGTTTATAACCCGGATGCTACATTTTAATTTTTAACTAGGAAAAAATAAGAGATCTAATAAAACTAATTTGAGAGAGCTGATTTTCAAGATGAAGGTGGAGGGAATAGTCACATAGAAATAATAGTTTATCGATCTTATCATCTTGGATTCCCTCTGGGCAAGTTACAATAAAGTTAATATTTTTAAGTCAGTGTTTTAGCCAGGGCCGGGGGAAGAGAGGGGGAGGGAGGGGAGAGAGAGAGAGAGAGAGAGAGAGAGAGAGAGAGAGAGAGAGAGAGAGAGATGGCCCTTCCATATCCTCCTCAGAAGGGATCCAGTGTGTGTGTGTGTGTGTGTGTGTGTGTGTGTGTGTATGTGAGAGAGAGAGAGAGAGAGAGAGAGAGAGAAGTATATTTGAGTCCCCTCAAATATACTTCTGATATACGAACACACAGATTTTCTCTTTGTCCCAGAGAGCCAACAGTTGTATCAGATGTCTAAAATGACTTTAGTCTGGGAGGCCTAGTCTTCTACATTCCGGGAGCATAGCCTGCATTTCTTTGCCTCTGGAATTGAATCCCAAGGCCCCCTAGGAACCCGTGCGGCCGGTAAGGAGCCTGGACTTGGGCCCAGCTAATGTGCTGTCTCTCTTCTCTACTAGAGTATCTTCACAAGACCTGTGTGCTCTGACAAATGCACACTCTCCTGTTTTCTGCTCATTTTTCCAACATCAGGGCAAAAATGCAGTAAGCCAATCCAGTAGTTGCCGGGCCGCTCCCGTACCGAGAAGGCAGTGCTGCGGAATTGCATTGTAGACTGGCAGGGAAGGACTAACTGGAAATATTTGACAGTTCAGGCTTGTAACACAGAAGTTAAGTTTCTTGTGTCAATACGCAATGTATAATAGATGGCTCTGTGTGAATGTTGATGACTTTGTGTTTTGAGAACCTTTGAAGACTTCGAGTACTGTGGGAAATAAAGGTTGCCCGGTGTCCGTGGGCTGGGGGTTAGGTATCTGAGGTTGCACAGGTTTAGCTGTGAATGATCTTCCAGCTCAGTCACATGCATTTTATCATTTAGGAGGGAGAGAACAGAAGAAGAGTTTGTTTCTTCCAGAGTTGGATAAGCCAGCTTCCGTCCAGTACCTATGATGAATAATCAGGTTTCTGTCTAGCTTTTTGGCTTCATTTCGGTTCATGTTATTCCTCTGCCTGCGTAGTTTGCTCTTATCACGGTCTCCCTAGGGGTCCTTTGCCTCAGCACCATTTCCTGACCCACCCTTGCTCAAAGATTCTGATTCAGTAGGTCTGGTATCTGGAGACAGGAACCTGCAAATTTCAACGAGTGTCCCCAGACCAGAGAAACAGCTCCGGGAGCCCGGCATGGTCTTTGTATGTGATGACCTAGGTTTTAATCACTGGCCTTGCCTGGTTCTCCTCACCCCCACCTGGAGCAAACCTTTGAGCACAGAGCCTGGAGTAGCCCCACTAGCACCCGGAGATGTGTTGCCAAAGTGCCAAATAAAGGAGTGCAGCCTTGGATGCAGAGGGCACTGGGGCCCTCCTTGGCGGAGTCCAATTTTCTTGTGTCCTGAAGCTATGATATGTAGGCGTTACCCACCGTGGGTAAGAGGATGCTGTCACCTACACCTCCTCTTGGGAGGTGTGGAAAGTGAAACGGTTGGCCTGCAGGCATGGGGCGATATTGCTGAGGCAGGTAAATTCAGCTCGATCCCTCAATCTTCTGATCGGTGACGTATGTGCTGGCTAATAACCAGGCTAAGGGGCTGAAGAGATAGTAGAGCGAGTGGGCCACTAGTTTTGCCTTTGGCCAACGTGGGTTCAAACCCCAGCATCCCATATGGTCTCCTGAGTACCCCAGGAGTAATGCCAGAGTGCAGAACCAGACATAACCCCTGAGCATCACCGGATGTGGCCCCAAACTAATAAATGAATAAATAACCAAATCACCAAGGCGAGCCACCTTTAAACCCGCACTTGAAAGAAGTCTCTGATAACTAATATGTTCAAGCTGCTTAATTTGAAGCTGATTAGAGATGCTAATGAGAGTATTGGCTTCTCGATCATTATCCTGTTGAGTGAGTATTGCAGTGACCTTTGCCGCCTCCCCGGGTGGAATTTAGAATTGTTTCCGAACTCTGTATAAATTTGAGTAACTTTTAGTCCTGGGGAATATTCAGCTTGAAAAAAACGAACAGTAAAGGGGCAGTTTTATAAAAGGGATTAGGTGGTTGCTTGTGTAGCTGTGGGTCCTGGAGTTAGGGAAGAGAGAGAGAGAGAGAGAAAGAAAGAGAAAGAGAGAGAGAGATGGCCCTTCCATATCCTCCTCAGAAGGAATCCAGTGTGTGTGTGTGTGTGTGTGTGTGTGTGTGTGTGAGAGAGAGAGAGAGAGAGAGAGAGAGAGGGAGAGAGAGAGATATGAACCCCTTTGATGGCCCTTCCATATCCTCCTCAGAAGGGATCCAGTGAGTGTGTGTGAGAGAGAGAAAGAGAGAGGGAGGGAGAGAGAGAGAGAGAGAGAGAAAGAGAGAGAGAGAGAGAGATATGAACCCCTTTGATGGCCCTTCCATATCCTCCTCAGAAGGGATCCAGTGAGTGTGGGAATTTTGGCAAGAACAACAATCTTTAAATGGAAGGCTGAGATAATATTGGGATTTACAGAGATTGACTATAATGGAGATTTTCTTTCTAAAATTAACCATTGGATAGAATTAACTTGGAGTATTATGGGTGGAGAGAATCTACTGTGTTATGTACGGATGATGGATGTGAATGTATAATTTTTGGGTTGTACTGGGGCCATACGTGGCAGTGCTCAGAGCTGTTATCATTCTCCCTGATGACTCCCTGATACTTAGGAAATCTTACATGGTCCCAAGGATGTCACTGGGCTCAGCCAGTGCCTTGCATCAAACTCTCTCTGGTCCTGAATGACTAATTTATGTGTCAGGAGGTATTTGAGAAACCAGTTATTTGGATGGTTATACTTCTTTGTGTTCAGATGTGGTACAACATTCTAGTCTATTTTCTTTTACCTAAGCTCAGCCTAATTCTTGTCTAGAATGCTAAATTTCTCTTTCAGATTTGCAGCAATGCGAACAGTAAATCTGAATCATTACAGTGAGTAATTGAACAGTCTAAAGCATGAACCTGCCTGGAAAGGAAGACTGGAACTGAAAAAATCAATAAGCTTAGGACAAAACTTGTAAAAGCTTACTCAATATGAAAAGAGCAATAAATCAAGAATAATAAACAACCAAGGTGCTTGGATAATCGTTTTGCTTTGAACAACATAAACAAAAAGAATTGATAGTGTGTGTGTGTGTGTGTGTGTGTGAGTGTGTGTGTGTATGTATGTATGTATGTATGTATGTTTTGATGAAAGATCTCTAGCATTTGAAAGGTTATGGTGGAATAAAGGGAGTACAAACAAAACATGAAAAGAAATCCTTTTGGTATAAAGCAGTCAGTTTCGTAAAACAAAATAATAAACTGAAAGGAAAATATATTATTGACTTGTAATGTGGATGGGATTTGGGGGAACCATTTGGCATTGTTTCTAAATGTCGTTGTGCTGAAATAGCAGGTTTTTGATTACTGATCAATAATCCCAGAATAGCGATATCTGAATATACTCTATACAGACTTTTAAAGGCATTTAAGTCAGCACTCTTAACTACTTGAAAATTTTCAATTATAAGGGGTTGCCAGGCCAATATTTAGAGATTATAAAATCAAGCTCCCGGAAGTGTGCGGCCGCTTTTCGGCCACATGACATCTTATAGCCTAGTTCTCCCTCTGGTAGAACCTGGCAAACTACTGAGAGTTTCCTGCCCCCATGGGAGAGCCTGGCAATCTCCCCGTGGCATAGTCATATGCCAAAACCAGTAACAATGATGCGTCTCAGTCCCCTGACCCTGAAAGAGCCTCCAATGCAGCACTGTTGGGAAAGATGAGTAAAGAAAAGCTTCTAAAATCTCAGGGCTGGATTGAATGGAGACGTTACTGAGCCCTCTCGAAAAATTCGACAATCAGCGGGATGATGATGATGATGATGATGATGATGATGATGATGGTGATGATGATAAAGGTTGTACTGCTTCTATAAAAATGAGGAGTGTTTGAAAGTTTCAGTAAAACAATTTCTGTATGCTGGATGCATTATCCAGACTTGATAATGTTTACAAATATGATCTATTATAACATATGTACCATGTAAAGGTAATTTGAAATACCGCCAATTCTAAACTAAGTGTATACTCTTCTATATCTTTGTCAGCACATGATCAGGTAGATCTTGGAAAGTAGGTATTATATTGATGTTGGAGTTATCCAATTAGTTTCAAAAGGTAGGGCAGGACACTTGCTTTGCAAGCAAAAGACCTGGATTCTATCTCTGGCATCACATATGTTCCCCTGAGGACCATCGGGAGTGATCACTGAGAATGGAGCCGGGAAAAAGCCTTAAGTACCACTGGGTGTAGCTCCCAAACAAGACAACAACAATAAACAACAACAACAACAACAACAACAACAACAACAAAATCCATACCGACAAGAACTTGTACTATTCTGCAATATATACCACACTCAAAACTTTACATAAAAATGAGGGCTGGGAAGAGTGCCCCATTTTAACTGAGTAGGAAAATTTAGGTCTGGAGAGTTGAATCGATTAATTATTAATTAAGAAAAATAAAGCCCAGTTGGGGTGGGGGGGCAGGACATGAGTCCAGTTTAAGCCATGAAGCTACTCAAAAAGTGGGGAAAGGAGCAGTTCCAGTAGCAGATAATCTGATAGGCTAGTACTTTGATTGTTCGTTATCCTCCATCCTCGGAACCACTGTTGATGCTCTCACAGTATAGAAATCGCCATGCATCAGAAACACAAAAATCTTTGACTAAAATGCCCCAAAGTATACAGAATTCTGTGGACTTGCAGCTGACTCTTTACCGGGTTTTTAAAGATTATTTATTTCTTATTTTAAAATTTTATTAAAGAACCGTGGTTTACAAAGCTACAATAATTGAGTCTTAGGCATACAGTTTTCTAGCACCGATCCCACCAACCGTGTCAACTACCCTTCACCGGTGTTCCCTGGTTCCCTTTCACACCCCCAGGCTGCCACTCCAACAGGCACATTTAAAAAAATTTATTTATTTTATAAAGTTCACAATATTTGATTGCATTTAATATTCAAACACCAATCCCCACCACATATTTTGGGTGTTTCCATCCCAAACCCTAACCCCTGCCCCAAAGCAGAACAGAAATAATCTATTTCCCTCTTAGGGAAGTAAGTTGGCTGCCTCCTACTTGGGATCCCATCAGATGTGGTGTGGTACTCTTGGACTATGGGTGGGGTGTGTCCTATGAAGTGTCGTGTGGCCGTGAATGTAGAACAGGCACATTGTTAAGTTTGATTGTAGATTTGATTGTTGTAGATTTGATTGTTGTAGATTTGATATTATGGCAGTTTTTTCTATATTTTTGTATATGTTGCTTTTCTTTATATATTTATTAATTTTATTAATTTTATTTAATCACCATGAGATAGGGCATTACAAAGTTGTTCATGATTGCATTTCAGTCATACAGTGTTTCAACACCCATCCCTCCACCAATATAATTTCCCAGCACCAGTGTCTCCAGTTCCTCTCTGCCCCTTTAGGCCAACTCCTCCCAACCCCTGAACCCCAGCCTGCCTCCATGGCAGGCACCTCTCTTATCTCACTCTTTTTCTTTCTCTCTCTCATTTTAGGCATTATATTTGTGGTACAGCTGCTGAAAGGTTATCATATTTATCCCTTCACCTGCATTTAAGACTTAGATCTTGTCCACAGTGATCATTTCCAACTAGTGTTGTCCTGATGGATCCACCTCTATCTTAACTACCATCCATCTTCCACACCATTAACCAATCTTTGACCAGTCTTCTTGGCCCATTTTCCCTGGCATTGGGTTTTAGTGTCATATTGTGTTGTTGTTTTTTTAATATCCCACAAATGAATGCAGTCATTCAATATCTTCCCTCTCAGGACTGATTTCACTCAGCATGATGCTCTCCAAGTCTGTCTAGCCAGTGTTTTGATTTGGAGGTGTGGGTTGGTCCATCCCTATGTTAATTACAAACGAAAGATGTTAGGGGCTCTACCCACTGAGGCACAGAGGAGATCGTTAGCATTATCAAAATTTCAAACACCATTGATTTCATATTACAGTTATTTCCTGTTATGAGTAAGCATATATGAAGCATTGTGTTCTCAGATTACTTCTTAATATTGGTTATAAGGGAAGAACTCTAATTTACTATTCTTTTTACTTTATTTTTTTGGCCACACCTGGCCATGCTCAGGGTTTCCTCCTGGTTCTGGGCTCAGGGATCAGTTTGATGGAGCTGAGGGCACCATATGGGGGCCAGGTGCAAGGCAAGCACCCTGCCTGCTGTTTCATCTCTTCAGACCATACGTTTCTATTCTTGTGAATAGTCTGGATGATTGCACATTATTATTTATAACCAATGTCTACTAGAAATAAATAGTGTATGACATTTGAAAGTAGCAACTCTAGTTTTTGAGTGGAGCCTGTGTGTGTGTGCATATACACACATATACTAACACTTAGGTGTTAGATATTATTTATACACATCTGCATTATATGAAAGAATAATTATGTGCATGTACATTATGTAGGTATATCTACGAAAGTATATATGTATGGTATGCATTATTTACATATATAGATATTTAACATACGATGGATAAATCTCTATACTTATGCACAGACATATGACTCTTCCTATTATTCTTTGTATAAGTTACTTAAACATAGTGGTTGTAAAATCTCTATACACATATTTAATATGTACAAATCTATATAAATGTAACATTTGTAAATCTATATAAATGTAACATTTGTATAAGTATATGTTTATATAAATACACAAGTGTGTAATATAAAATATATTTAATATGTACACATCTATGGAGAGAGAGAAGAGAAAGAGAGGAGAGAGAGAGAGAGAGAAGGTCCAGGCCCTTTGTGTGTGTGTGGAGAGGCCATTCTCCACATGCTCAGACGAGCCTCACGCATGAAGGAACCAACAGAGAAACCCAGGTGTGTGGGACCCGGGGCTGAGATCTCCAAGCCTGCTCAGATCGGGACTGGGCCTCCTCCACCCAGATCCCCCATTTTCCAGTAGCTTGGCAGTCACACCCACAAACTGCCCCCAGCTGCCATGTAATCTCATCATCGGCCAAGATCCAGAGACTATAAAACAAAGTTCCTGGAAGAGAGCAACGCAGAACCTCCTGCCCCCGCACCAGGCTGTTTTTATCCAGGCCCTCTCAGAGGAGGGCAGGTTGAGTTTCCCTCTCCGCCCCTAGCAGAGCCCCGGCAGCCGAAAACCTCCAGAACCTAGCCACAGCCATGCTCAACGCCACTCTCCACATGCTTGAAAGAGCTTCACCCACGAAGGAACCAACAGAGGAACCCAGGTATGTGGGATGTGTGGCTGAGATCTCCAAGCCTGCTCAGATCGGGATTGGGCCTCCTCCACCCAGGTCCCCCATTTTCCAGTAGCTTGGCAGCCACACCCACAAACTGCCCCGGTGCCATGTAATCTCATCAACAGCCAAGATCCAGAGACTAAAACAAAGCTCCCGGAAGAGAACAATGCAGAATCTTGCACAGCAGAGCCTGGCAAGCTATCCGTGGCGTATTCAGTATGCCAAAAACTATAACAATAATAGGCCTCATTCCCCTGACCCTGAATGCGACAGAGTCGAATGAGATGTTACTAGCACCCACTCAAGTAAATCGATGAGCAACAGGATGACAGTGATACAGTGATACACATTTATATAATATACACCTGTATTTTCATATAGCTCGCCACATCTGTATATTTCTCCAAGTCTTTATATGGCTATGCAGGATGTATTTATGTAAGTGTGTATATTTATATAGGTTTATAGATATTAAATATACTTTAGAAAGAAGGTTTTAGCCAATCTAGCTGATCACAAAGTGGAACGGAAGTTGTTTTTCCCTAGAGCCATGATTTTAAGAGCACATCCTCTCACCTTAGAATTATGGCTCCATAACACAAATGATGCTGCTTTAGATGTTTAAAAAAATGAATAATCAATTATGAAACAATTTTTTTTTTTGGTTTTAGGACTATACTGCTTTAGTTATCGAGTGAGAGGAATAGGAGAGGCCGCTATAGAGGGGGATATATCTTCTAGAATGTTTACTTTCTGGAGAGGACCAGTTTGGGGAATGAGTAGGAGGAGAAATCAATAAATCAGAAATCAATCAAGAAATCAATAACTTTCTTGGCTGTAAATTAGCAGTGAGCATATCTGTAGATATAAGTGGGCACTGTGGTGTCGGTGTGATGTTGGGACAGCGCTTGCCTGAGACCATCATTAACAAACATTCTTCTAGGGGCTGGAGCAATAGCACAGCGGGTGGGGAGTTGGCCTTGCATGAGGCCAACCCGGGTTCTATTCCCAGCATGCCGTATGGTCCCCTGGGCACCGCCAGGGGTGATTCCTGAGTGCAGAGCCAGGAGTAACCCCTGAGCATCGCCAGGTATGACCCAAAAAGCAAAAAAAAAAAAAAAAACCAAAAAAACCCCCATTTTTCTAAATGACTGCTTTGATGAGACACAGTATGAAAAGTGAAGGACAGCGCTGAGTTATTAGGTTGGGAGTAAGTGCGGCAGAGCAGTGCGGGATCACACCCGCCCCCCAGCTGCCCTCCCCTTCCACGCCCCCCTCCCCGTTAGGCCCTTTGGTGTATAACTGAAAACAATTCTGATGAATGGTTGCAGCGGCCCCCCAGATCGTCCCCTTTGTTCACTTGCAGGTTCGTCTTAAATGAACCTCGCCCTGGCCCCATGAAGCCAGCCTGCGTCTGCATCCCTCAGTTCTGATTTTTCTTGGCAAGAGAACTCGACGTGGTTGACAGATCGTAGCTGAGGAGGGCCGTGGTAATTGCTCGTTCTGTTCAGTGCCTGTTTCTGACAGATGGGCCGAGAGAATATTGCATGTGTTCTGGACCTCCGCATCCTCACTCAGGCCCGGAGTGCGGAGCCCTGCCAGCACTTTTGTTATTACCTATTAGCACATTTGAAAAGAACCGCTTGGATCTCTTAAATCTCTTCGGAAAGGGTAACTAAATTACACTGGTGGGTAGGCTATATCTCTCACCTGTTCTACTCCCCTCTTGATGTATTCTTTTAAAAAAAAAAAAGAAAGAGAAAAAAGATGATTCTCAAGATGTTAGTGCAGGCTGGTATGAATGGGTGCCAACAGTTCTTACAGACTTGTTAAAAGATTTATTTTTGGCCTGAGAATTACACATATGGCCTAGAATGATAATATTAGGATCTGTGTTGGTTGAGATAATTGGCAGATCACACCTAAAGGAAAGGGATTGGTTGGCTTCTCTTTTTAATTTTAAGCCCTTGTCTTCATCCCAGTCAAATTACCATTATTGAGTATAGAGTGTGTCTCTTTAAAAGAAAAAACAGCTCATTTGACCCATTTATAGAGGGTATTCATTTGTTGCACTTGAATTATTTAAAACATTCTTCTTTCCGCGGCCAATTTAATAACAGCCAGCAAAATCAAAATAGCATAGGAGGGGATCCCAATAGTTCTAGATCATCATCTATTTTCTTTCTTTCTTTCTTTCTTTTTGGCTTCGCCTGCCTCTGCTCGGGGCTTACTCGTGTCTGCGTTCAGGGATTAATCCTGGTGCTCTGCTCCTATGCTGAGGATCAAACCTGGGCTGACTGTGTGCACGGCAAGCACTCCGTCTGTTCACTTGTCTTGGGCCCTAAAAAAAGGTCTGTTTGTTTGGAGGACACAGCGGTCTCTGCTGAGAGCTTACTCCTGACCCTGCACCCGTTACTGGCGGTGCTTGGGAGTCATCTGGGGTGCGAGGGATGGAACCCAGGCCAGCCACGTGCAAGGCAAGCACCAAAGGTAACTCCAGCACCAAGACCCAAGGTAGATTTTTTTTTTGTTTGTGGGTCGGGGTGCGTGGAGAGCCACACCTTGCAGAGCTCAGGGCTTACTCCTGGCTCTGTGCTCGGGTATCACTCCTATCAGGCTCAGGGGCAGGAGGCATAAAGGTACAGGGGATTGAACCCAGGTTGGCAAGTGGACATCACGGGCAGAGGGCATCATGGGAAACCACAAGACCTGTTTGGACACTTAAACAAAGTGAAGCGTGGATAGTCAAGCCTTAAGCGTCCCTTCCCTCTCCTGCTCTCTTACCTGCATACGCAGTCAGCCCTGGAGGTGCAAGGCAAATGCCTCACCCGGTGTTCTGTCGCTCAGGCCCCCAAGAGAGATTCTTAAGAGGGGCAATATTTACCTCCTAGAAAATACTAGAGGTGTTCTTACAGATTCTGTGAAGGCCTGTCAGTTAATACTATTGATCAGTATGGAGAGAGGCCGAAGTCCGCTAGAAAAGTAGCTATGAGGTCTTCACACCCAGAGGGCCCTCCCCTGGTAAGACATCTTTATGGGAGCCATAAAGATTCAGGGCAGATTAATTCATCTGTTAACTTCACTGAGGACAATCTCTAAAACATCCATAGGTGTGATAGTTATTAATTCAGCGTTTATCACACCATATTGCCTTTGTACTAGAACCCTGTTGTAATAACCTTTTGTGTCTATGTGTGTGTGCATGTATGTGATGATGGTAATGCACATTTATCTCAGCTTTCAGAAGAAAGTGGCTGAGATTGAATTACCTTCAGTTGCGCTTTTATTATTTTGACTTTCCCATTCTGTTATTCTCAGCTTATGATTTTTGCATGTGGATGCATGGGACAGAAAAATGAATGCTCAGGGTTGGGGCCAGAGAAATAGTGCAGTGGATATGGTGCTTGCCTTGCACATAGCCAGCACGGGTTTGATCCCCGGCACCTTATATGAGCACTGAGCACTGCCAGGAGTGATCCCTGCATACCAGAGCCAGGAGTAAGTGCTGAGCACTGTTGGGTGTGGCCCCCAAATAGGAAAAAAAACACGTAACTCCCCTCAAAGTTGTACATATATGTGTACATTTTAAGTGTCTTTTTTGTTTGTATGTTTGTTTTTGGGTCACACCCGGCAATGCACAGGGGTTACTCCTGGCTCATGCACTCAGGAATTACTCCTGGCGGTGCTCAGGGGACCATATGGGATGCTGGGATTCGAACCTGGGTCTGCCGTGTGCAAGGCAAATGCCCTACCCGCAGTGCTATCGCTCCAGCCCCCGTTTTAAATGTCTTAATAGCTGCTTATAAGCATAGAAGCTTTCCTGTGGCAGTCTATTTCCCAGTGAGAGTAATTTTTAAAGATCAGCATAATCATAAAGAAACAATTACATATATAATTGCATATATCTTGTTGCGACCACACCTTCCTTGATGTTTCAATAATGTTTGAGATTGGAAAAGTACAATGAATTGCCTTCATTTGCCTTTAAACAGCCACTCAATTTAATGTATTCAGCCTTTAGGAAATGAGCAGATGTCATCAGTTGAGGTATGAGTTTGTATCTGTCTTTTTTTTTTTTCTCTAATAATTTATGAGAGAATTGCGCACCTTAATGATGCAGTGCCCTAGGTTTCCAGATCATCTTCAGCGTCCAGGGCCATAATCATTACACTCTACACTTCACTCTTGAGTCATCCTGAGAAGCCATTTCTAAGACAAAGGTGTTCCCTAGAAACTGCTCCAGTGAGTAACATAAGCATGTTTGAGGAAGGCGCTCTTGGATTAAATTCCAATTTTCTTTATAAAAAGAAATAACTGAGAATCAAATAAAAGGTTAAATCTGAAAGCCGAGAGAGATAGTGTGGCAGGTAAGTAGCTTGCCTGGCATGTGATGGCTGATCCAGCTTTAATCCCTGGCACCGCATCCAACCGCCCAAGTTCTGCCAGGAGTGGATCTGAACCTGACCAGGTGTGCCCGCCCATCACCGCCAAAACCAAAAGTTCAATCTCTTGTTAAAGACCTTATTACAGATGTCCCAGAATCTGGGAAGAGCCCCCAGTCTCTCTACTCATGCCAACCCAGTTCTCCAGCTTCTTATCAAGAGTCTCCTATCATGTTCTCAATGAGTTGTCTGTGGAAGTCAAAAGGGGATAACACATCAGGCAAGGCCTTGCAACCAACTGGAGTTCAACCCTGGCCACTGCATCAGTCTCCTGTGCACGGTCAGGAATGAGCCCTGAGCACCGCAGAGCACACTAAAAAGAAAAAGAAAAAAATTCAGGAGAATGTAGTTTTCAGTCTAGACTTGATTGTTAGTGTTTTCATTCTTCTTTTAAGAATAGTAACTCAGAATCCAGTAAAGTGTCAACAAAACCACTAAAAGTCCCCTCAGGTTTCCATATGAAAAATCCCCAGTGCATATGTATTGGCTGAATAATAACAACGGATAGTATTGTTTCACCTTACATAATTTTTCTGACTCCACCTCCAAAATGATTTAAAAAAAGAAAAGAAAGGGGGAGAGACCAAGATGGAACCATCTGTTTGATTTGAACATTAGCATCCAAAGACTCCAGCGTGATCAGATTATGCAAACGTGTATTTATAATCAGAGACAAATCAGTATGGTGGAGGAGATACTATTTCAGAATTGTACAGGTGTTTGGTTCTTTACCGGCCTAGGTGGATGCAAATGTTTTCCAACTCAGCGTACATTTGAAATTGTTTTTATATTATTGTCTTAAATTGTGGGAGTTGTACCACTCGTCTTTTGGATTTCTTCATGGGGCTGAAAGAAACGGATGCCCGTGGTGTTCTGCAGAAGCCATATTTCTCCCTTGAGTTTTCCTTCTCCTCAAGTTAACCTTGGGATTGCCTTCCTTCCTCCCCTGGCCTTCCAAGTATTTAAGTGCAAAGGGATCTTTTACTTTGCCAGGAGCTGGAGGATGCTGGGTGCAGTTTTCCCACAGTCGTGCAACTCACAACCCAGCCTGTTTCTTTTCCAGGATGCACAGATAATATTTACGCACATCAAAATCAGCCAGAATTCAGAGGGGCTCAGGAGTTTGAGCCGTTCGTTGTCCTCCTCAGCCTGGTGCCCTGCAAACAATAGTGTGATTCTCCTGGGTGGTGATGCGCTTTGGGTGTTGAAGGAAGGAGGCGGTTTGCACCACTGCACTGCTGCAATGTGTCTCTTTACTTTGGGGAACTGTCGATCAATTTGCATACATTTATTTATAATTGAAAACTGAAGCCATCGCGGGTAAGTTTAGAAAGCAGAGCTGTCAGTATTCTCAACTTTGTTTGCAGAGTTAGGGCTGGCTGGTCCCAGGGTGCCGAAATAAAAAGCCCAGACTCAAAGTCCTCCTGTTTCTCCTGGGCTTCCGGTGAGGAACAGGTGTTGGGGTGGAGTGAAACCGACTTTGGGATGATGAGAAGAGTGCGGGGACCGTGACTTTGGCACACCACAGCCGTTCTGTCCCCATCTGAGCAGGGTTGCCAGTGTTCAATAGCTCTTGTTAACCTGAAAAAACAGAGAGTTACATAAATAATGAATGGGGTCCAAAATGCACTGGTGTTTTTGTAATGTAGATGAAGGTAAGATGTTTTGTCTGGGTAGGAATTTGCATTTGAGAATAATTTAGTTATCTTATCTTGTTCTTTAAAGAAATAAATGACTATGAATATTCATGGTCCAATTAAAATATTAATGGTATACTGATATTTCAGTTTTGGTCCTCTAGCCACCCATAAAGAGTTTCATTTAAATTTGATTAACAGTGAAGCGGTACCTAAAGAGCCACTATAATATATTCGTTTTATTGTTTCTGACTTAAAGCCATGACACCTGATGTGAGTAAATGATTTGTTGACATAATGCATTATTTTCTTTTATCAGAAATGGGCCATTTGTAAGTATAGACTAAGATGTGAATGTAGCATGACTATCTTTCGGTTTTAAGAACTCTTTATCAACCTCTGCCCTTTTTTTTTTTCATTTTTGTGTAGGGGTTCCTATAGATGTTTCATTGAATATATACATATAATTTTATTTTATTATTTTTATACTTTGTGCATGTCTGTGGGAGCAGTGATCAAACCTGGGATCTCACATATGCAAGGCAAATTGCTCTACCAGTGAAGTACATACTCAGACCTGACTTTCTCTATTTTTTTTTGTTGTTGTGGCAAAATAAAATATTATTTATATATATGCTTGTTTATATATACAGAGAGAGGAGAAGGAGGAGGCAGGAAGGAGAAGGAGAAAAAAAGGAGAGAAAGAAAAAAGAAGAAAAGTTCCTATCATAGATGCAGGCACTAGGAGGGTGGGAGAGAGGGAAACTGGGGACATTGGTGGTGGGAAATGTCCACTGGTGAAGGGACGGGTGTGAAACATTATATGACTGAAACCCAATCACGAATAACTTTGTGTATCTCATAGCAGCACCCTGGCACTATCCTCCCATTGTTCATCGATTTGCTCGAGCGGGCACCAGTAACGTCTCCATTGTGAGACTTGTTGCTGTTTTTGGTATATCGAATAAGCCACGGGGAGCTTGCCAGGCTCTGCCGCGTGGTTGGGATATTCTCGGTAGCTTGCTGGCTCTTCAACAGGGATGGAGGAATCGCACCCGGGTCAGCTGTATGCAAGGCAAATGTTCTCCCACTGTGCTATCACTCCATTTCAAAATAAATAATTTAAATTTAAATTATTTAAATTAAATTGAAAAAGAAAACCATAAAATTTGCCATCTTGGTATTACTCAGACTGCCAAAACTCAAGTGTTTCACGACTATCCCTTTTCAGCAAATCTTCACCTTCTCCAATAGAAATTGTGTTAGGCCTTCTGAACAATAACGCCCCATTACCCCTTGCCTTGGGCTCTGGCAACGACCAGGGCAACCAACCATCTGCTTTCTGTCTCTGTGAATTTGACATCTCGTGACCTAATCGAAGTGGAATCTTATAGAGTTGGTATTGGTGGGTCTGGCTTATTTCATTTAGCTTAACGACTTCAGGGTTCATTCATGTTGTAGCAGTTGTCACAACTGCCTACCTCTTTATGGGTATATAATCTCTTGTATGGGATATGGTGGTTGTTTCATTCATCCATCTGATGGACTATTGAGTTGGTGCCTGCGTTGTGCTATGTAAATAATAGTGCGTGGGTACTGTGAGTGATGCTGCTGTGAGCACATCCACATGTTGGTGACCAGCCAGCTCTCTGAGACACGCCTTTCGCTTCTTTGAGTAAATATCCCAAAGTAGAGTTACCAGGTCACACAAAGTGTTCTATTTCTCACATTTGAGAAAAATTGCTGTATGGTTTTCCATTGACAGCGAAAGTTAAAATGGGTTCCAGTTTCTCCACTCTTTGCAAACCCACAAACAGTTGTCATTCTCCGTGGGATTCTGTTGACTTACAGTAATTTTGAAACCTCCCAGTTATGGGATTCAAGTGTCGCCAAAAGTTGTAAACAAAAATGGAAGCTCCTCTCTCTCTCTCTCTCTCTCTCTCTCTCTCTCTCTCTCTCTCTCTCTCTCTCTCTCTCTCTCTCTCTCTCTCTCTCTCTCTCTCTCCAAAAGGTATAAGCAAAAATGGAAACTCCTCTATCACTCTCTCTGTGTGTGTCTCTCTCTGTCTCTCTCTCTCTCTGTTTGTATGGGGGAAAGAGAAGTGTAAGGGACAGGGGAGACGAATGGAACCATTCCCAAGGGCAGGTGGGTAGTGGAGGGGCTGGGCTTGAGGGAAGAGTGGGAACAGTTGAAGGAACTGAGTCGGAGCTGTAGGAGCTGATGGGGTGCGATTGGGCGGTTAGGTCAGGGCCACGGCTGTGTCGGGTTGCCTAGTATTTAGGAGGCAGTTCAAACCACGACCCTACATCAGTTGGTTGGGTCTGTTGCCCATAGACAGATGTCTGTTGCCTTCCGTAAGCAAACAGAACACTCCCCGCTGGCTGCACCTGAGGCTGCGTCCTGTGCTCCTGCAGGTGGGGTCACCCACTTGGGTACCAATGAGGGTTCAGTCATTCAGGGGGCGAGCAAGAGGAGGGAATAATCAGGGACCAGAACACCTGGCCCTCCATTTGCATATGGGACGTGGGAATGTGGCGCAAGATGATACTTCCTCCCATCAGATCAGCACCTTTCCTCAAATTTTTCTCCCTTGAAATCTCAGAGCATTTTTTTTTTTGAAAAAAATGTTTTTTATTGAATCATTGTAAGATGCAGTTACAAAGCTGATATGATTGAGTTTCACTCACACAATGATGGAACACCCATCACTCTACCAGCTGATGTTTGCCACCATCAGTGTCCCCAGTATCCCTCCCGCCACCCCCGCTCCACCCCACCCCCTGCCTCTATGGCAGGTGCTTTCCTTATTATTCTCTACTTTTGAGCATTATGATTTGCAATACAGGTACGGAGAGACCGTCATGTTTGGGCCTTGGCCTACTTTCAGCACACGTCTCCCCTCCCGAGCAAGCATTCTTAATGTAGTTGAAATCCCACATTGTGGATCCTGGCTGGAAATTCTCTCTGCTTAATCTGCTGAATCCAGTGTCTTTAGCTTCTTTTCACAAACATTTTTTTCAGTCTGCCGTTTCTTTTTATTTTCTCCTCAAGAATTTCATTTTCAGTATGTTGCAATTTTCTCTTAACCTGTCTTCTTGTCTTCAGAATTTTCTGTCATACTTTGTTTCTATGTACCAGGATTCCAAATAAGTTTTCAGATGACAGGAAAATAAGTACCTCTGGTTAGGTTAAAAAAAAAAAATTCTGTTAGTGTTCTTGGTGTCAAAGCTCAGTCTTCAAAATCCTGGGCCAGCTTGCACTATTTGATCCTACTGGAATTTCATGCCTGCCTTCCCTCGGATGGTTTCCTTTCTCCACTCTTTTCTTATTCCAAGCTCAACCAAATCCAAGTCTCAGTGCCTCTGGGAAGAGGCTGCCTTTGGGCTTTATGAGTTGTTCCAGGGGACCCTTGAATGATGGTGGCCCCCGACTCTTGAGATTCGTGAGGGACACTGGATCTCGGAGGGGAAATCTCCAGAACCAAGGACTAAGTGTAGCTCCAGTACTCAGAAACTGGCTCCCGCCTCATGGTCATGGCTGGGAGTGCACGGAGTGCACGGCAGATTTCATTACCAGGGTCATTTTTTTTTATAACTTTTTAAAAAATTTTATTTTATTGAATCACCATGAGATAGTTACAAGCTTTCATGTTTGGGTTACAATCTCACAATGATCAAACACCCATCCCTCCACCAGTGCACATTTCCTACCACCGATATCCTGGGTATACCCCCCTCTCCCACCCTCCCACTGCATCCATGGCAGAGAATATTCCCCATAATCTCTCTCTACTTTTGGGCATTATGGCTTGCAACACAGACACTGAGAGGTCATCATGTTTGGTCCATTATCTACTTTCATCACACATCTCCTATCCCAACCAATTTCTCCAACCATCATTTTCTTAGTGATCCCTTCTCTATTCCAGCTTCCTTCTCCCCGCTTCTCATGAGTTGGGCTTCTGACCATGGAGCTATCTTCCTGGACCTGGTATCTACTGTCCTTGGGTGTCAGTCTCATGTTATGTTATTTTATACTGCACAAATGAGTGCAGTCCTTCTATGTCTATCCCTCTCTTTCTGACTCATTTCACTTAACATGATACTCTCCATGTCTATCCATTTATTAAGCAAATTTCATGACTTCATCTCTCCTAACAGCTGCATAGTATTCCATTGTGTAGATATACCAAAGTTTTTTTTTAACCAGTCATCTGTTTTAGGGCACTTGGGTTGTTTACAGATTTTGGCTATTGTGAACAGTGATGCAATGAATATATAGGTACAGATGTCATTTCTACTGTGTTTTTTTTTTTTTGCATCCTCGGGATAAATTTCCAGAAGTGCTATTGCAGACCTGGGTCTTTTATAAGGCATTTCCTTGTCAGAATGAACAGAAGATATTAAGTAAAAGCCCACAGGTGACATTATTGTTTTAGTCCATCAGTAAAAATAGGACCATGGCCTGACTCTGAGGTAAACTGTTGTATCTGTTCTCCAAATTTCTCTAACTTCCAGTGTGCCAGGCAGGAAATGGGAATCAGAAGGAGCAAGTCAGACCAAACAGCTGGTTCTGGTTCCATTCACCTCCCGCCCTCCCCCCACAACACACACACACACACACACACACACACACACACACACACACACACACACACACACACACACACACACACACACACACTGTCCCCCTTGAGGAGAAATTCTCCTGAGAAGAGTTAGATTTATTGCCCAAGGTAGCTGGACAGCTCTGTTGCTGCTGTTGTTTTTGTTTTGAACTTTGTACAAAGGAAATTCACCACACAGGACACTTTGATTAGCTGGAGCAGCTGTTTTCCCTCAGGGAGCCTGTGACTCTAATTTCATCACACCGGAAAGAGGTGCCAGAGCTTAAACCCAAGTTTGGGTGTCTTCCCTCCCCTCCGCCCCCTCCGGGATTTGACATTTTCTGTTTCCTGACATTTTTTTCCCCCCATTGTTAACACACACTTCTTTGTATTCTTGCCCTGTTTTCAGCCCCTTGGGGGATTTGTGTATTTTATCTCCTGGAAGGCAGGAATGCTCTCTGTTTTGGACAAGCCATTTAATTGTTCAAATAAATCCAACTATAGAGTAATAGACCAATCATTAGGAATTGGACCATGTGGCAGCATTTAGATTCATGAGACCCAGGTCCTCAGTTCAATCCAGGGAAGAAATTAAATACCATGTACACACAATGAATGATTTCCTTTTCTCCCTCCTCCCCACCTGGCCCTCCCCACATCACCCTTTTCAAATATTGAATAGCAGTGGAAAAACAAACACAATCCCATTTTCAAAGATCTGGTTTGTGTATTTATGATTTTCAGTTTAGGAGAATGATAATTGATTTGCTGTTAATCAAGTTAATATTAAAGTGGTTGGTAAAGAGAAAGATTGCCCATTATTTTGTCCATTTCCTCTATTTTTTTTTATACCTGGATAACTACAGATGTAAAGAAAATGAAGACCGAATACTTTGTGTTCCCTTTTCTCTAGCTATTTTGATGTGGGTTTATTTTAATTAATTTAAAAATATTGATGCGGGACTGGAGTGATAGCACAGTGGGTAGGGCATTTGCCTTGCACGCGACCGACCCGAGTTCGAATCCCAGTATCCCATATGGTCCCCTGAGCACCGCCAGGGGTAATTCCTGAGTGCATGAGCCAGGAGTAACCCCTGTGCATCGCCGGGTGTGACCCAAAAACCAAAAAAATATATATATTGATGCACATTTTAGATATCATTTCCTAGCCATGCTGTCTTCATTTTTCACACCATATAAACTTGGGGAGGGGGTGTATGTATCACCACATCTGGTGGCACTCAAGGGCAGTTCCTGGCTCTGGGCCCCGAAGTGACCCCTGGCAGTGCCCGGGGGACTGAATGAGGGTCATCTGCATGCAAGGCAATTACCTTACTCCTGTGCTCCTATATAAGTTTCTTTAAAACATTACACCTTCCTGGGCTGGAGTGATAGCACAGTGGGTAGGGCGTTTGCCTTGCACGAGGCCGACCCGGGTTCGATTCCCAGCATCCCATATGGTCCCCTGAGCACCGCCAGAGGTAATTCCTGAGTGCAGAGCCAGGAGTAACCCCTGTGTATCGCCCGGTGTGACCCAAAAAGCAAAAAAAAAAAACCCAAAAACCCAAAAACATTACACCTTCCTAAACAAAGTTGCCGATATGAACCTGTGGAAGGAGTTTAGTGGGCTGTTTGCAGAAGTGAGTTCCCGTAGGTCTACACATGCTTGGACTCCTTGGGCGGCTCATCCGATGTGGAGAGACAGCATGTGGTTTTGAGTGTGGGCTTGAGAATTGGTGCACTTGCTGTCATGTGCCTGTGCCTTGGCAACAAGGCAGATAAAGATCTGGATGCCAGGGGGCAGTGATGTGTGCTGTGAGCTTCAGAGTGTAATTTGAGTCTGTTGGGGCTACCCAGTATTTCCGTTGTTGTTCCCATCCAGATGCTAAGAGTCACATGCTGGGATTATTCTTTGGTTCAACACAAGTTGGCCAGGATCCAGGCTTGAGTTGTTTGCCTCCCCAGGAACCCCGTGGAATGCTTGCCTTCTTGGCCACTATATTGCAGGCAGTAGAGTTTGCGCTTGGGGTTGCTTGGTGCCTCCTTCTGAGATTCATCCAGCTGGGAAGATGGTCAAAGGGCCGCAGCACCTTGATTTGCAGGCAGGAGCTCTGGGGTCAACCCCCAACAGCACAGGGTACCCCAACACTACGCCAGGAGCAGCCCCTGAGCACTGTCAGGTGTGGCTCCCACACAAAACAGAACAAAAGATGTTTGAGACTAATACCCAAGGCCAGGGAAAACAGGGCCCAGGAGAGGACAGACAGGTCAGGGGTTGGAAATTACCACAAGCGTGCAGGGGGGCAGAGGAGGGATAAGATAGAAGATAGAGGAGGGTTCAGTATGACAACAATGGTTGGAAATGATCACTCTGGACAAGAACCCAGTGTTGAAAGTAGGTAAAGGGAATATACATGATAACTTTTCAGCTTCTGTACTGCAAACCACAATGCACAAAATAAGAGAGAGAGGGAGGGAGGGAGAGAGGAAGGGTGAGAAGTAGAGGGAGAGAGGGAGGGAGGGAGGGAGGGAGGGAGGGAGGGAGGGCGAGAATTAGAGGGAGAGAGGGAGAGGGAGAGAGAGAGAGAGAGAGAGAGAGAGAGAGAAGGAGAGAGAGAGAAGAGAGAGAGAGAGAGAAGAAAGGGAGAGTGTGTGTGCCTGCCACAGAGGCAGGCTGGAGCAAGAAGGAGTTGGGGAAGGAGGGCACTTGGAACATTGGTGCTGGGAAATTACACTGGTAGAGGGATGGGTGTTGGAACATTGTATGACTGAAACCCAATCATGAACAGCTTTGTAATGCACATCTGTCTCACTGTGATTCAAACAACAACAGAAATTCATCTGCTTACTAGGTTGATTGATATTAGAGGGATTTGATCTTTACCAAATGAGACAAGTTTTTGATTTGGGGGGTCTCGTGAATTCTTCATTGTGAAATACCTAAGAGTGAAGGTACTGTGAACAATCACGGATTCTCTGCCGTCGCTCACTGTGGCTCTTGTTGTGCCATTTGTTTTTTTCTTTTCAAGTGAAAAGGAAGAATGAATGACATCGAGGCAAGGAGAGATTTGTCAAGGCAAGATTGGAGGCGCTGGTTTATGTTCTGGTTGTGGACGCTGACATTTCTTCATTAGTCTGGGTTTCTCCAGTTCACTATCTGAAATTAACTCTGATAATCCTTCCCCAGCGGGCATCACCTCCGGAGCCCGAGATAATCCAGTCACAAATCTTTAAGCCACAGGCCATTTTGCTCCCTGAATGACTAATGTGTATGTAATTATAAAATGGGAATCAGTTCATCTTTGGGAGTCTGGATGGATGAAGGTCAGTCGTTAGATCTAGAGAGTAAATAATCATGAGATCTTTATGGATGGGAGTTCTTGAGTTGTAGATTTCAGATTTTTCAGTTCTATTCTCCATACATCTAAGGGTTGGTTTTGAAACATGGCCCTTTTCTTTGCTGTACCTAGTGCCTCAACCCCCCACTTCTCCCAAATTCTTATAATAGAGAATATTTCTGCAATAGTCAAGCACAGCATATTTGAGCAGAGATGGTAAAGCATGCATCAATAAAATACCATACAAAATAATTCACTAAACAAGAAGAAACCTATGTCATGTTTTAGTTGCATAAAAATTTAAATCGGAATGAATGTATTTTAGTGTCCTATCAATCTACATTTTATAGGATGACATAAAGACATAGGATTCAACACTTTTAAAAATGTATTGTCCTAAAATTTCCCGAGATGCCCAGCTGTTCATTAGATCTTAGCTTCTTAAACTTTGGGTTGAGGCCCTGGCTTCTTAAAATATGGGGCTGCCTAAGAGAATGTGGGGTTTGTGAGAAATATTAAAATTTTAGAATAGAACTTTTAATGATTTTTTTGTTTAGGGACCTTACCTGGGAGTGCTCAGGGCTTACTCCTCTGTGCTCAGGGAGCACTTCTGGAGGGGCCTGAGGACCCTTTACAAGATGCTGAGGATCGAATCCAGGTTGGCCACTTCCAAGGCAGGAGCCCTACCCACCAGGCTATCCCTTCAGCCTCAACTTCTTTATTGTTTGTAGGCCTATTTTATATACCTACACCTGTGTCACATGAAACGTTCTTGGGTGAAAAGGGCATGCAAGTGGCAAAAGCTTAAGAAGTCCTACAGTAATTAGCCGCTCTGTGGATGAGTCTGGAGCGTGCCATGCTGAGGGAAGCTAGTCAGAAGGAGGGGGACAGACACAGAGTGAATTCAGTCCTTATATTCTTGATGTCAAGAAACATGCTAAGAGGGGGCTGGAGTGATAGCACAGCGGGTAGGGTGTTTGCCTTGCACGCGGCAGACCTGGGTTCGATTCCCAGCATCCCATATGGTCTCCCGGCACCGCCAGGAGTAATTCCTGAGTGTAGAGCCAGGAGTAACCCCTGTGCATCGCTGGGTGTGACCCCAAAAAGCAAAAAGAAAAAAAAAAGCAACATGCTAAGAAAGGACAAATGCCCAAAGGCAACAGAATGTGAGAATGGACTTGAGTAGGAAACATCACTGGAGAGTCATGGGAGGGAGAGATGGGCTGGAAAAGTGGGGAGACGCTGAGACAGTGGGGGAGGGTGGCAGGTACTCTGGTTGAGGGTGTGATTCTAGAATGTGCTATGCATGAAACCCTACCCTTAATTAAATAAATCATGGTGCCTAAAATAAGATTTTTTTTTTAATTAAGTCTTCATTCAATAAAATGTAAGAGACATTCTTCCACCAGATCAACTTGAGGTATTGTGGTTCAGAGAATCTCCTCCTACTGCTGACACCCATGTTCATTCTGGGCAGAAGAGACAAAGCCCTTGAGAGGAATTCTAGAATCGAAAAGTTGCTCAACACCGGAAAAGGGATCCAGGTCATTGCAGGTTAACGGGTGCTTTCCTTCAAACAGGGGAGAGTGGGATTCTTGCAGATCAGAGAAGCACTGGGCAAAATCTTTCATAGAAGAAAATGAAATTTGCTCATGAGAGATGGATTAGAAGGTATCACGCCCCCCCCCCCCCCCGCCCTCCTTTTTTATTTCTTCCGGGGAAGTTCTCATTTGTTCTAGATGCTACTGTCGGTTTGCGGTCCTCTTGGCAAGATCCCGCCATCCTGAAGCTTGTTTTGTTGGTTATCGTGAATGTCCCAAAATCCAAGTAGCATGATGGAGAATTCACAGCAAGCTGAAGACCAGGAGGTCCAGTTCCTTGAAACAGGAGCCCTTTGGGCGGGAAGTGAAAGATGAGGTTGAACCCCAAAGCTGGGAGGGAAGAGGGTGTGAGAAAACCCCAGCAGAGGCCGGCCTGCTGGTGTGAGCAGCATGGGGCTGGACGGAAGAGAAGGACAATGCATTTGTTCTCTTGCCAGGGGCCAGTAGGGATGACAGTGCAGCACACTATGCAAATTCCATGGGGCTCTTCCTGGAAGTCCCTGTTTCTGCAGAAGGTCAGATGCCTGCAGTCAACAGTGTGTGCCAAACATGCAGACACCTCTGGGCAGAATGGACAAAGCTTTTGACTCGCAGTTGCAGTTATTCTACTCCTAGACCTACCCTCTCCTCCTCTCCCTTGCTCTTTGCTCCTTATCTGAGTTCTTGAGTTTCTATAATTAGCTGTTTTCCCCTGTGCTTCTCTTATGACTCAGGATTGCGTGTTTCCCCATGCTTCATTAGATTACCATCTCCTTTTCCAGGGCAGACTATGTATCTTTTGACTTGTTTTTGTTTACATGTATTAAAAAAACCATCATGTTTTAACTCTAATGTGACCTAGTGGGTTAACCACCGTATATGTTCGATCTCATTCTTTGTCATCACCTTGTGGGATTGAACGCCAGTGTCCCCATGTACTGATACGGGGAGACAGTGGTCAGTGAGACTCAAGGAATCTCTCCAAGATTAAATTAACAGTTTGTGGCTGTTTCTGAACTTCACTTCTAATTCTCAAATTTACCCTTGAGCAACAAGAACTCCTTCTGTCAGCTCCCTTTGTCTTTCCAGCAAGCCTCTCAGTGCTTCAACTTTCCGTGGGAAAGACCCAGACGATGAGGTCACTGACCACCTCCCCATCAGTCCTCTGTTCTCTGCAGGTCTCCTGAGCGCCTGACCCTTCGGTTTTATCTTTGTCCCAGCTGTGGGTGTGGCTTCCAGGTGGCCTGGCTGCTGCCCTAACCCTCCCTCCCCTTCCCAGGCTCCAGCCCTGCTCTCATGCTACTGTTCTGTTTTCTGCGTGGAGACATCTCTCCTCTCCATCATGTACTTCTCTTCCTCTACCCCGCATTCCCTGTGGACAGGACCCAGTCCTTGACCTAATCAGAATTACTTTCTCCTCCCTTCAGTGCAACAGGGAAAAAGCTATTTGGTTATTCTGCTTGACATGATGACAAAAATGAAATTGTGTGTTGGTGTTCCGAGAATCTCTGTGAAAGCTGTGACTGCTTTTTCATCTAGCCTAATATGCAGCCTCATTTGGGGGGGAAGGGGAAAAATAGATGATATTAAATAATTTTGCCTTAAAGATCCAGGAAACATAGGTTGGGTTGCTTGTCTTTGCAAAGTGGATTTATAGAACTACTTAAAATCTGAGTTTTTGCTAATAAATCCCATTCTTTATGTAATAGAGCACTTTATTCTTACAGCTTAGTTGTGTTGTGTATTTGTTGTTTAGGTTATAATTGCTTGTTGCTTTTTTATTTACCCATCTCTGGAACTTGGAGAAAAATGAATTGCTTCTGAGAAGAAATTCTTACATAATTTCTTTTCCCTCCCTGAGGACCTTCCTCCCTCCCTCCCTTCCTTCCCCCCCCCCCCCCCCCGTTTTGAGGGAGTAGTTTTGGGCTACCCTGAGTGGTATTCAGGGGCTATTCATGACTATGTTCAGGGACCATTCCTGGTGGTTCTCTGTAGATTTTGTGCAATTCCAGGGATTTGGAATAGGGGGCTCAGCTGTATGCCCAGCAAGCATCTTAACCCCTATTCTGCCTTGCCAGTCTCTTGTATTACTCCATATGCCTTTGGTTATTAGATATGCCTGTCTCCTCCTTAACTTAAGATTTTCCTGGCTAGCATAGCAAGAATTTTTTCTAAGAGGATGGGTCTCCTCTATTTCTCTGATGTTTCCTACTTCTTCCCTTTTGCCAGTGTGGCCTTGAGGTTCACATTGCCTCTCCAAGACAGCCTCAGCATCCTGAGAGCTATGACTTCTAGAAGTGTCGCTCTGTGACAAGACGTCCAGAGGTGTCAGAGGCCCATTGAATTTCTGTGTGAAACGACGGGGCCTCGGCCAGGGGATCTCGCGTCCCATAGGCCTGAATCGCTGACCTGTGCTTCCCTCTATCTTTCATGAGATACGGGCTCGGCCTCCCATGGAGCATGCTGAGTCCAGAACAAAACGAACGTTCTTTTGAGAAGACAGTGTGGGTGACGTGAGTTCGGACAGATGACCACATTTGCATTTGCCTTTGTCCTCTTCGGCACGCGTGGACTATCCTTTCACCTGACCTCGTCATCAGGCTTGAGCCTGGAGATGTGTAGCATGGAAATGGAAGCGAAGCCCCCATCCCGTGGACTCTACAGCAGGACGGGGTAGACTCTGCTGTGTGAGTGGCAGAGACCTCAGGTAAAAGTGGCCTAGTAGGTGGCTTTCTCCCTCACGTAAGAGTTTGCAAATAGGTAGTTCAGTTAGGATGGCCTTGTCCCACAAGGGCCTGGCAGAATCGTCTCAGTCCTGATTTTGGCACGATTCCCAGTTCATTTCCTAACAGAACTATGCTCCGTGATGGTGCCCAGTGCAGCCACTTACTGGCAAAAGTGGCAAATGCGAGAGAGCATTGGGCTTGTTAGAGCATCTGTCCTTTGAAGAAGGATTTTAAGGAACTACCATGCCAAACTTCCGTTTGTATCCCATTGGACAAAACTTCATCACAGCAACCACTAGCTTTCAGGGGGGGGGGGTCAGAAATGTAGTCTCCATGCCACGATTCACAAGTGAGAATCAGGGGAGTTATTTGTATGGGAGAATAGTTATTCGTTATAGCCAACGTTCTTGGCCATACCTCTCTGGGCTTGCCTCCTGAATGATGTTAGTGAACCAATGATTGATTGCTTTATGTTTGCTCATTGTTTGCCTTCAGTTGGCCTTTGGAAGGCTGTGCCAGTGCTGGTGTAATTCTGTCCAGTTTCCTGGAGACCGTAGAACTCAGGTATCTCGCTGTGCCATCCAGCATGGTGGCCCGGGACCTTTTGGAACCTTTGAACTCTTGCAGCTGAGGAACATGCTATTTACTTACTTTTAATGGAGGCCATGCTGGTTGACGGGGCTGTGTAGAGTTTAGGAGTATAGTGGCGCACCTCTAAATGGATGTCACAGTGCCATGCCTACTGCAAGGATCAATAGCCCTTCGTTACTATCCCCTGGACCTTCTCTTCCCTAGTCCCTTCCATTCTTCCTCTGGTGGCTTCAACTTTATGCTCTAAATCCAAGTTCTGGCTTTGTTTGACTTTGTTTGTTCCTTGCTTTGATTCATTACAGCAAACCTTTGATTCTTTACAAGAAACCTCAGGGTGAATTCTTCAGGTATTTGTTTTTGCTTTTGGCTTATTTAGCATGCAGCAGCTGCTCCCGGTCAATCCATGTTGGTGCAAAAGGCAAGGAAAGATTCGTCTTTTCATACATAGTATTGGATTGATGATTTATACCAAAACATCCTTACCTCTTCTGTCCATTACTACTTGGCTGTGTCCATATCTTAACTGTTATAAGTAGGGCTCAATGAAAATAATAGAAGTGCAGGTATCTTTTCAGAGTAGTGGGGTGTTTTTATTCCCCCCATATTCTTTGGCAAACTGTTTAGGAGCGAAATTGTTGATTACATAGAACATTGAGACTCAGCTGTACTGATTTTCAAACAGCCAGATCAGTTTCCATTCCCACCAACAGTGGGGGAAAGGTTCCTTGCCAGCACCAGTGGTTTTGGGTCCTTTGTTGTGGTGACGGTAGAGCCAGTGCTGGGAATCAGACCTCACCCATGTAAAGCATGTCCTCCGCCATTAGGCTGTGGCCCCTTTCACTTCTGGTCTTTTTGATGGTGTGAGTGCTTATCTCCTGATGGTCTTGGTTTCCGTTTCCCTGTTAGCGACAGGCAAGCGTTTTCCCACATGCCTGTTGTTCTGACATTTGTGTGTTTCTTTGGCGAAGTGCCTGTTCCGCTTAGTGTTCTGTAGGTTATTATCTGTATCTTCTTCCATGTATTTTATGGTGTTAGCTTGGACACCTGTGTATTCCCTGCCCTTTATAGCAATTATTTATTGAGCATGTTATGTGCTGGGCATGTCTCTGTGCCCTGGGGTACTGCAGTCCGTGATAGAGAAAGCCCTGTCTCTCTCCGAGCTCACCCTCCATTTGGTATTAAGGCAATAAACAAGTGAACGTTGGGTCTAGAAGGACAGGGAAATAGTGTAGCGTGGTGGAGAGTGATGGGTGTGCAATGGGAAAGTGCCTCTCAGATTCTTAGAAGTTTGCCATTTCGACTAAGTGCGTCAAGTTAGTGGCACAAAGTGTGTAATAGCCTTGTATGAGCCTCTGTATTTTTGTGTGGTAAACATTATAGTTTCTCCACTTTTATTTCTGATTGTATTTATGAGTGTTTTTTTTTAAATGAGTCTAGCTAATGGTTTATCAACTTTTTTTTTCATTAGAAGAGCCAATCCTTGGTTTCCTTGATAGTGTTAATTTCTCTTCAGATTTCTTTTTGTTGTTATTGTTTATTTCTGTTGGTGCTCAGAGCTTACTCCTGGTTCTGTGCTGAGGGATTACTCCTAATTGTGCTGAAGTTGTTCTGTGGTGCCAGGGATTTCAGTGGGTTTGCTCACATGCAAGTTTAACTCCTCCACTATCTCCCTAGCCTCCCCTAATTTGGTTTCATTTATCCCCACTCTGTTTTTTTAGTATTTCATCCCTTGTATTGACTTCACATTTAATTTATTCTTGTTCTTACAGTTCCCTTAGATTTATTTATTTATTTCTGTTTTGTATTTTTCTTGTTTCCTTATAGGAACAGAGGTTATTTTTTTAATCTTTAAAATATTAACAGTATTTTTTTTCATGTGACTACGTGCTTAAAAAATATATTGGGTCTGGGCCGGAGAGATAGTACAGCAGGTAGGGCGTTTCAATCCTCAGCATCCCATATGCTCTCCCAAACACCACCAGGAGTAATTCCTGAGTGCAGTGCAGAACCAGGAGTAACGCCTGAGCATTGCTGGGTGTGGCTTAAAGAAGCAATGTATATATATATATATATATATATATATATATATATATATATATATTACTTTAATATATATAGTCATACTAAAATATGAAGAGGTCAATACTATATGTATTGACCTCACTGGATGTTTGTTTCCCTCTTCCTTTGTGGAGGGGACAGTGGAGTGTCAGACCCCATGGTGCTCAGGGCTTCAGAGCTTCCTGCTCACCTGTATGTTTCACGGTCCCTCCTTCTGGTCCACGGTACTGGGCAGGGCTGGGGCTGGAACTCGGGGATCTTGCACACCATGCACAGACCCCAGCCCTGAGCTATCTCTCCAGCCCTCACTTTCTTAGCACGTTTGGGGATGTTAAATGACCTATGTGGCTCACGTTATGTTTTCATTGGCCAGCCGTGTCATTAAGCCCAGGCTCTCAGAGAATCGGTGAAGCCAAGGAGGCATCTTAACATCAGTGCAGAGATTTCCAAGATAGGTAGCATGGAGTTTTATCTTTCTGGGTTATGGTTCTTCCCAGGTACCAGGATGTTCTCTTCTCTGTGTATCTTACTTCTTTCTTTTATTCTTTTACATTTTCATGGGCCCAGCATGGCTGGAGCGATATAGCACAGCGGGTAGGGCGTTCGCCTTGCACACGACCAATCTGGGTTCGATTCCTCCGCCCCTCTCAGAGAGCCTGGCAAGCTACCCGTGGCGTATTCAATATGCCAGAAACAGTAACAACAAGACTCACTTGGAGATGTTACTGGTGCCTGCTCGAGCAAATCAATGAGCAATGGGATGACAATGACAGTGACATTTTCATGATCTTTTCCCCAGGTTTCCCTGTTGCTACCCCTATCTCCAGTAAGTCTTGCTCCCAGTTATTGTTTGACTGAGACAACCATCCCGTGTAATTGTCATTGTTACCCTTCACGGAACTTGGTATATCATTGTCCCAAGAGCACATATCCCATTGGTACTTTCTTCGGGACACTACCTTCCACGTCTACCATCACGCTCTCTGAACACTGGTTTATTTCTGAGGTGGATGAATAGAGGCTAAATCTCTCTCTTGAATTCTATGCTGGATGTTTCCTGTGTTTGTTTTTTTTTTTTTTAATGTATTTTAGTCTCTGATGACAGAGTGGAGGGAAGTTGTATGATTCTCATTCTACTGCAAAGTCATGTCTGAGTTGGTATTATTTCTGCAGAATATCACATCCCCCGGTATTTATAGAGCAGTATTGAGAACAGGCAGATCTCTGGACTTGAGAGGTTTGGATGCTCATTGCATTGGCTAGTATTTTCATTGATCTTCAGCTGAGATCTGATGCAGCTGGCTTGCTATTTCAGTGCTTTATTATTATTGTTATTATTTTGCTCAGTTACTTCAGGCATGCTTCTTGTACCGCCCGGTGCTGTGAAGCTCAGGTGAATGTAGGTTTGTGAAAGCACCAGGCCATTATTATTATCTATAGAGGCCCGCTTCTCCCCCAGTGAAAGGCAGCGCTGTGGTTTCTCATCCACCCCGTCATCTCGGCTCAGATTCCGCGCTGTTATTTGCGCTAATGGAGGGAATCGACGTGGTAAGTTTTCCACAGAGGCAGATAATTAGAAAACTGGTTAGAAAATATTTCCATATTTACATTTACAGATGAGTTTCGTGTGCTGTTCCAAGAATTCCTAATTTGGGGATCAGGAGTGAAAACGGATGCAGAAGACAGTTAAGAATCTTTGCTGGGTGTCTGGGCCACACTGTGGACTGCTCTGGGGTCACTCCTGGCCTCATGGGGGATGGGCTTTGGGGTACACCTTGCAGGCTTGAGGGGACTCTGCAAGTGCTGCAGATTGAACCTGGGGCTCCCACACATGCTGCACGCAGCCGTTTAAGCCATTTCCTCGGCCCCAAGATTTTCAGCAATATTCCTTCCCCCCACTGCCGACGGTGGACAGGAATGCGCTTTTCTCTCTCTTACCGGGGAAGGGTTCTGGCTACAAATATTGTTGGCTCATTTTCTTAAAATGTCCAGCTTTTCTCTGGTCAGGTTGGTACAGTCGTTTGTGGTACAACGTTTTATCATGGCTTCTGCGGAAGCATCAGCAACATGCCCCTGGTGCCAAGAAAGTGGACGACTAAATGCTCCCCCTCTGCTTTTATTCTTGCTGTGACTCTTCTAGGGTGGGATAATCCCCCGAAGCTTGTTGGGTGGGAGCAGCGCATGGTCATATGACTGAGAGGGAGCCCTCAAGACTCTGTTGACTTGGATATTCTTTTCTCTTGTCAGTAGATATTTTTTGATGCTCTTTCCGGAAATACACTATCAGATGAGTTTTTCAAGTAATTGAAATGTTCAGTAGAGCTACCTTTTTGCGGGGTATCATGAATCTGAAATACTGACAAATCATCCTATTAATTTTTTCAAGATAGCACTGCAGTAGGGTGTTTGCCTTGCACGCAGCCGACCCGGGTTCAGTTCCTCCGCCCCTCTCGGAGAGCCCGGCAAGCTTCCGAGAGTATCCCGAGAGTATACGGCAGAGCAATGGCAAGTTCCCCGTGATGTATTCGATATGCCAAAGACAGTAACAAGTCTCACAATGGGAACGTTACTGGTGGCCGCTCGAGCAAATCGATGAGCAATGGGCTGACAGTAATGACAGTGACAGTGATAGTTTTCTTTGTGATGGGCAGGGCATGGGTTAAGCCACACCTCTCAGTGCTTAGGAACCACTGCCTCCTCTGTGCTCCTGGGACCAGGTGGTACCAAAAAATGAAGCAGGGATGACCATAGCAATAGCCTTCACCCCTGTACGGTCTTCTCCGCTCCCATTGATATCTATTTAGTGGAATTTCTCCCCTTTCACTGGTAGGATGATCTCGAGCTCTCAAGGAGAGAATGGAAATGTGTCGGGATATGTGCATATGATACACACCTGCATGTGCATCCAGGTGAGAGATCATATGCATGCCTAATGTTTGCATTTAAACATGCACATGGACATTTATGTTTTTAGATAATTAAGAGTTCCCTGGATGGCTTCGATTTGAGTGGGGAATTAATCACCGAACCGTGCCACACACCGTCACGGCCCCAATCCCAGGTGGAAACCGTCTTTGTGAACAAGTGCTGGAATGTTCAGCCCCGCTGCTCTCTCTTTCCCTCTCCGCCTCTTCTTTCAGCTTTTCCCTTACAGATAGGAGCGGAGAAAGACATTCAGTGTGGGGGGGCGAACGGACAGAGGGACTGGCAGGTAACTGCTTCGCTTCCCTCTTCCTTGGGGACTGAGTACCGGCTCCGTGCGCCCTTCAGCGGGCGGGAGCAGTTCTGCCTGATACCAGACTTGAGAATCCTGAGCCCGGCCGCGGCCACTGCACCAGGACACGACCTCAAAATAGAGCCGGTGGCGCCTGGGGCAAATCAAACCTCACGGCTTCCTGAACATCTGGGCCTGTATCTTTCGCCAGCAGAGGCTTGGCACCCGCGATGCCCTCTCCCCTGTTTCTATTTTGAAGAAAAGCTCCAGGCCCTCCCTTGGATGAAAGGGCAGTCCCAGCCAGCTCCTGCACCTGCCTGACCAGCTGCTCCCCAATTACACAGGTCCACGTAATTCCCCTGCCGCTGTCGCTGGTGCAAGCTGCGGGACCACCTGCTTCCGCCGCCGGGTCGCGCGCATGCGCCCGAGGGTGTGGTTCGGTACCCAAACGCGGCTCCCGGCGTGAGGTTCACGGGGCTCACCGTAGCCGAGTCACGTCTGTCGGAGGTGTTTCTCCGTGAACTTGGGCGAGGTCTGCAACACGGGCTCCAGCGTGACGCCGACACGCTGACGACTGAGGGATTGGTTTTCATGAAAAGTCTGCGGGTTATTCCCAGCCTGGCAGTGACTTTGATTAAGCACTGTATTAGGGTCATATCCTAGAATAACACCATTTCGAAATCCCTGGCTGGGTTTGAAAGAATTGTGATTAAAGTCCTGGCCGTTTTCCCGTGATTACTCACGTCTGCCGGGGGGTTGAGTTTCTCTGGTTGTTATTGGCCATGGAGCTGTGTGGCAGCCCCCCCCCCCCGCCCCCGCCCCCGCCCCCGCCCCCGCCCCGCGCCTTCTTGCCAATATCAGTGGCATTCTCCGGGGGGAAGTGAATTTTTTTTTTTTTTGCATCGAAATGCGAGAACCAAAAGCCATAACAAAATTAACATGGGGTCTAGGGTTTCTGGAGCGACTGCAAAGCGGGACTGGGAATGTTTCCTAATGTCTAATTCACCGGCGATTGAATTTCAGACAAAACAAGGTTGCCCTGATGAGAAGGCAGAGAAACCCATCTAAAAGAGATTACGGACGTGCCGGCTGCGGAATAGGATATGGCAGAGGGGAATCTAGCAATCAGACCCCGGGGCCTCCTGCGCGACAGGTGTTCTCCGTGCAGGGGCCCGAGCGGCCACGTCAGCAGCTCCTGTGGGGCACCGGGGCCGTTAGCGGAGATTGATCTGCTTGCACATGGGAGGTGAAGTCGCGCTTTCCTTGTGTATGGTAGACACAGGCACATGGACACACGTGCACACACACACGTGCACACACACGCGCACACACACGTGCATACACACACACACACACACACACAACAGATAAGCGCTGAGGCAGGTAGTTCCATAGCATTTAAGGAAACTGGCATTCTGGTCACCTGGAGGAGCTGGTGGGAATACAGTTATTTTATCTACTTTTCCACATTGGGAGTAGAGGGAGACAGATTCAATTAAAGAAAAAATCAGATTATTTGATGTGCAGCTTATTTGTACCAATGTAAAATTCCTACAACATGTTTAGTTTTGCTTTTGGGGGGCCACACCCAGTGATGCTCAGGTCTTCCTCCTGGTTCCAGGCCCAGACATCACTGCTGGTGGACTCGGGAACTTGTGGGGTGCTGGGGATCGAACCCCCGGGTTGGCCGCGTGCAAGGCAAGCGCTTTCCCACTGTTATCTCTGTTTGGTCCCATGCACAGTTTTTTTCCTTTTCTTGCTGACATTTGAAACTTTTTGGCCCTGGCTCCTTATTTTGCAGCTTTGCAAGTTATAAATCCCTTTAGGGTAGGGCCCTATAGTTTAGGCAGTTTATTTCTTCTCCCCGTGCCATTCACAAAGTGGCTTTGCATTATCTCTGGGTTGATTTAAAATTTCTCTTTGGTGGTCTGCAAAGATACAATTTTAAAAATTAAATGCAGTGACGCAAATGCCAGAGTAGTTTAAATTTGCTTAACTTGAGAGGATTCTGCACTTAGAGAACTGACACTTGATACTTCTTTTTAAATTTTTTCATGCATTGATTTTTCAGGCTAATTGCAAGCTAGCGCAATGGTTTTATGTTGTTCTTACCTCTGCCCCTCTCTTGTACATTATTAGATATTGATGGATGAAGGAGAGAGAACAGCAGAATAGCACTAGGTATGCGCATCTATGTGAGTTTTATAGACTAATTCATCATTTCATACCATTGAACACATACTTCCTCAGTACTCCCATCAGATGTTGTCATAAGTACTTATGATACAAGGGCAAACATAACAAAATTTCTGCGCTCTAATTCTTTCTGTTTTACTCTAAAGATTTTTGCTGAGATAAAATCCACATGATGTAATATTTTCATTTTACAGTGTTCAGTGCGGTGATCTGTATCATTTGCAGATGCACAGCCGCCATCTAATTCCAGCACATTCCCGTCACCCTGCCCATTAGCGGTCACTCTCAGTCCCCCCTTCACCCTGATCCTGGGGGACAATGAGTCTGTGTCTAGTCATAGTGGCTCTGTCAGTTCTGGACATTTCAGTCTCAATGAAACTAGGCAGACTGATCTTCTGATTTCTCCCACTCACAAGAATGTTTTTTTAAGATGCATTCACATTATGGCATGAGGTAGTGTCTTATTCCTTTTTTTTTTTTTTTTTACTTGGAGGAGGACATAGGTCAGGTTTTGGATACTGAAATGGGAGTCCTGCCTTGGGTAACTCAGCGGAGAGATTGAGTTAAGGTAGTTGAACCAAGTCTCTGAAGCTCTGGAGAGAGGTCTGCTCCCAAGGTGCTTGGAGAAAGCATTCACAGATAAGGGAGGTTTAACAGACATTTAAGCAGAGAAGGGATATTTAATGTCCCTAGGTTCAGAGAAAGCTTCTTACGTGGTAAGAGCTGAGGAAGGTCTCAAGGTTTCAACCTTGAGGCACTTGGACAGGGGAAGGTCTGGAGGCTTAGGGGAATCAGAAGATAAAGAGGGATGTACAAGTGTGTGAAGAAAAGAATCAAAAGAATCTCAGTCCTGAAATGCAAGTGCCTCAGACAGACCCCCTTCCCCGGAGAGTGAGCCCTGAGTGCAGAGCCAGGAGTAAGCTCTGAGCACTACTGGCTGTGACCCCCCCCCCAACAAAATAAAAATTATTTTAATAAGGGGATGGTGGAGTTGCTTTAAAGGGTGACTGTTGTAGGAACCAATGAGAAACTTTTTCTTTTCGGGTCACACCCAGCGATGCTCAGGGGTTACTCCTGGCTCTGCACTCAGGAATTACTCCTGGCAGTGCTTGGGCGACCATATGGGATGCCAGGGATTAAACCTGGTCAGCCGTGTGCAAAGCAAGTGCCCTACCTCCCGCTCCGCCAATGAGAGACTTAACTATGGAGAGTTCATCTACTCAAGTAGATTTTTTATTGAATCACTGTGAGATATAGTTACAACATTGTCATGTTATTTTAAGGGCTCGGCTTCCACCCCCAAAACCACATGTGCCCCTGACCCTCAGTCCCCTATGGTGCAGACAAGGTCCCTGTTGATTCCTCACGCCCTGTATCTCCTCCGCATCACTGCACCAGGGCTTTCCCGCTTACCCACCATCCCCTCAGGGCTGCTCGTCTCTGTCTACAATTTGCTGGTCTCTGCACAGCCCTTGTACGAGGAGCACTCCCATCATGTTCCAAGCGGAGTTAGAATCATAGCCTCTAACCACTGAGCTACTGCTACCTGGCCCTTGCCTGTCTTGTGCATTAGTGAGATGTGTGGCCTCGTCTAGACAGTGTTCTTTCTCTTTTCCTGAAGAATTTCTGCACCCCCAGATCACTTCTGTCTGTTATTATTGCTTGCAATTGTTTGTTACAGATCCTAAGATTGTTCCATGTTTTCCTGAGTTACGGACTATGCAGGGCATACTTGCTAACAATAAAAATTTTTTGTGTGTGTGTGTTCGAGTAAGCATCATCTTTCAGCCAGCCCTCAGTGGCATTTTGTTGTTGTTGATGTTGACTTTATTTTTTCAGTAGCAAGGACAGTGTTGAAGATTTTTTTAAAAGCATTGTTGAATATGAAAGATGATAAATATATTAGTCAAGCTCCTGCTGTACAACCACGTCTGTCTTTTTTTCCCCTCCCTTAAATGCATAAATTTGAAGTGGTTTGTACAGTTGAACAGAGAACTTAGCACATGTGTCAGCTTCCTGATGAAGCGCTAAAGGGAAGGCAAATAGAGCCTCCGCCTCTCTTGCAGCCAGTGAAAGTTGAGGCATATTACAGTTTTCTGAGGCAGATGGAATGTGAATGACTAATAAACCAGGTTTTGAAACATTGAAGAAGAACTTATTTCAATGCATATGGTGTTGGATCTTAGACAAGATAGTCCTGGGAGTAAAAATAGATTCGGCAGCATCCGAAGGACATTGTACTTAAGCATCATCTGCATAACAATATTTCAATCCATTTCATGGCATCAAACTCAGCAACTTAGTAAATAAATAATCCTACGGCGCCAGGAGGAACCTTCAAGATTTCCATGGGCTGGTGCCTGCAAGAGCTCAGAGGGAAATTGTAAAACCGCCCGCGTTCTGTGATCGTTCTAATAGTCCCTTCTCTATTGTGCTTGGAGAAGATCAGAAGGCTCTGCACGCTTTATAGACTTCTCCTAAGAAGCGTTAACAGGAGAAATGTAAATGGTTACAATGGACAAATTTGCATCTGTTCTTGTGAACCTGCTTTCTGCTTGAAATGGAGGCTTATTGGTTGGATCTTTTGTTCACAGACTGATGGATAATGGACCATTTCATAAAGCTCCATATAAGTGAGGAATAAAAATAGCTTTTAGGAAAGAAAATGGCATGATTGTAAAATTCAAAGTTAATATTTGCCAATAGAGATGTGGGGGAAAGTAGCAAGCAGAGATTGTTATCATTCGGTAAATTTAAGTATGTCAGATTATTGACTTTTTAAAGCATTAACTGGAGTAAGAAAATTTTCCTCTGCGTTTTATTTTATTTATTTATTTTTGGTGGGTGGGTTGGCGCAATAGCACAGCGGGTAGGGCATTCGCCTTGCACACAGCCGATCTGGGTTCGATTCCTCCGTCCCTCTCGGAGAGCCTGGCAAGCTACTTGTGGTGTATTCAACATGCCAAAACAGTAACAACAAGTCTCACGATGGAGACATTACTGGTGCCCGCTTGAGCAAATTGATGAGCAATGGGATGACAGTGACAGTGACAGTGATTTTTGGTTGGTGGGGAGGATAGTGAATTTTTACTAGGTTGTGCTTTAACTTGAAAGTCTTGAACTGTCATAGACATTCCCTGGGCGTTTGTATTAAAGCTAAATGTGGGTTTAAACCACAACACAATCATCTGAGTTTGAACCTTTTTTGTTTGTTTGATAAATGGAAAATGAGAGCAAAAATGTATTTCCCCCCCCCAAAAAAAAAGTATTTTCCCTTAGACAAAACAGAAAGGTGAGTCTAGTCACCATATCCTTTGGTATTCCTTATTTATTAATTTTGTTTAGTTTTGGGGGCCACACCTGGGGATGCTCAGGGGTTACTCTGGGTTCTGTACTCAGGAATCACTTCTGGAAAGAATCAGGGGACCATTTGGGGTTGAACTTGGGTTTGGCTGCGTGCAAGACAAATGCTTTCCTTGTGATACTATTGCTCTGACCTCTCCCTTTGCATTTCTTAATGGTAGCTGGGCTCACCATTTGTTGGGTGTCCACCTGTAAGTTTGTGAGTCATTTTACTTCGTGGCCTCCCAGTGGTTCAGTGCTGCATCTGAGCTGTAGGCAGAAAAGCCAAGTAGGATGACAGAAGACACTGCTTTAGGAGGCGGGAGCAAAGGAGGAGGAGGAGGTGAAGGAGAAGGGGGAGGAGGAGGAGGAGGAGGAGGAGGAGGAAGAGGAGGAGGAGAAGAGAAAGAGAGAGAGAGAGAGAGAGAGAGAGAGAGAGAGAGAGAGAGAGAGAGAGAGAGAGAGAACATCAGATGGGAAATGTCTTTTGGCACAGTACAGATGAAGAGACAATGAAAAATTAAAATACAGGATTCGTGCAATTACATTGGCCAAACAGTTCTGCGTCTAAACACAAAACTTTATTTCAGTGATAAGAGACTCACAACCAATATATACTGACTTGGGGTAGTCTGCAGGGGCGCCGTCACCATCTGTTTAGTTCGTCTCTTCCTTTCATTCTTTTCCAGACCATTGAGTGTCACCACCGCGCATCTCTTTTTAAGCCTAAGGTTTCTGATGCCTTACAGTGACAGCCATGCTCTGCTTTCTGTTTTGCCTAAGTATTATTTTTTGTTAAGAATATTAGGTACAGGGGGCCGGAGCGATAGCACAGCGGGTAGGGCGTTTGCCTTGCGCTCGGCCAACCTGGGTTCGATTCCCGGCATCCCACATGGTCCCCCAAGCACCGCCAGGAGTAATTCCTGAGTGCAGAGCCAGGAGTAACCCCTGAGCATCGCTGGGTGTGACCCAAAAAGCAAAAAAAAAAAAAAAAAAAAAAAGAATATTAGGTACAACACGACTACTTCTCCTGGAAGGGAGCATAACATGAGGCCCCCATAGCCATGCCACCGGACTCGGCACCAGGCTGTCTCATTCGGGGCGCCCCTGAGGGGGGTGGGTGAGAGCCCTCCCCACCCCAAGGGACCCAGCCCCAGCAGCCGAAAACCTCCACAACCCAACCGCTGCCATGCTCAAGGCCACTCCCCACACGCTCCGAGCCTCACATATGACTAAACATATTCCTGGACCAAGCGGCCTCGACACCTCATAAGACATTCCATACCCATTCTCCATAATTATCACATCATATTTGATAAGGTGGCAACAAGTAGTAGGCAATAGATAGTAGGCAACAAATCATGGAGCGAAATATATATGTATGCAGATATACATATTTTCATATATATATGCCAAAGCTCACATCACCCAATCTTGAACAACATGTTAGTGATAGCCTATAGAATGTCTTAATGGCTCCTGCCAACATAGAACAATCTTCACACTGTTTCCTATATTAACACTTTTTTTTGTAAGCATGTTAAGCAGTCCTTCATAACAGACTATGAAATATATTCTTTCGGTTGTGTTTTGGGACAGGGATTGGGGCTTGGGATGGAAACATCTTGAATTTGATGGTGGGAAGGTGTAATGGTGGTGGGATTGGTGTTCAAATATTAAAATGTAATCAAATATTGTGAACTAACTTATAAAATAAAAAAAAATTAAGAATATTAAGTACTTATGAACAAATATATGGGGTGAGGCACACACATATACCTTTATATACTCATAATCCATGTTTAGTAGTTATCAAAATTTCACATTCCTCACCTATTTTATTTTCCTTTTTCATTTTTTTTTTTGAGGTATTTCAAAAGCAATTTCCACATGCCCTCTCATCATCTCCCTGCATATCTGAATATGCTTCTTTAAATGCTAAGGATCATTTTTCAGACATTCACAATTCCAACAATTGTTTAATACCACCATGCCGAGTCCTGTGGGAGATGTCTTCATTTAGGGTTCACTGATTAAGTTCTGGTGATGAAAGTCATTTTTTATTAGATGGGATCCAAGGGAAAAAAGATTAAAATTCTCAGATTAAGTTTATATAAAGAGTATTTCCATACTTATGTCGAACTTTAAGATTCTTGACTTAGATATTTATACCAAATGAAATTTTGGGGATTTTGTGAATTTTTTTTTAAAAGATGGTGGTGGGGGGGTGGAATAAAATTAAAGATAAGATTGTGCTAGAGATTATTCTGAGTTTTAAAAAAGCCTGTAAAACCTTTCTTTAGGTTTTCATTGTACGACACTCTCCCGATCAAAATACTTGCCAGTTTTCCATTAAATTTAAGGTAAAGAGAAACTTTTTTCTTAGTCTCACCCACCAGACCTCGTGTGCTCTGGGTCTGCCAACGCTTCTGCATTTGTTCTGCTTTCTCCCAGCCCACTCATCCTCAACTCTGCCCCATGCCTCCAGTGTCTGGAGCTTTATATTTCCCTGAGATCTTCCCACAAGCTCTTCCTCTTCTCAGGACACAACCTCCCCCACTCCGCTTAAAATTATTTTTAAAAAAATTTAATTAAAGAACTGTGATTTGGTGTGTTGTTGAGTCTTAGGCATATAATGTTCCACCACTAATCCCACCACCAGTGTCAGTTCCCTCCACCAGTGTTCCCCATGGTTCCACCTTCCCCACCTGCCACCTTGACGGGCGCATTTCAAAGTTTGGTGCTTATATAGTTTCGCTCTCATGTTCTCAGTATTTTAATAGTGAAGATTTCCCACATCCTCGTGACGCCCCCCTGAGCCTCCTGACCCCTGGCCCCACATTACTTTAGGGTTCCCCTTTTCCTGCTTTCTTAGCTCTTTACAGAAATTTATACCCTTTGGCTTCTGTGAGGGTGTCCCTCCGTCCTCGAGGGAGCCCCTAAGAGATGCTAGGATGGCTGTTGTAAATATTGTCATTCCTGCCTCATCTCTGCCGTCTCTGCCGACACCCGTTCCTGTGTCCTGACGCAGAAGACGGCTGACAATTGCATATGCATCCTGTGATCAGTGTGTCTGTCTCAGAACAGGACCAGCCCTGTAAGCAGCAGAGGCGCTCCGTCACCCTCATTTACCAGCGTCTAGCATGGGGGGGGGGGGGTCTAGTGAGGAGCATGTTTTTTTGACAATTGACAAATCAGTATTTGGTGTTCTGCTGCCGAGTTAAGCAGTGTTGAGTAGTCCCACCCTTCACAAAGGCGAACGATGCAGGGGAAACACTCAGGATTGTTTGTTAGGAGGAATCAGCTGCCTGCAGCGTTTCTCCGCCTTCTGCTTCTCACGCAGATATGTTTGTTGTGTGCTCTTGCAAACGTGACGCTCTAGCAGGCCTGCCTCGCGATCCGCATCCTCAGAGTACTATCATTGCAGTCACGTTTCTGAAATTTGGGGGTTTATACACATGCAATAGCTTCTGGTATAGAAATGCATGAGTTTTCTGAGTGTTGTTTGGTTCAATATTGTTTCGTTATAGCACTGATTAGGAAAAACAATTCTTTGCCACACTGAACAAAACTTTATTAGAGCTTTTTTTCATATGTGAATTCCCACCTGCACCCCCCACCCCCCATAAGAACCCACTGAAGATGAGAGAATGAGAATCTGCTCTTCAGACTTTCTACTAACTGAATTTAATATTTAAATAAATTGATTTTTTGCGTTGTTGTTTTATTCTCACTTAAATGCCATTTTAGAAGGATTTGCTAGGAAGGAAGCAGTTGTGTAACAAATTAAAGGCCGTAAGAGAAAGTCATACAGATCTGAGGGAAGAACGGTAACAGGAAGAGAAGAGAGGAACAGTAGAGCCCCATGGAGTGGGGTGTTTCCAGGGGAGCACGGTGACTCTTTGTGACTGGAGCAGAGTAAGACGGGGGGAGGGCCCCAGAAAATTAAAACGGAAGATGGCATTGAGTTTTGGGGTCACTGTAAAGGTACACCATTCACCTCCAATGAGTCAGAGGCATTTGGGACATGCTAGAGAGAGGAGCACAGCAGGATCACTCGTCTGTACATTGAGAAGCCCTTGGGAAAGAGAAAGGATGGAAGCAAGGAGAAAGATGCTTGTTAGCTTGCAAAGTGACAGCAGTGTGGCCCGTGGAGACTACTGGGATTCTTGAGCATTAGTGGCTTTAACCTCTCGGTCATGAATGACCGAAGATCTGAACTTAGTACTGCCCGGTCAGGCCCTGTCCATGGTTGGTATTTAATAAACATCTGATGGGTGGATTTGAATTTCATTGCCCTCCGTCTTCTTCTAGTGCCTCCTTCGTTCTTGGGTGCTGGAGTGGTGCTTGATGAGACGGAGAGCACGTACGGGAAAGCTGTGTGCCCACACTATTCATCTTAGGCCCAAGGTGCTGTGCCTCATCTCGTCAGAGCCTTTGATAGAAATCTCTGCCATTCTCCGCTTCCTCCCGAGCGAAATTGGCTAGTCATTCTTTTGTGCACTTTATTTTGATAGAAGCCTTGTCTCTATTTTAGATTTTAAAAAAAAACATGTCATTTACAAAGCAGATTCACCAATCTTTAAAGAAATATAAAAGGGATACACTTTCCCAGGAAGGGTTGCAGCAGTAGTTTTGTATGCTGTTCCTTAGAAAATGTTGATAAGGAACTCTTGTTATGTGATTGAGTCAGTATTTTTGATCAGACAAATGGAGTATTTATTGAATGCCAATATTAGAGTTTCTGTATTATGTCTTATCTTTGTCATTTCATTTCTTCTGTTCTGAATATCAGGCTGAGTTTTGAGGAGCAATGCCATACTTTTTCTCTGCCAAACAACTGTAATTTCACATCTCCCTGCAATTTTATTCTACATATATAGGTTGGTTTCTAAACTCAAGCGTGATACTTTTTATTCATTTCTGTTTTATATATATATATTTATATAAACATACATATATGTATATATAAATAATAGGATTATAATAATTGGCATAAATTTATACTTGATAAAGGTGATATATATACACATAATGTATTATATAACTTTTGGTTACTGTGGGGTTTTTGTACCTCATTTGTAACATAAACTTCTGAGTTCATGATTCTGTCTGCTAATTATGTTTTCATCATTGTGAACCCTCCCAAGGCATGGTGATGCCAGGTTACTCATTATAAGTTGCATTGGATAAAAAGAATTGTATTTTTAAATTTATTTTCTCAAGGATTGTCTCTTTAAAAACTATTGATTGCCGTGATTTGCTTAAAGTTTGGAGACCTGGTTGGGCTGGAATAATTAAACATTTTAGATAAAAATGCCCACAAATATATATAAATGTATTTTGCCTATTTTATATCTTGGCATTGGGGAATTCTTATGATGATAAGTCAGGATCCAAGATACTTCCCATAAAAGAAAGAGAACATGGGATAATCATAATTAGATGTTGTAAAAATGTCAGCCCAAAACGATCCTAATTATTTTTTCCTGAAGCATAACTAATACCCTCAAGCAAAAGTACAGTTCATTCTCATTTAAAATCTCATTAAAAGTATTGCACATAATATCACCAGGATTACAATAATTGGCATAAATTTATACTTGATAAAGGTATTACTATAGTATATAGTATTTAAACATGTAAACAGGGCTAATGGATGTGGTGAATTTTATAATCTTGAAAATAAAAGTTAAGTGCTAGGTGTGTTTCTTTACACTATACCAGCTGTTTCATTTTCTTTGTCATCAGTAAGAAATTGAAACCTTAGATGGATTTTATTACTTTGTAAGTCAAGATACTGCTCTGTAAATTTGAGCTCAGTGTTACAAAGAGAACTTCTTTCTTCCAATATCTAGTTTTACAGTCAACTACATAAAATTGATCTTCGTTGCATTTTGTTAGATTTTACTCTATCTGGTTAACATGATAGTTAAAGCAGTAAATAGATTCCACTCTGTCCTGTTTCTTGATTATTTGTATTCATGATCTTCATTGAGCTAAGGGAATGATTAAAAACAAAGGAAAAGTAATAGGGCTGGGTGAATAAAAGCCAAAGATACTTGAATAGGAATAATTGAATTGGATGGAACTTACTTTCCTGTAAAGAGTAGCTTGTGTGCTAAGTTCTCCTTCTAGCTTTATGATTTGCACCTTCATTGGTTCTCCCGTGACACATTTAAAATGTTGCATCAGAGCACTGGAAACTGTGTTAAATTGCTTTAATGAGCTGATAAGGAAGTTAGGATTAGTAGGAAGAAGTAAAAGCAGAGTGGGAGGAATATAGATGCACTAAAGAACTCTGTAGTGCAAAGCCAGTTTTCCCTCTGGGGGCATTTGCCAGGCTCCCTGGCACCAAAGTAAGGACCTGTCTAGCTGAAGTATTCCAAACCTCCAGACAGAATAAAAGAATCATCCAGAAACAGCATCCTTTAACTTACCCCACCCAACCCCTTTCCATTAGTGCCCTCTGAGGATTAAGTGAAATTGAGCGTCTTGAGGTTGAAGGGCAGTAGATAATTTATAACCCAGTTTGGGGGTGGAATATGTACTTAGGTTGGGATATATATGTTTTCTAGAGAAAAATTCAAAAGTGAGAATTTAGTTTGAAACTCCTTTTGGTTTTCTTAGATAGGTTCAGAGAGACTGTTGCTGATGGTTTCTGTCAAACCAAGGCTACTTGTCAAATCAAACCTCAAAAAAGAAGGTACATATCAATTACTAAAGAATATGAGCCTACAAAAACTATGCATTTGTATGCGCTCTCTCTTGTTCTTTCTTTCTTTTCTCTCTCACACACACAGACACAGAGGATACTTGAAACCTATTAAGGGAAAAAGATTCAGGAGCCAGATTCAGCAGACATAAGACAAAGAATAAGATCGGCCAAAGACCTTGCCATATCGCAGTTATCATACCTGAAATATAAGCTCATCTCACAATATTATTTTATTTTATAACCTTCACTCCCACCTTTTATATCATTCTCTTTTCATACTGTAATAATGTCTGTATTCTAAATAGCAGATTGATATTCTAGTTTTTTTTTATGTGGATGGCTGCAATTGGTTCTCTGTTTCTCTGCATTCAAGTGATTTATTTATTTACTTTGCTCTTTCAGCCACACCCTGGCGGTGCTCGGGGTTTACTCCCGACTCTCAGCTCAGGGATAACTCCTGGTGGGCCACAGAACTATATGTAGATTCAGGGATGGAACCTGGGGATTGGCTGTGTGCAAGGCAAATGCCCACACTGGCCTCCAAGTAATTTTTTTTTCTAAGGTTCCCATATGTCATTGTGTGGTGAACATTATGGTACCACATCTTGAATTCATCCATTGTAGTGTAATATACCAAGTACACACCAAAATATCTAGAACCAGAATGCTGGCATCAAGTATTATATAAATAGTGCTTAGGTTATGTGCTTTGTAGCAATTGTGGAGGATCAGATGGAACAAAAACTTTCAAGAGTAAGATATGAACATGTGAGAGAGTGTGGAAAGATATGATTGGAAGCATTCCAACAATTTTTTTTTATTATGAATTGTGGATATTGAACTTGCTGTCTGTTAGTGGAGAATGAAGCGTGATAGGCTCATCTTTCTTCCAGAGGTAATTGTCATGATTTCAATTGTAGAGAAATGAGCGGGCTGTGCTTCCCTTTCTTTGTATCCCATCTAGTACCACTTGGAGTGAAACCTGTGTTGGATGTCAGAGTGCTGCCTGGAATGGTCATTTTGAATGAAACGTAAAGCACTGACTTCCCTCCCCACCCTGCCAATTATTTGCCAAATAAAGGTTATGCACAGCCTTTCGTTCTGCTATATTTATCTAGAAACAGGGGGAAAATGCTTCACTAGCTGTAATTTTGGGTGTTGATCATGCCATGGCTCATGTTTTGCTGATTTGGAAGACCAGTTTTAATTCTGTGGTATTACATAGAGCGACTGGAAAGTTGAAGGATGCTGATTAAACCTAAATCATAACTATGGGTTTGCTGGTAAAATTATTTAAGGCCACCTGTGCCTCAATAACCCAGATGCTTCCAATGAGCCATGAAATAATGCTGTTTCGTTTTGGATGCCAGCACTGATTATCTTTGTCAGTAAGCTAAATGCTACCATGTTTCGCCACTGTATTTCGACTCTAAATTTGTATTTACAGAGCCCTTTATCTCCTGTTCCTCGTGATTATTTTAGGTCATTATACCCTGTGTCTGACACTGACATATCAACCCCTTTAAAATAATTTTTTCCCAATCATTGGGAGTATATGGATCTAAGTATGTCTGAATGTGAAGACAATAGCATTGTACAATACTCTTTCTTCTATGTGAACTAGTATATTTATGCACAAAGCATTTCTGGTGACCTCGGCTCCATTGGAAACTGTTACTCAGGCAAAATAAGATTGATGGGCTCAATCTGTTTTCAACCTGATGCTTATCCACAGCATAAATCCACCACTCTGCTGGCAAGCCCTCGTCGGAAGACTCATGACTCGTCTACATCCATGTTAGGTCAGCACTGAGATGGACTCATGTGATTAGAAAATGTCACTGCATTCTGTCATCCGTCCCAGCATTCTTGCTCTATTTTAACGAGAACTAATGGCCACACTGTGAAATCTTCTGTAATCTGCAACTTGAATGAGGAAAGGATCCTTGTCTGTTGGGATCATCGTTGATGAGCACCCAGTCTCACGGCACGATTTCCCAGTTGTACCAAGTCCTCGCGAGCCATCAGCCTTCAGAGGTGTAGTGCCTCCTCGCTGAGTCTCGGGAGCAGATCTGGCCACGTCGACAGGAGAGAGGGGGATCTGGGATTGGTTAAAAAAGAAAAAAAGGATTTTCTGGAGATCAAAAGACTCGTGCTTGGGGCTGGAGCGATAGCATAGCAGGCCAACCCGGGTTCGATTCCCAGCATCCCATATGGACTCCCAGCTCCGCCAGGAGTAATTCCTGAGTGTAGAGCCAGGAGTAACCACTGTGCATTGCCGGGTGTGACCCAAAAAGCAAAATAAATAAATAAATAGATAAATAAATAAATAAATAAAGTAGATCTAATCGTAATAATTCACTATGATTTGCAAAAAAAAAAAAAGACTTGTGCTTGCTGTGTGTGTGCCCATCATTCCCCATGAAAGACTACCCATGTAGTCTTTCAATTAATGAGTTATTTAGAATGATCAGCATTAGTATGCAGCCTCTTTGGAAACCAATCTGATGGTCATTCAGAATTGTAGACCTTTTTGACTTGTCAGAAACTAACAGTTCAAACTCTCTCGCTCCATGTATAGTGGAGAGGAACAGAATCACGCATGTGGGTGTTCCTAGTAATATATTATAACCTTGATGGAAATGTTCATCAGCTAAAACTACCTTTGCTACCTATATACCATAGAATATGATTTGGCTGTAAAAAGTAATAAATTCCTGATTTATGAGGGTGCATTGATGAACTTTGAAAACATGATACTAAATAAAAGAAACCATTAGGGAGAAGTAAGGCAGAAGACTTTACAGCTTACACAGTGGAATTCTCTGAGATAGGTTTGCCACCAAAACGTACTTCAGTGATTCATGATAATTAAAACCGAGAAATCAGTTAAAGATTGGGGGGAGAAGAAAGGATCGATAAATCTCCTTATGTAGCCTTAAAATAAAGTGAGTTGGAGGATAATGTCATGAAGATAGCAGTGTTTTCTCAAAGATGGTCAATTAACGGTCCCCTGCGTCTTATTGATCAACTATTTAAAACTATGCAGCAATAGCTGTGGATCCTTTGGTAATTAGTTTATTTCTTGCATTTTGCTTTTCATAGAGCACGCCATATCAGAGTCCATTGTACAAACAGTGTGTACTTTTACTAACAGTGCTTGCTTTGACAACTTTTGGTAACCTTACTTTTGTCTTCGTTTTTCATTTTCCTTCTTTTTGTTTTCTGTTTTTGTCATCCCATTCTCCAAGACTACTTTCATTATTTTATTTTATTTTATTTTATTTTATTATTGAATCACTGTGCGATACAGTTATAAAGTTGTCCAGTCAGATTTCAGTTATACAATATTTCAAGACCATTCTTCCATCAGTGCATTATTTCCCACCACCAATGTCCCCAGTTTCCCTCCTGCCACCCCCTCCCCAGAACCTATCTCTGTGGCAGGCACATTCCTTCTCTCTTTGCCTCTGTCTCTCTGTCTGTGTCTCTGTCTCTCTCTGTGTCTCTCTGTCTCTCTCTCTGTCTCTCTCTCTCTCTCTCTGAGGTTTGCAATACAGATACTGAGAAGTCATCATATCCAAGACTGCTTTTATTTTACTGTTGGGAAATAATTAAGGAACAATTTTTCCTTTATTTCTTTTTGTGGTTTTTTTTTTTTTTTTTTTTTTTTGCTTTTTGGGTCACACCCAGTGATGTTCAGGGGTTACTCCTGGCTTTGCACTCAGGAATTACTCCTGGTGGTGCTTGGGGGACCATATGGGATTCCGGAGATCAAACCCGGGTCGGCCACGTGCAAGGCAAACGCCCTACCCGCTGTGCTATCGCTCCGGCCCCTGTGTTTGTTTTTTAAATCAAGAGACCACCTCCAAATAATAGATTTGTAGAAAATTTACTTGTTACTTAGAAGTTTAAATGCCATAATGTATTCAGTTCTTGAACTACAATATGCAGTTTTTTTTAAAAAACAAATATATGTCTTTCACCAAAATTCTTTTTATTCCCCCCATGGGGGACACAGTGGAGAATTGGGCCATCCTGGTGCTTGTCAAGGGCTTCTCCAGGTTCTGAGCTCAGGAGTTACTCCTAGCGTTGTTCTGGGGCCCTTCACCTGCTGGGGATCAAATCGGGCTGGGTTTATTCGGGGCAAATGCCTTAATCTTTGTATTCTCTCTGGACCTACACAAAAATCTAATATTCACCTGAGTTATTTGCTTCCTAGCTGCTTGTTTACTTGGAAATATCCAGTAGCTATAGGATAGAGCACACATATGGAATATCCTTTAAACTGCAGTGTTTTTCTTTTTCTTCTGGGCTGAGATCCTCGGAATGTCTTTATTTCTTACATGCCTTGGTCTTACCCCCAGGCCCAAATATTGCTTCAGACTAATGATCTACCCAGCATACAACTCAGTACCCTATGCCTCTACCTCTCACCCTCTCTCTAATTCAATCAAAGGTGTCCTATGAATGTGATCCCAGGTAAAGTGTTAAGGCGATCCCTCTAAATCTCTCTTTAGTTCCAACGTCCCATTTTCTTTAAAAGCCTCTCTCGTTGGCCTTGACCTAGCACACACCAGCTTCCTCCATTGACTTACACCGAGAGCTTTCCGAAGCCTTCTCAAACCATGGCCATCCATGGATGATCATCTAAACTTCCTACAGAAACGTCAACTCGTATCCCCTTGCTTTTCTCTCACAGCCAGCTGGAATCTATCCCTAACTCCAGCCATCAAACTCTCTCTTTTCCACTTTCATTTCTGCTCCAGAAGATTCTAATGCTAGGCTGCTGCTATAAATTTCAGATACTTTCTCTTCCCTGGACCCTCCACTAGGAATATCTGGTCATCAGTGGGATTTTTGTTTTGTTTTGCCTTATTTTTTTTCCCAATTTTTTTTTTTTTTAAAGACCAGTTCAGTTCATCACTCTCCACATTGTGCTCCGTTTTCCCTGCAAAGTACTGAAGCAGAAATTTAGGTTTCAGGAAATCCAAATTCCTAGCTGCTTCTTTATAACCCCTTCCCCCAGAAAGAACCCCATTTTCTTTGATGATGACATGGGGACAAAAGCCCAGGAGAGTGCTTCGTTGGTTTGATTTTGAATCCTTAGGACAGAAGAATGGAGACTAAGGAAAGACTCGGCTTAGACTGCAGGAGTAGCGTAGCAGGCATCAGTTCCCGTCTGCTGTGCTCACTCAGAGTGCAGAGAAGTTGGATCCACTTAGCAGTGGCAGCCAGTGCGTAAGGGCGGGCGGAAGGGTGTCTTGGAGGGTATCTGTTACCCCCATTTCTCATCATTTTAAGAACCAGAGTACCAACCAGCATCACTTGCTTTTCCCACCGTGCATGCCATGTTCCTGTTGAGTTGCGGGTGTTTGGAGTCTGGGCAAACATGTAATTTTGTGAATGTTAGCCAAGACTACATGCGTTAAGATCTCCAGGGTTTCTCAGTGCAAGAGAGTGATACGGGCATTGTATCTATGG